>NC_061851.1:16232582-16250082 GCF_019202785.1 Penaeus chinensis | reverse complement strand
TGGAAGTGGCGAGAAGAAGTCCCAAACACGGACACGTTTTGGGCATTTGGGAAATATACGGAACTTGTAAGTAGGACCGCGGGATATTTATGAAGTTTATTTTGTTCTTAAGGTCTGGTAGGTAAGGTTTTTTTTTTTTATTATTCGTCTGTTGGCTCGCACCTCGTGTCCATAGGTAGGCTTCGCGCTCGTCATTAATAAGGCCGGAAAGAGGGCGTGGGGAAGGGCATGGGTTCCTCGGCTTCATGTAGGGCTTCAGGTCGCAACTGTTATTACGGCGAGTTCATTATCGATCGATCGGGCGAAGCTGCTGTTCCCGTTATCGATGCGCGGCGTAATGTGACGTCATACGCGCGGCGAACTGGGATAAGACAGAGAGAGAGAGTCAGCTGTTTCCCCGCTTATCCTCGACTGAAGGGAAAGTTGGAGAGCTGAAGACTCTAACTTGGCTCGCCTGGCTGAGTTTTTATCGATCGTTGTTCTTCTGGGCGGTGTGCTGACGGCGTGTGACTCATGTCATTGCCAAATTCCCCTTGACGCCGTACGTCCTCGGAGGGGTCGCTGCTTCGCTTTTCCGTGCGATTGAAGAGCAAGGGACTGGTATTATTTGAGGAGAAAGGTATTTGAAGTCGTTATCGGTTGTCATCTGTCGAGGAGAGAGGAACCTCGTATCAAAACACGCGCCGAGTTGTCAGCCCTGATCCAGCACGCGCGTCATTCCCGCTGTCTTACTGCTGCACGTGTTCGCGGTTACCAAATACTATTTTTTGTTATTGTTTGTCTGCTTTTTATCTTGTTCTTGTGTTTTGTAGCTTATCGGTAGCAGGTCCCGGGTCTTAGGTTTTTATGATAGATTAATGTTTTTTTTTTTGTACGACTGAGATAGAAATAGTTGTGAATCCGTTGTCAGCAAGAGGTAAGAGGAGCGGCGGCACGCGTTTGATCCCAGGGCAGCCAACTGTATACGCCAGGACGACACAAACCCCAGCGTCCCGTTCTGTATAAATTCTCTTCGGCTGGAAATACGAAGGCTTTATCTCTGAACTCCAAGTTTCTTTTTCACTTGGGCATGGCCAGGCGCCGCGCCAGGAGGAGGGAGTTTCCCACGCCTGTCGGTCCCTTCGGCACAGCAGGTCCACGTAAGGCAATCGATAAAACTGACCAATATTTAAACGCCCGGCCACAACGCCCGCGGGACTATCACATGTTGTTACGCTTGGCTTGGTATTCGCTGGATTCTTCGATAACCAGCAGTGACCGGGAAACAGGCGAGGCACAAAGAAAGTATCGAGGTGGATGGTAATGCGAAGTGACAATCGCTTTCCTTCAGATCTCCGGGAATCGAGAATTGTTTCCAACACTTTCGCATGGTTTTCTGTTTTTCCTCTCTCTTGTCTTTTCTTTTTATATTAACTGTTTCTGCATGATTTTCTCTCTTTTTCCTTCTCTCTCTCTCTTGCAAACTGCAGTTACCACCACCATCACGAGAGTAGCTGAACATTTCTAGAAAGGGGATTAGGGCTTTCCCAAACAGTCGAAAGTGGAGGCGGTTGCCAACAATAACGTTTTCGAGGCTTTTACACCCTCTCATCCTCCTCCTGCTGCTGGTCCTCCTCCTCCTCCTCCTCCTCCTCCTCCTCCTCCTCCTCCTCCTCCTCCTCCTCCTCCTCCTCCTCCTCCTCCTCCTCCTCCTCCTCCTCCTCCTCCTCCTCCTCCTCCTCCTCCTCTTCCTCCTCCTCCTCCTCTTCCTCTCCTCCTCCTCTTCCTCCTTCTCCTCTTCCTCCTCCTCCTCTTCCTCCTTCTCCTCTTCTACCTCCTCCTCCTCTACCTCCCACTCCCTCTCCTCCTCCTCTACCACCACCACTCTGTCGGTGGGGGGGGGGGGGGGCAGCATAGACAGCGACTACAATCGATTTAAGCATATAACGTCGATCGTGTTCGTAACAGCGGAACGAGTGTAGCGAGTCCCCCCCCCCCCCACACACACACACACTTTCTGCAATGGACTGTATTATACACTCGCCGCGTTTTGACGAATGTTGTAATTTAATGCTAAGCGATATTAATTAAGAATGATCAAATGGGGACTTCCAGAGAGCTTTGCGAAGGAAACTAAAACTTGGGACTGAGCTGAGCTTGACGTCAGGACAGGGCGTGTGGAGGAGGAGGGGGGTTGACATGAGGACTAAGGGGGGGGGGATGATAGGAAGAGGAAGAGGAGGAAAAGAGAAGGGTAGGAACGTTGAGGAAGAGGGCTACGAGTCGGGAGGCAGGAGGAGACTGGACACACTCAGACAAAAACATGACGAATACACACGCGCGTACATGCTCCCTCTCTCTCTCTCTACCTTTCTCTCTCTCTCTCCCTTTCTCTCTCTCTCTCTCTCTCTCTCTCTCTCTCTCTCTCTCTCTCTCTCTCTCTCTCTCTCTCTCTCTCTCTCTCTCTCTCTCTCTCTCTCTCTCCCTCTCTCCCTCCCGCACATAACAAATAATCAAATTATCTAAATGCCATGGCCCCTTCCCAAGAGAGAGAGAGAGAGAGAGAGAGAGAGAGAGAGAGAGAGAGAGAGAGAGAGAGAGAGAGAGAGAGAGAGAGAGAGACGGAGAAAGACTAAGAGAGAGAGAAAGAGACGGAGAAAGACTAAGAGAGAGAGAGAGACGGAGAAAGACTAAGAGAGAGAGACGAAGAAAGACTAAGAGAGAGAGAGATGGAGAAAGACTACAGATAGACATACAGATAGACATACAGACAAAAAAAAAATATTTTTTGTTTACATCCTGAGAATCTAAGTGAAAGTTGACACGGCAGACAGAAGAATCTTTCCTGATATTTTCCTTCAAAATGCAATTTCGAACAAAGAATCTGGAGTCTGATCAAAGTGACGTCGGGTTCGAAAAATTCGGGAACGCGTCGGTTCCGAAGGTTCGTTGACAGTCCGAATCTTCTTCCTTTACTTTTTTTTCCGTCTTCTTTCTTCTTCTTCTTTATTCTCTTCTTTGTCTTCTTCTCCTCTTCTTCTTTTCGTCTTCATCTCCTCTTCTTGTCTTCTTATTTTTCTCCTCCTCCTCCTCCTCCTCCTCCTCCTCCTCCTCCTCCTCCTCCTCTCCTTCCCCCTCTTCTTCTTCTTTTTTTAACCTTATTACTGTCGGAGGTGTTGGGACTCCAGAGGCTTAATTTATGGTTAAGAGCAGTTAATACTTTATTTTATTATTATTATTCATTAATTTATTTGTTTGTTTACATTATTTCCCTGTCTACACATCACTGTGTTTGTGTTTATGTTGGTGTTCGTGTAATGTTTTGAAAAGGTGAGAGCTATTACGGTTCTGTTGAGTTGAGAGAGTGCCTTTGTGTTCATGTGGTTTCATTCACAAACTCTGGATGTAAACAAAAGAAGAAAAAAAATGTGCCGAAGACCTTCCAAGCATTCCTTCCGGTGAATGTTCATGTATTCCTTTATTTATTTTTTATTTAGTTATTCATATAGAAGTCTTTCCTGTTAATAGCATCGTTATTAACATTAGTAGTAAGTGTGTATGAGTAGTGACAATTATCTGTGTATGTGTGTGTGTGTACTAATAATTAATATAAGTGTATATACATATATATAATATTAATATAAATATTACATATATATATTATATATATGTGTATATATATGTATATATATATTTATGTATCTATGTATACATATGTATACATATGTGCATACATGCTAGCATCGCGAATATCGTTAGCAGTATCTTGATAGTAATACGTTGCCATTATCTAACATTCCTTTGCAATATTATTTCTCAACATTCATTTGTAATATCATACCCCTTTAGCATAGTTTAGCCAGTTCAATAATGTTTTCGTCCCTATCAGGATGTCAATTTCCCAAGGCCAATTAACTCATTTTATTCTGACCACCTCATGCCAGTTGAATTCTGTTTCATTCGGTGAACTCGCGTTTATTTCAAAGTGGTAACATGAAATGGTTGGGAAACAATTGTTGTTATATATGCATGTGTCTGTGTATGTATGTATGTGAACACACACACACACACACACACACACACACACACACACACACACACACACACATAAACACACATATATGTGTGTGCATATACACACATATGCATATCAAATTTGTGTAGATTTGTAAATGGGGTTATTATTAACACATTTATATAATCACAAACATGTACTTATGCGCACATACATGCTTCGCACGTGCACACAAAAGCGTAAACGAACGAGCGGAATCGCCCCCCCCCCCCCTTTCCCCTTTCCGCCAAAGCGACGCTGCCGAAGTCCCTTTAATCGCCGCCCGCCCGCGTCCGCCCACTCGCTGCTTAGTAGGAGCTTATTCTCGGTTTTAACGGCTCCTTTCATCTGCTTACCTCTTCCATTCTCAATATTTCATCCATATTTATTTTATCTCTTCTTCCTCTTCTTTATCTTCCTTTTTTGTCTTCTTTTTTTTCTCTTTTTTCTTTCTTTCTTTCTTTCTTTCTTTCTTTCTTTCTTTTTTTCTTCTTCTTCTTCTTCTTCTTCTTCTTCTTCTTCTTCTTCTTCTTCTTCTTCTTCTTTATAGATCCATTCGTTTCTTCTCTCCTCTTTCCTCTCTACACGAATACACATGCGCGTACATGCTCACTCCCTCCCTCCCTCCCTCCCCTCCTCCCTCCCACTACCGCCCCTTGGAGTAATTTAGGATTCCCGCCGCATATCCCGGTGCTTACTCCCTTTTGTCTTTGTTATGGCTATACCAACTTTTCTCTCTCTCTCTCTCTTTCTCTCTCTCTCTCTCTCTCTCTCTCTCTCTCTCTCTCTCTCTCTCTCTCTCTCTCTCTCTCTCTCTCTCTCTCTCTCTCTCTCTCTCTCTTCTCCATTCCTCTTCCTCCCTCTCTTTCCTTTGTGCTCTTCTTCTCTCCTTTCCATTGGTCTTCCCCCTTTCTCTCCCCCTTTTTGCTTTATCTTCTCCCCCCCTTCCTTTCGTTCTCTCCTCCTTCGTATCCCTCTCCCCTTTCTTTCGCCCTCTCCCCTCTTCCCTTTCTTTCGCCCTCTCCCCTCCTCCCTTTCATTCATCCTCTATCCTCCCTTTTCTTCGTCCTCTCCCCTCCCCCCTTCCTTTCTTCCTCCCCTTTCCCCCCTTGCTTCTTCCTCTCCCTTCCCCTTTTCCCTTTTTCTCCCCTTCCTCTCCCTCCCGTTTCCTTCGTCCTTCCTCCCCCCCCCCCCTCCCATATTTGAGTCCTCCTCCGGCTATTCCTCCGAGGCCGTTTGTCCTGATTCAAGGTAGACATCGGCCGCGTGTACCACTTTGCTCGATAATTTCTCTTCTTTTGTTTTTATCCTTTTTTTCTTGAGAGCAGGGGGGGGGGGGGGGGGGCTGTAGTTTTGATGAATCGCTATATTAGATTTTTATTTTATTTTGTTTTATTTTCTCTTCTCATTTCTTTTCTTCTCTTCTCTTCTCTTCTCTTCTCTTCGCTTCGCTTCGCTTCTCTTCTCTTTTCTTATCAAACGGCTTTAAAACGCCCAAACTCATAACTAAATTTCACCCGATCGACTTCCCCCTGGTTTTCCCGCTAGAGTACCGAACATATACATTTCTATCCTTCATTTTTTTCAATCTAATACCATCAAGTGAAATAAACTAAACTGTACCAAGAATCAGCTGGCAAATTGCTGCTGTTACACAAACCCGTTGGCCAATAGCGGGCAATCAATTACCTTCATTCAGGGCATCGCGTAATTGCGTCCCCCTGATTTCTCGGGGGAAGCGAGATCCGTAGAAATTTTGCCCCGGGCACAATTCCGCGCGCCGGTCGGGGTGATGCGGCACGCGTTATTTGGTATTTTTTATATAGCATTCTTTTATATGTATTTGTTATGTTTTTTTTTTTTTTTTGTATTATTTGTTTTTATATGCATTTTCTATATGTATTTTCTTCATGTATTTTTTATATGTATTTTTTATATTATGTATATTTTGTTTTTCTTTTGTTTTTGTGTGTTGCTTTTCTTTGGACGTTTTTTATTTGTTCATTGGATAATGTTTCTTTTTCGTTTATAGATTAATTGATTTATATATATTTATAGTCACTTTCATATCTGTCAGATTTTTATTTGTTTTATATAATAATTTGTCTCTTATGAATGGAATATAGGCTGGAGAGCGTGGGCGAAGGAAGGGAAGCGCGGTTTATAAATATCATTTTCCATCTTCCATAAGCAATAAACAGACTCCGAGGTCAAAGGGACCTGTGGGGGAGGGGAGGGGGGGAGTAGAAGGGTTGGGGGGGGTCAAAAAAGGGAGCAAGAGGGAAGGAGGGAGAGGAAGAGGGAGATATGAAGACAAGGACAGAGGGAGGAAGAGGGCGGGAGGGAGTGAGGAAGGAAGGAAGGAAGAGAGGGAGGGAGGAAGGAAGAGGGAAGGAGAGAGAGAGGGAGGAAGGAAGATGGAGAGATGAAGTAAGGGAAGAGGGAGAGATGAGGATGAGAGGGGGAGGGTGGGAGGAAGAGAGAGGGATGGAGGGAGGAGGGGAGAGAAAAAGGATGGGAGAGAGAGAGAGAGAGAGAGAGAGAGAGAGAGAGAGAGAGAGAGAGAGAGAGAGAGAGAGAGAGAGAGAGAGAGAGAGAGAGAGAGAGAGAGTAAGTCAGGTCAGAAAACTTCTGGGTTATCCCGAAATCAAACTTGGCTGAAGGGAAGATTTTCGGTTCTCAATCACTTTTTTTTTATTTCTTATTTTTACTCTCTCCTACTCCCTCCTCCCTCCATCTTGCCTGCTCTCTTCTCTTTCCACCCTCCTTCCTCCCACCTCGCTCCTCTCTCCTTCTTCACTTCGTTGTCCCCATCTTGTTCTTTCCACTGCCTCTTCCGCTTCTCTCCTACCTCTTTCGTCCCTCCACATCATTCTCCTCTCTCCAGCTCTGCCTGCTCTCTCTGCCTCCTCCTCCTATTCTTCTTCCATCCACCTCCTCCTCCTCGCCCCTCCCTCCACTTCTACCACCCCCAGCGCCTCCCTCCACTTCCCTCCTCCTCTTCCTCCTCCTCCTTTTCCTCCTCCTTTTCCTCCCCCTCCTCCTCCACCTCCACCTCTACCTCTCCCTCCTCCCCCCTCCCCCGTCCCCCTCTCCCTCCCCTCTTCACAATCTCACTCCACCACCCTCCTCCTCCCACCCCACCACCTCCCTCCCCCTCCTTCCACCTCCACCCCACCACCTCCCTCCCCCTCCTTCCACCTCTTCCTCCTCCTCCTCTCTCTCTCTCTCTCTCTCTCTCTCTCTCTCTCTCTCTCTCTCTCTCTCTCTCTCTCTCTCTCTCTCTCTCTCTTCTCTCTCTCTCTCTGTCTCTCTCTCTCTCTCTCTCTCTCTCTCTCTCTCTCTCTCTCTCTCTCTCTCTCTCTCTCTCTCTCTCTCTCTCTCTCTCTCTCTCTCACTCCTTTTTTATTATTATATTGGTCGGACGTTATTTGGAATCCGCTTCGTTCCCATCCCCTAATTGGTTTTTCAGCGGCGGCGGCGGCGGCGGGATCATGGCCCAGCCCACATTCTCGCGGGGAGGGGTGGAGGGGGGGGGGGGTCGAGGGGGGGAGGGAGGGGTGGAAAGTGGAGGGGCGGAGAAGAGGGAGGGAAGAGGTGAAAGGAAGGGATGGTAGAGAGGTGGTAGGACGGAGGGGTCGAAGGGAGTGAAGGGGTGGGGGGAAGGGTGGAAGAGATAGGGGGATGAGGTGGAGAGGGGGAAAGAGAGGGAGAGGTGGTGGGGTGCAAGGGAGGAAGGGGTGCAGAGGAGGGAGAGGGAGGGAGGGAGGTGAGGGACGAATTGGAAGGGAGGCAGTCGATGGCAGGAGGGAGGATGGTGGGAAGCTAGTCGATGGGGGAAGGGTGGGGGTGGTGTGGGAGGGGGAGGGGGGGAAGGAAATGTTGCACTGTTGCCATAATTAGGTCTCGTAATCAAGTTTCAGGTCTTACACTGGAGCGTCTTTATTTTAGCCTTATCTTCCTTATCCTGAACCTGCTGACGGTGTTAATACTCATTCCCTCTCTCTTCTCATTCTCCTGATCCCTTTCTTCTCCTCATCTTCCTCATTCCACTTCGATTATTGTTACTCATTTATCCTCGTCCCATTCACCAACTCATTAGCTCCTCCTCCTCATCATCATCATCATCCTGTCGTTATCACTTCTCATTTTCCTTCCTTTTCTCGTCATCCTCCACTCCTTCCTTACTTTTTCCTCCTCACTATCCTCTTCCTCCTCCTGCTGTGGTTATCACTCCTCATTCTCCCACTCCTTATCTCTTCTCCCTCGTTTGCTAGTTATCCTCAATTTTCCTTTTCTCCTCCTCCTCTTCCTCCCTCCTCTTCTTCCTCCTTCCCCTCTCCTCCTCCTCCTCCTCCTCCTCCTCCTCCTCCTCCTCCTCCTCCTCCTCCTCCTCCTCCTCCTCCTCCTCCTCCTCCACCTCCCTCCTCCTCCTCCTCCTCCTCCTCCTCCTCCTCCTCCTCCTCCTCCTCCTCCTCCTCGCTAAAGGTGCAATATTAACAAGTGTTCGGCAGTACCTTCGCCCTGGCCTCTTCGTCCGCCTTTGTGGGGCCGCTTGTTAAGAATTCTTGCCTGGCTGGAGTGCATTTATTGATACTTATTTTTTATTTATAGGTGGAATGGATGAGGTTGCGTAATCCATGTGCATGTATGTGGATGTGTAGTATATGTGTATTTTTGTTTTATTTAGAGACGCAATGTATAAAGGTAGCGTAATGTTTGTATAAAAAGCAAACAGTGGGAAGTTGCAAAAGGTTCTGCATGTTAAGCGGATAAAGGTTGTGGTTATGATTGTTACCATACCAGCCGCCATACACTGTGGTATATCCTCCGGCGGGCATACGGGCGATATATCTCTTTTATCTGTTGCTTATTACATTGCCACAATTCCTCTGTAGCCGAAAGTAAATTTGAGCTCACATCAAACCTCGTTTTATTTCACTGCAATGCTGGACAAAAATAAAAATCATTCTTTTATTCTGTGTAATGTACACATTTGTTCAAAATTTTCCTCGAGATAACCTATTTGTAGTTCCCTCCCCATTTCCTTCATATTTCAACACTCGGTAAAATGCTCCCTTGCTAATGTCCTATTTGTATTCAAGTGGCCTGACAACCTCCAATTACCGTGTTATCATTTGTATGCATTTTTGTTGTTGTTGCTGTTGTTATTTTGCCGATGATGGATTTGCTTGTTCAGGACGATTCTGGGTTATTTTAGGGCGAGTCACGTGGTCTGTAATAGTCATTTGTGTGTGTGTGTGTGTGTGTGTGTGTGTGTGTGTGTGTGAGAGAGAGAGAGAGAGAGAGAGAGAGAGAGAGAGAGAGAGAGAGAGAGAGAGAGAGAGAGAGAGAGAGAGAGAGAGAAAGGAGGGGGGGGGGAGATAGTGGTTATTGCAAATGAGTGAGAGAGACAGATAGACAAAGACAGTTCATATCTCGCGCATGTTGGTAAATTAAAGAGAGGAGAGTATGAGAGGGATAGGGGGAGACAGGCAGAGAGAGAGAGAGGGAGAGAGAGAGAGAGAGGGAGAGAGAGAGAGAGAGAGAGAGAGAGAGAGAGAGAGAGAGAGAGAGAGAGAGAGAGAGAGAGAGAGAGAGAGAGAGAGAGAGAGAGAGAGAGAGAGAGACAGACAGACAGACAGACAGACAGAGACGTAAGTGAGTGAGGGTTTGTGTTTGTGACCGAGTCAAGTGTGTTTACGTAATCGTGTGTGTGTGTGCAAATGTGCAAACACGAAGGAAAGAAGTAACTGGATTTAGTGCGAGGAATTGTATTAAGATTAAGTCTGGACCCGCTACCGCGGAGGCTATAAATCTTGATAAGGGGG
The DNA here is from genome assembly GCF_019202785.1 of Penaeus chinensis. NCBI lineage: Eukaryota > Metazoa > Arthropoda > Malacostraca > Decapoda > Penaeidae > Penaeus > Penaeus chinensis. The sequence goes on along the minus strand of NC_061851.1, from coordinate 16,240,218 downwards.
AGGAAGCTACCGGGCGAGAGAGAGAAAGAGAGAGAGAGAGAGAGGAAGAATGAGAGTGAGTGAGGGAGACGGAAAAGGAGAGAGAGATAGGGGGGTAAGAGAGAAAGAGAGATGGGGAAGAGGGAGAGGGAAAGTAAAAGATATAGGGAAAGGGAAAGGGGGAGGTAACAGATAGACAGACAAACAGACATAGACAGAGAGAGAGAGAGAGAGAGAGAGAGAGAGAGAGAGAGAGAGAGAGAGAGAGAGAGAGAGAGAGAGAGAGAGAGAGAGAGAGAGGCCGAAATGGAGAGAACGACGAGGACACAAGAGACCTAGACAATGAAATAAACCCAAGCCAACCAACCGGGCTTTGAAAGGCTCGCCAAATACTCGAAAAAAAAAAAAAAAAAAAAAAGTGACGGGAGACAGTCGCCGTGGTCAGGGCAGGACAAGAGCTCGACGTGGAAGGGACGAACGAAGGGCGTGCTCGTTCCCAGTCACGTTGTAAAAGTCGAGGGCGTAAGCAGGAGAAACAGGGCGGCGGCGAAGGATTGTTGACGTGGGCCGGCCGACGCGGAGAGCGCTGTCCCTGTCTGTTTCTGTTTGTTTTTGGCTTTCTTTCTCTCTCTCTCTCTCTCTCTCTCTCTCTCTCTCTCTCTCTCTCTCTCTCTCTCTCTCTCTCTCTCTCTCTCTCTCTCTCTCTCTCTCTCTCTCTCTCTCTCTCTCTCTCTCTCTCTCTCTCTCTCTCTCTCTCTCTCTCTCTTACTCGCTAACATTGACTACTCATGCATTCATTACTTTTTTGTCTTCTCTCAGTGTGTAAGATTATATATTGAAGCATTTGCCTTAAATTCTTTAAATTATGAAAATCTCTATCATAGACCGATCACAACTCTCTCTATTGATTCGCTCCTCTGAATAGACCGGAAGTGAGCGCTTTTGGAGAGGTGCGACTCGAGAGAACGACTTGTGAATCGTGGCGCCCTCAGGAAGTGGCGGCTCTCGCTGGTCGTCCTCGGTCGTGAGGGGGACAGCGAGGGGGTCGTGAAGCAGAGGGTCACGAAGATTACGGTCACCTGATGAGATTCTAGGTCGTGGGGAGAGTGGCAGGGCGACAGACAGGGGAGGGGTGAAGAGAGGGAGGGGAGGGAGGGATGGTGATGTGGGTGCTGGGTAGGGGGCAAGGGGAGGGGAGGAGGGTGAGCTTTTCTTAGCGATGTTGATTCTTGATTCCCAAGCACAGACATTGTTTTCAATACAAATTAAAAATTTGTATTAATTTTTAGTTTAGTTTAGTCCTTTATTTACCACCCTGGCTAACTGCACAGGCGTGGGCAAGCTGTGGTACATTTAATGCATGGTCTTAACATTACATAGTGTAACATTTGAATTTTAGCCTATAACATTTCTATGAGTACTATATCAGTTTAAGGAAAAGAACAATTGCACAGTCCTTTATCCACTCATCTGCCACGCCGGCATATAGCTTGGGCGTGGGAAAGCATTAATACATTTTATATTCGGTTATGTGTTACTACATTCCAAATTTAGGATACAACATAAGTATATCTTCTAGGGCATCAGATGATATGAAGTAATTACATAGTTCTCCGTACCTCATGCTAGGTGGCCTGAAAGGCTGTATCACATGGCACTCTGAGATATAATGTACGCTTATATTCTTCATTACACAGTTTACACTTAGTTTCTTCGACATTACAAATTGTACTGACCTGCCAATACAATCTATATCCAAGCCTGATTCTTGCAGTCACAACATCACACTGCCTTCTTCTTGTTTTATATAAACCATAGATTAAGGAATCTTGCCTAAACCGGTCATAGTGCTTTATGCTACAGCTTTCAGGGCGTTGAGAATTAATCCACTGGGTCACGTCCTCTCTGAAGGAAGCTTTAATGATGTAGAAAATCCCAGAAAGAGGTATCCCAAGATCTATGTCCACACTTTGTTTGTCACATGCTGACTCTGCTAGGCGATCAGCATGATCATGCCTAGAAATCCCAACATGCGATGGAATCCACACAAAACGTATATTATGGCCTCGTTCTTTTGCATGATACACGTTTATCCTGATGTCATTTGCAACATTTCCCGCACCTTTGTCTAGAGTGTTCAGAGCCTGGAGAGCACTCTGTGAATCGCAGAAAATGACCCCTGAGCCTTAGTTCAATAGAAATTCGGTGGCCATGAGTATTCCTGCCAATAATATTAAACTTCTCTGGATGTCTCTCCGTAGGATTAGGCCATGCGACTTTTGACTAATATCTTCTTAATTTTTTTTTTTGGGGGGGTAAGGTTTCCTTCCTTGTCCTCTTCCTCCTTTCATCTCCCCCCTTTTTCCTCCTGAAAACTTATTTGCTATTCATAGAATAAGTAAAAGTCTTCGTCAGTTTAATTCCGGGTTTCAGAAGCATTGTCCCCTAATAGAACCCGCCCACGTTCAGGCATGTTCCTTTTGTCCCTCTGCCCTTCTTTACAGACGTACGGAATATTACGTCATTCGTGTTTTTTTCTCTCTCTCTTTCCCAATTTCTGGGGTTTTTTTCGCGGCCTGTTTCTTTGTCTGTTTGCCTTTTTGCTTATCTAAATTCATTTCCGTTTCGTTCTCTCTTTTCTCTGCCTCTTCTCTCTATCTATCTATCTATCTATCTATCTATCTTAATCTCTTTCTCTTTCTCTTTCTCCTTTTTTCTCTTCTCATTTTCTTTTCCCTTTCTTTTCTATCTCTCTCTCTCTCTTCGTTCTCTCTCTCTCTCTCTCCCTCTCTATTTCTTTCTCACTTCTTTTCCTCTCTATTTCTCTCTTTCTCATTTCTCTCCTTTACTTTTTTCTCTCTCCTTTATCTCCCTCTTTACTACTTTCTCTCTCCCTTCTCTCTCTCTTTACTTCTTTCTCTCTCCCTTCTCTCCCTCTTTATTTCTCTCACTGGCACTCACATAAAAAGTCTTACTCAGACTTTCTGATAACACTGTCACTTTTAACTTTTAATACTGCTTTTTATCCTTTATATAATGTTTTTTTTTTTTCTTTGAAGATATAAAAGGGTATATTTTTATCTGTAAAAAGTCACTGCTCATTTTTTTTAATGCTGAGATATAATACACAGACTTTTATATTTTTTTACGAAGAAGGAAAAAAACACATATCCGATCATAATGTGTTATTGCCTCCCAAGGTTCAGACTCTCGGGAAGAAATTGAAGTGATATTATTTGTACAGATCAGTCGTCCTTTTCCGATGAATTATAATTTTTCTTATTAAGGCGTGTCGTGTATTTGACATATTTCTGCTTAGGAAATATATGGTTCATGACAAGATCATTAAGTCTTATATTATCGTATTTCGTCTGTGATATATGAAACCTATGTTGAGCGCACACACACACACACGCGCGCGCACACACACACACACACACACACACACACACACACACACACACACACACACACACACACACACACACACACACACACACACAGACACACACACACACACCCACACACACACACACACACACACACACACACACACACACACACACACACACACACACACACGGGCGCACACACACACACACACACACACGGGCGCACACACACACACACACACACACACACACACACACACACACACACACACACACACACACACACACACACACACACACATACATGTATCTATGTATGTATGAATATAGGTAGGTAGGTAAGTATATATTAACCATATAACTCATATGTATACTTATAAATTATAGAAGAACACATAGACTTCTATTACTCTTTATTTTACTCATGTTTTCTATATATATACTGACCTTCTCTCTCCTCATTTCAGGTATGGGCGTTGTGGTGGAAGAATCGGGGAGGCGCGTCTGCTCTGGTAACTCCGTGCATGGGAAAACCTGTTCCGAACATGTTTTGATGTTTCGATTTTTTCATCGTGTTTTGTTTATTGGTGTTACTGTCTTTTTTCTCGTGATGGTGTTATTTTGTAGTTTTGCTTATCGATGGGGAATGTTTTTTTGTTGTTGTTGTTGTTGTTGTTGTCGTTTTTTTTATTGCTATTATCATTATTATTATTATTATTATTATTATTATTATTATTATTATTATTATTATTATGATCATTATTATAGTTATTATTATTATTATCATTATTATTATTGTTATTATTAGTATTATTATTATTATTGTCATTGCTATCATTATTGTTACATGGTTATGATGATTAATATTGTTGTTATTTTTTTTAAGCATCACTGTTATTATTATTTCAGTTATTAATGTTATCGTTATTATATTTTATCACTATTATTATTGTCATTAATATTATCATTATAATCATTGTTGTTATTATTATGATTTTAGTTATTGCTATCATCATTATTATTATTATAAGCTGTCAGTTATTGTTTTTCTCTTACTTCCAATGATTCTGTTCTTGTTTTTTGTACATTGTTAGGCGTGCATAGAAATCGAAATGACGAGGGGAAGATATCCATTTGAAAATATCGAGTCAATTAAAAACACGAGAGGTAAAATATTATGAAATTACAAAGCATTTCGGGTCATTCACCCCCCCCCCCCTTTGCCCCAGACCTTATTTGACCCCCTCCCCCCTTTTCTTCCACTTTATTTCATCTATTTTTTCATAATAATTCGTCTCTTTGAAGAAGGTAATAGAATCTAGGCCGAGGAAGTCTTTGAAAAGTTGTTGGTATTTAATTGGTTTTCGTTATAAGTTCTTTTCTTTATCTTTTTTTTTCTTCGTCTATTTCTTTGTCTTTTCTTCTTACTGCCTTCTTCATCATCGGGATTTGATGGCTGTCTCTTTCTTTTCCATCTTTCGCAGTTACAAAACATAGGGTTCATGGTAGTGTAAAGAAAAACATGAAAAAAGGGAAATTTTGACGGATAAGGGGAATGTGGACTTCTCCCCCTCCCCCCTCCGCCTGCCTTCCTCCTCCCCCTCCCCTCCGCCCTTCTCTTTCCACATTCGCCTCCCTACTCCTCCTCCTCCTACTCCTACTCCTCCTCCTCCTCCTCCTCCTCCTCCTCCTCCTCCTCCTCCTCCTCCTCCTCCTCCTACCCCTCCCCCTCCACCTCCCCCTCCCCCTCCCCCTCCCCCCCTACGCCCTTCTATTCCCCCCTCCGTTTCACTCTTCTTCCTCCTGCTTCTCCTCTTCCTCCTACTCCTCCTCCCCTCCGCCCTTCTATTCCCCCCTCCGCCTCCCTCCTCTTCCTCCTCCTCTTCCTCCTTCCCGTCCTTTCCCGTCCTCTCTTCCTCTCCTACTCCCCCTCCCCACACCCCCTTCTTCTCGTCTGTCTCCTTCCCCTCTTCCTCCTCCTCCTCCCCCCCTTCTCCGCCTTCTCCTTCCCCTCCCCTTCTTCTTCCCCTTCCTCTTCCCACAGTAAAGGGATGATCTCGAAGGAAGAAGAGAGAGCGGGATGGGAAGATTCGGGGGGGGTGAGTGCGGGGGTCTATGGGGAGTGGGAGGGTCAGTGAGGGGTCGGTGGGGGGTCGTTCAGCTCGACTCTGGAATAATTCAGAAGGCGTCGATATGTCACCCTGCGGCCGACACCCTTCCGGGACAGTGGAGTGAGAAGTGGACTAGGATGGAAGGGGGACGAGGGGAAAGGGGGGGAGGGGTGTTATGAGGGGAGGCTATGAGGCTGGTTGGGGCGATGGGGGGGGGGGGTGGCGACGGATTTTGCCGAGGTTTTGGGGGGATGATGGTGGGCGTTGGGGAAGGGTGTGCGAATTCGCTTCCGAAGGCGTAAGTTTGGATTTATCTATCCGTCTATATATTTGTATCTATATCTATGTATTTACGTCTGTATCTAATAGCTATGTCTATATATTTATGTCTATATCTAAATCTGTTTGTCTGTCTATCTGTGTATCAGTTTCCGTATTTATCTGTATCTCTTTATCTATACCAGTTTTTCTATCCCTTCCTATCTCTATAGATAGATAGATATATAGATAGATAGATAGATAGATAGATAGATATAGATGTGTGTGTATGTGCACGCACGTGCGTGCGTGCTTATGCGTGTGTAAGTCCGCACACTGTCGTGCCGCCCCCGGACAGCCTGAAGAACGAGCGCCGCACGGGGGAATCCTTGAAGGGAAGGGGCTGACGTGCGGCGCGGGGGGAGAGGGAGGGGGGAGAGGGAGAAGGAGAAGGAGAGGGGGCTGCAACATGCTACTGCAAGATTCAGGTGGAGAGGCAGCGCGGGGACGGCAGGTGGGGTGAGGCGGCGCGAGGCTCGACGGAGGGACGGATGAGCAGATGAGCGCCGCCCGAGGTCAGGCTTCGAAAAGATCGTCTCGGCAGATCTGTCAAGACTCCGTAATGGGCGTGTGTGTGTGTGTACTACGAGGATGCGAAGGAGTTTTTTTTTTTTTTCCTTCTTTCCTTCTTTCTTTCTTTCCTTGGGTTGGTGGGTGAGACAGCACGCGGGATTAGTGTCTTTGTCTTTCGCGAGGAAGAGAAGGAGAGGAAAAAAGAATTCGTTTTTTTATGCACACCTAAATCTACTGGAAAATTGCGATGGTCTTAACCGCATTATCTCGACACCGAACATATTATATACAGTGTTACTCCGCTGCAAAAATATGTCCGAAAGATTTCATAAATTCCCCGAAATCGGCGTCGAGCGCTAGTTAGGACGTCGGGGCGGGTGTGGCCGACGAAGCCCGTTGGGTCCACGCCATTATTTACTGAACACGACCAGCCAGGGACGACGTAGGGGGAGAGGGGGGGAGGAAGGAGGGGAACATGGGAAGAGGAGGAGAGCAGAGGGTCATGGGAGAGGAGGAGAGGGGAGGGACACGGGAGAGTAGAAGAGGGGAGGAACGTAGGAGAAAAGGAGAGGGGAGACATAGGAGAGTGAGAAGGAGATGGACATAGGAACAGGAGGAGAGGGGAGGGAAGGGACATAGCAGAGGGGGAGAGGAAAAGGTCACAGGAGTGTGGAAGTGGAGATGAACATAGGGGAGGAGGAAAAGGGATGGAAATAGGAAGAGGAAGAGAGGGGAGGGAAATAGGAAGAGGAGGAGACGGGAGGGTCATAGGAAGAGGTGTGAGATAATAGGAATAGAGCGAGAGAGCGTTGGGCGCGAAGACGGGAAGCGAGGGAGAGGAAGAGGTAAATCGTCGGGGCTTCGGGGACGCCGGCCTGAAGAGGAGCAAATTGGGCAAGCGATTATGGTCCTTAAGGACGTGCCGAATTTATATGGGCGTGCGAGATGGAAAACGCGGGCGGGACGGGTGGGAAGCGCATCGAAGGGCTTTTGCTGGAAATGGGAAAAAAGGGGGAAGAGAGAGAGAGAGGTCTTTAAGAGTCATATGAAGATAATTTTCTAACCACAGAGTAGCGCGAAGTGTAAAAGACATCCTTATTTTCTCCCAGAAACTCCTTTTGCGCCAAAGTTTACGTCCAGAAAAAAAGGGAAGCCCAAAATAGTAACTAGGACGAGGACAAGGGTGCTATATACACGAGGATACGAACTGAGGACCGGAGTACGCACGCCTCGGGTAATGAGGGAGATGTATCGGGAAAGCCCGGGATCTTGTGCCGGCAGAGGGCGGAGGCGGTGTTGCCAGCACAGTGATCAATCGTGATG
>NC_061851.1:16200892-16224982 GCF_019202785.1 Penaeus chinensis | reverse complement strand
TAATCACCTTGTCTTTCTATTTGCAATACTATCCTTCACTTATTCACTTCTTGTTAGATTTTTTCAAATTTTGTTTCTCACTTATAGTCTTTCCAAAAAAAATAAACAAAAAACAACAACAACAAAAAAAACACCTTATTTCTTACACAAAGTCGTGACCAGATGTCGACATTTTCCACTAATAACCTTCACTTTACTCGCTAAAATACGGTTTATCACTTTACTCGCTAAAATACGGTTTATCACATCCGTAGACTTTCACCGCCACTCGTTCTTCAGTCTGTCTCTTCTGTCCACGGTAACGTCGGTCTTCCCCCGACCCGTCGCTCCCACCGCGCTGGGGATGATCCTTCCGTACCAATAGCTACTATTTCCGCGTATGCGTTTGACTGTAAGCGCCAATTCATGCGCTCAGATTATTCGTGTTAACTCAAGGTGACTGATACCACTGCGTAGAACTCGCTCCACGATTTATTGGATTGCGGTCAAACCTGTAATCAATACATAATCAATACGATACCAATCATAATCAATACAATAATAATACAATAATAATCAGATTTACTGTTACAATTCGACTTAGATTCACTAACGAGATTATATCAGTACTTATAATATTATAACTATAGAAAGAATACATTTACTGGTTGCTAAGAATATCACTATATCCTACTGCTTAAGGTAAACAACAACATATACGAACACTAGTCTATATCTATACATAAATGTGTAAGATACATACGCATAGTGGGAACAGTCAAGGCCTTTAACAGAAGTCTTCAGATCGGTCTTTAGGTACGTGTTGTCGAGCCAGTATTCACTCTCAAACTGCTCTATAAACCTGTGATGGCCCTCTTTCGTGAAACAACCTTCCTTCCATATATACGTCAACACTAGGGACAAGGCCTAATTCAGCACATATACAAACGGAGGAGCACGGCTATGGCATTATCCTTATCGCAACCCATGAGGAAAACGTCAACCAAGTCCTCGAGGGGATGATATACATGTGATGCTGATGCCAGCAGCTACGCCATGCCGATGGTGATGGCAGTGGCTACAGAGGTTAAACATGTGATGCTGATTCCAGCAGCTACGCCATGCCGGTGTTGATAACAGCGGCTACACAATGCACTTTCCAGGTCAAAATTGCTTCAGCCACATCATCTTTCTTTCCTCAAATTGAAGGTGTCCCACAAGGCAGTGTGCTTAGTACCACCTTATTCCTTTTTGCTGTAAATGACATTGCCTCAGTTCTACAACCAGGAACCTGGTCATCACTATATGTTGATTATTTAACCATTTTAACCTAGGGCTAACCATTCGGTTAGCCCTAGGTGCCTTCCGCTCCTCTCCAGTTGAGAGCCTGTACACTGAATCAGGCATACCATCTCTCTCTCAACGCCATGCCCTTCTCTCTCTCCGATGTTATGCTCGATTCCACCAACTTCTACTCACTAAACTAACTATCCCATATGCCCCCATATTTGCTCCTCTGTCTGCCCTGACCAACCAAACTCAAATATTCCTCCTACTGTCCTTCCCACCCATTTCCTTGACCATGCCTCCACTCATTCGTCCAGTATTCACTGGTTTTGCAGTAATCTTCCTAACTCGTACTTTCAAATACCCCCTCCCTCCTGAATCCAGTGTCCTTACTACAGAATTGTATGCACTCCTTTTTGCCTTAAAACACATATACTCACTCCCCTCTTCCTCTTTTACAATTTTTACTGACTCTAGTAACTCATTAACTCTCATAAAGTCAATACACACGACCACCCCCCTTGTTTGTAAGATCCAGAACTGGTTGTTCTACCTGTCCACACATCATAAAACAATCAAATTTTGCTGGGTGCCCAGCCATGTTGGAATCCCCGGCAATGAACAGGCAGATACTCTTGCACGCTTCGCTGCTATGTCCACATCAAACCAACCACATTTCTCACATATCCCAGCCATGGATTATTACCAACATTTTAAGACCTTCTTGTATAATCGATGGCAATCTTTTTGGTCAAGTCTCCACACTAATGAATTGCATACTGTAAAACTGTCAATCTCCTCCTGGTCAGCTCCAATCCATCGATACAGATGTTGGGAGACGGCTCTCGCCCACTTACGCATTGGCCACACCCATCTAACACACTCCTATCTGATGTCACAATTCGATCCACCCCTATGTTCCTTATGTAATGTTCCTCTTTCAGTCCCACACATTCTATTGTCATGCCCACGTTTTGAAGCAGCCAGTACCTCTACTTTCCCCCACCTATCCCCCCTTATAGACATCCCAACTTATCAGACATCCTTACAGAATCTCACACTTTCTGCTTTGAGAACCTGTTTTCCTTCCTCAAACGCATATATATCCTTCACTTAATCTAACCCCTTTACATTACCTCACCCGACCCTAACCCATTCACTCACCAATTCCTTAACCCAGCTTTAACAACTAATCACTAACCCAACCACCCTTCACTAACATTTACTATAGTGCTACATGACCTTAGATGTCTAGCACATTTATTTTGCTATTAACCATTAACCATTCTGCAGCAATATATATTCAAAATGCAAACATTACTACAATATGGAAGCTACCAAAAAATACAAATATCACTGAAGCAGAGTTATTTGCAATAAAACAGGAACTGCAATATGTTCAGAACAATAAAATAGCAAATTTGGTAATCTTCACAGATTCATATTCAGCATTCAAATTAATAGTAAACCACAGACCCAAAAACCACAAACGTATCACTTATGAAATACAACAATCAATACACACATTATCAAAACAGAAACAGAACATCAAATTAAAATGGATCCCATCACATAAAGGCATTAGTGGCAATGAAATAATAGACCAAGCAGCAAAAAAAGCACACTAAATAACAGGGGAAGAACAACTAACAAAAATATTAAACACAAAAAAGTATTACATCAAATATTTCAGCACTGAAAAAACTGAAAACTAGATGTTTGTTTATCATGTATTAAAACAAAACACACAAGACTAAAACAGCATCTATATAAACACAAAATGGAGACAGACCCAACATTCAGATGGTGTCAACACGAAGAAGAAACTATAGAACACCTAACACTCCAATGCCTAAGATTTAACTCTCACAGAATAAAATTATTTGAATCATTAAAAAGAACAAAAATAAATAATCCAAACATGTCTCTTTTAATAACAGGTGCAGATCATTCACCAGCTAAAGAAGTAGCAGCACTTCGGGAACTCACGGGAAAATGAGCACTCAACCTAATATGCAAGATGAGATGTGTAAGTAATCTGTGATGACGGTGAGAGTTGTGTGATATAAATTTATTTGTTATTTTTAGATATATGGGAATGCGGTGTGGGTAGTGGAGAGCTATCTTCAACCTCAGGCTTTGTCAAGTGCAAGTCAGAGGGATTGGTTTGTGTTGATGCTTTGTTGACATGGGAGGTTCTCTTATTGCATTTTGTGATATTAAACATCACATTTATTCTATAGAATTGTAGATGTGTGTGTATGTGTTTTCAAAGTGACTTTAACAAATTGTTCAGTTACATAGATTAGGAGAGAGCAGGAAAAGTCAACGGATGTATCTTGTAGATTGTGAAATTACAGAAACAAATATGTCTTTGCACCCCGATAGCTGTATAATTATTACTTACAACTATCCACATACAACTTTGAATGCTGATTCAGAAAGACCATCTCTTTTACATTAAATCTTTAACCTTAGTACCTGAGATGAATGAGAAAATACATGGAGATTGGAAAAGATTATATTTTCAAAAGTTTAAGTACAGTATTTTCATTTATTCATTTTATTTTTGAAAAATATATAGATGTTTTTTTTTATTTTCATATTAAAAAAAATCTTATTCATTTTGGGAGAAAAACAGGAAAAAATAGGGATGTACTTCCATATTAGAGGGCAAATGCTATATTCCAAAAGGACTTATCTTCTTCCTTTGCATTTGGAGGGTCAAGAAATCAAACATTTTGAAGACTTATATGAAGTTGTTAGGCCATGCAACCAATCCTTGGTCAATACTAGGCCTTCACCAGTTGGCATATGCCTGTAAACTTCTGTTATGCTAGGTTGAATTTCCACCAATAGACTGTCACCACACAACTGCTGATGGAACTGAAAGATGCTTGAAAGATGTATGGTTTGCTTGGCCAGTAAGCTCAAAGGCCATTCTATGTTGGTGCCTCAAGCTGTCCTTGTAGCAAGGACACTTTATGTATGGCTCCCCATATATCCAGTACATTAAGCTTCTAACAGCAGATGATGTATAGAGACCCTTGCTTCTTGAAGCCATACCTTAATGTCCCCGCATTGCCAGTTCAGTATCTAATGCACAAGTACATGTGGCGTGTTGAAAATATCACCCATCACCAAAATTGGGTGAAGAAGTCAAGAGCATTGATCTGCCATGGTCTTGAGCCAAGCCAGGTCATGCCAGTCTCAGTCCTTGCCTTACTTGTTTTGACTGCACACAGCTTGCACTCTACTGTACTCTTGGTTGCCACATGTGGAAACTGGGGGTTGCCAATGATTCTAAGTCCCCCCCCCCCCATATAAAGGAACATATGGCCACACATCATCCAGTATTCATAGAATTCCCATAACAATACAAGAGAGAATCCTATAAACTGGTGGAAATCAGCATACAGCATGTCTAAGAAGCTGAAAGACACTTGGAGGGACAGCACTCCTCCCCCCAGCATATCCATTTAATTTGGTTTTCTGCTGGTGAGTTATCTGGGGGAGGAGGAGGGCTGGCACGGCCAACCTTCCCTGAGCCACCCATTAACCCCAAGGTGGCTAAGAAGCAGGAGTTGTGATCTGGCAGGGTGGGGGCTTATGCACTAGGCTAGCCAGCAGTGGCAGCTGCAAGCGAGAAGGCATGCAAGCACTTAACACAATCTAGGCTACCACACCATCACCTCATATCACTCTGAGCACGAAGCACCCGTATTTATAGCTTGTAGCCATTTTAGCTACAGAAATGACAGCTTTTTATGAATACTTTCAATATTTTCAGTATTGGTGGAGCGAGTGTTTCTTCGGATTGGCTCAGCAGCAACTGATGATGTTCTCGAGGAAGAGCTGCGCAAGTTCCTGGCTCCTGTTATCCAGAAACTGGCATCCCCACATGAACCTGTTCGGAGAAAGGTTTGAGACTGTATAGACAGATTTAGCTTGCAAATTTTCTGGTACCTAATTTTATAAAGTGTACCTCAAGAATTGAATTTCATAAATATTTTCTTTATAACAGTTGAATGTAATGTTAAAATTCTAATGTATACTATTTAGATCGATATCATACAAAGTTGGTAAAAACTATGATATTCAACTTTTGAATCACAAAGTTAGTGAATATATCATTAATACCATATTTTTTCTTAAGGTCATGGAATTGTTAATCCACGTGAATCGCCGGGTTAAAGATCATGAGTCCATCCAGCTTCCTGTTGAGGCTCTGCTTGCCCAGTACCAGGATCCAAGTGCTACAGCATTTGTTACAGTAATTATACTTTTGTTTTCTATTTAGTGTGATTTTTAAAAGGTATTCTGATATTGACCGTGAATGCTTTGTATAATTTATCTACTTGCCTATCTAAATGCTTAACTAGGCAATTTACAAATTTTTGATGTTCCTTGATATTGGATTTTTGGTGTCAATCTTTAGTGAGGAGAGATTCATTAAAATTTGTAACTGGGGGCCTTGCATCTTGTTTATGAACCAAAATCTGGACTTAAGAATTACTTGCATGGTGACTCTTATTGTGCGTGTGGCTGTAGGCCCAACCCACATAAACACTTGTGTGGTCTAAAGGCTCCTTACCTCCTCTTTGCAATGCTATTAACCCTTTTTCTATGAATGCATTTTTGCTACTTGTCATTTTCTGAGATCTATATTTGTCATTTGTTATACTGTATTATGACAATGATAGAATAATTTTGTTGAGCAGACCATATAGTCTCTCCAGGTTTAACTCAATACTGCCAGGAAAATGTCCTCATTTTTTTTTTTTTTTTTTTTGTGAAATGCCTCTGCACATAGATGGCTCTGTTAGTGTTTTGTGGGAGCAAATGAGTTGGAGAGGGATGTGTAGGGGGTCTGTTAGAGGATATATAGTCTTGCATTATGGTCAGATATCTAGTTGTGATGGAGATTCAAATTTTTAAATTGATATTTGTAAATGAAATGCCAGACATATCTGCATGTCATAGAAAAAAATATTGTTAGAGTATTAACAACAAGCCGCCAGGGAAAATGCTGTGCTCATTTTTAATTTATTTTTGTGAATTGTGTCTGCACATAGATAGCTCTGTTAGTGCTTAGCCACAAAGGATTCAATTAGTAGACCTTGTGACCTTACCTGATTTCACCTTTCCTTGAATTGGTGGGGACTTTTTTTTTCCCCCTAATGCTATGAATATCGATGTTGCTATTATTATTATAGACATTATAATTACTATAATGTTATTGACATTAGTAACAACAATATAAGATAACATAAAATATTTTTGAAAAAAAAGGGTAAACAGGCAAGACAGGCAGTATTTGTAATTGGCTCCTTGGTGACTTAGTGTAAGTGTAGCCATCTATGTGTAAAAACAATAAAGTAAACTCACAGTGGCCATGGCAAGTTTTCCATATCACACCCTGCACCACCAGTAATAGCTTGCAGGAAATGGGTTATGTGGGTGGATATAGCGTCCTTCATAAAGATGGCCTTCTCCCAGGCATGGTTCATGGATGATACACTCAATCCTTGTGGACTGGTGGAAATCCTACAGGAGTTTGTGAATAAACCCCTTTCTGAAATCCTGCCAAGTCAGTCTACATTCAAAGGCTCAGATTTAATTGAGTTTGCATATTAAATATTTATATATTAATTTATTTTTACATATAATTTAAGTAATGCAGAATAAAATTACAATTGACCAAAACAAAGAAGAACCACCCCCTCTGCGGAGCGAAATCTAGAAAGCCATAAACAAATTGAAAAACAACAAAAGCACAGGTATTGATGAAGTTGTTGCTGAGCTTGTTAAGAATTGTGGAGATAATGTCATCGATTTTTTTCCATGTTCTCTGAAAAAAGATTTGGAAAGAGAGGAAATGGCCAGAAGACTGGACCACATCAGTTTTTATACCTATCCCCAAAAAAGGAGATGTAATGGAATGCAGCAACAACAGAACTATATCTTTGATCAGTCACTGCAGTAAAATCCTTTTGAAGGTTATTGCCGGCCGTATGAAAGTCAAACTAGATGAAGAAATCGCAGATGAACAGTGCAGATTTCTAACAAACAAAGGAACTGGAGATCAAATACTGAATTTGAAATTGATAATGGAAAAGCACAGAGAGCAATGCCATAACCATGCTGTGTGTTTGATAGATTACAGGAAGGCATTTGAGACAGTCGACCCTCAAACACTGTGGAAAACACTGCTTGAGATGGAATTTCCAACAGATTTCCTCATCTTTTCAATGTCTACTCAGAGAAAATAATGCGAGATGCTCTAGGAGGTTTTGAAGAATCCGTAAAAGTAGGCGGTGTGTTCTGCAAAAAATTAGCAAAGTAATGCTTATGAATTCCATTAACTAAAGGAAATTCTCCTTCATTGGTCATGTTGCAAGAAGCAAGGGCTAGGCAATGATGTACTGTCAGGATTGGTAAGCAGCAAAAGAAGAGGAAGACCGCGACGAAAGCTGGAAAACAACATCTAAGAAGTTGTAGGACTTTCTAAGATGTGTGCAAGACAGAAAGTGCTGGAGGACAACCGTTGTGTGTGCCACAGCGGGTCAGCCCTGACCCTTCTGAGTTAAGGCAATATTTGGGTCAGTCAAGTCCTGCCTAGAAATTAAGTTTATATTCTTATTGATTTCTTGATAGTGATTGCCAAGGAAAGGGGATCTGATTGGTTATGGTGTGGTATGTAGGGTGTTGTAGAGATCTTGTGAAAAAACAATGCAGTTGATGAGTATTTGTGTTTTGTTTTTTATGGTTACAAATGTTTTATTATAGCCGTATCTTGCCAGCATCTTTTGCTGTTTGGAAGGTGTTTAGTCATTTGTTAACATTGTTTGTTTAATGTAATCTGATGTGCTCTTAAGGCAGTCTATCTGATATATGTTATTTATGAACATCTCTTTAATCTTTTTTTGCTATTCTCACAATTCCTTGGAAAATCCAGTAGGAGAGTGCTTATGGATAGATGTTTTGGGGAGATGCATTTGCTTATAACAGTAGTGCGAGATTGGTTTGTTCTGTTTCTGTTTGGTTGGTCTGAGATCATTGTGAATAGATAGAGTTGTTGTCCTACATTCCAAATATTTGCTCTAGTTTATTTCATGAAAGAAATGTGTTAAGGATATTTAAGTCATTTTGTGAAATGAAAGTCTTTATATGATGGCAATAAGAAGTGACATATAGAAATCTGGAATTGGATCCAGTAATTATGCATTTTTGTCAAGATCTGGTTTCATTACGAGTTCTGATTTGCTGACATTGGGACATCACTATTACAGTGCAGAGTGTAGGAATTTGCAGTTTCTTGCCGTTCTTCATAAATGTTAAAATCAGATTTGTCCTCACAGAACTTCTCAATCATCTACATCAAAATGGGATATCCACGGTTGGATCTGAATAAGCAGGTGGAGCTTTTACCTCTGATGCTCAACAGTTTGGAGGGAAAACCTCAGCAACATCAAGACAGGTTAGCCAGTCTCCTTTTTTACCATTTTATTTTAAGGAGAGTGTAATGTGAGATTCACTATCATCCACATCAAATGAATATTTTAATGATTGTGTTTTCAGAGTTTATTTTATGACTGTATTTTGCAGACTATTAACCCAATGGCGATGGGTCACGCCTATAGGCATCATAACAATACGCCCGAAATGTGGCGTGCGGCTGTCTGCCGCGGCGGCGCGCCAAAGCGCCCCGAGGCAATGATTCGGCTTGATGTACCGAATTCATGCGATCAAAGTCGGCGTGTTGCCAGAGCGTAGAGTTTTTTTTAATTTTCTATACCCGTTAATAGAGAATTCTTTGATATCAAATTTCATTAGAATGATGTCCTCGAAAGCTGAACCATGTTAGTTTATCATACAAAGTTCAGTACCTTACTCTGTTTGTATATACTTTTGTTTGGTATTTATTTTTTGTATATATGCTGTCATCAGAGTATTCTCATATTGTTTGTATTTTATATTTAATGTATTTGCAGAAATGTAAACTGTCACCTGGTATAATCAATATTAAAGAGGTACCAGGTAAATGCCATGGTATGATTAAGATAGGAAGGTTGATAAGGAAGAGCTGCTTTTAAGAATATATGGGAAAAAAAATCATAATTTAATTGTATAGAAAAGTAATGTAATGGTTATAAAGAATTTGTTTTAAGCAATAAGGAATGAGAAATTAACAGTAGATTTTTTCCAGCCTACTACTACTGATGGTACCAGTGTTTGGTCACATGAAAATCCCTGATTCAGCCGAGAAGACAGCTTCATTGCTTGGCTTGCGAGAACGCCCAGGAATAACAAAACTGCTCCTGGATTTCATGTTGGATATTCTGCTTCTACCATATGGGTAAGCTTTCTTTGATGTTATATAATAGTCTTTCAAGTTACTTCAAAAGTGTCAGTATGCCACTTTAGCAAAAGTAGTATAAATACAATATAACAGAGAGTATTTACTATAATGCATACTTGTAACAGATAGTAAAAACTCTCATTATTAGGTAACCTATTCTGATGCTTATTAGAGCAAGGCTATAGGTCACCTGTTTGATAGAGCACTTCATTTTCCGGTAATTTAAATGATGAATGATTATCAGCCTTTATGCACCATATTAGTGAATAAATAAAGTAGGCACAATAATGGATAGTTGTAGTATTGATTGAAAATTTTTAGCCTGAGCTGCAATCACTAAATGGTGTTGGTTCTTTCAGGTGTGTGTGTAAACATATGTCATTAATTGGGTTCTCAACTGTGTATATATATTAGTGTTTTGTGGGAGCAAATGAGTTGGAAAGGGATGTGTAGAGTTTTTTTTAGAGGATATATAGTCTTGTATAATGGTCAGATATCTAGTTGTGATGCAGATTCAAATTTTTAAATTGATATTTGTAAATTAAATGGCAGACATATCTGCATGTCGTAAAAAAAATATTGTTAGAGTATTAACCACATGCCACCGGGGAAAATGCTGTGCTCATTTTTTATATATTTTTGTGAATTGTGTTTGCACATAGATAGCTCTGTTAGTGTTTAGCCACAAAGGAGTCAATTAGTAGACCTTGTGACCTTACCTCATTTCACCTTTCCTTGAATTGGAAAGAAAAATGTATTTTTTTTACGAAGACTATGACTATCTATGGTGTTATTTTTATTATAGTCATTATTGTTACTATAATGTTATAAACATTAGTAACAGCAAAATAAGATAGCATAAATTATTTTCGTACATCAAGGAAAAGGGTAAATGGGTGAGACAGGCAATAGTTAATAGGCTCATTGGTGATTTAGTACAAGTGTAGCCATTTATGTGTAAAAAACAATTAATAAATTAAACTCATAGTGGGCATCTGATGTACATACATGCCATACACATTGGTATTCATGTTCTCAGTTTTAAGGTAGATCTTTCATTTAAGAAATTATTCTTAGCTTCTCCAATTGATTTACTAACTCAACATTTATTTTTTCAGTGTTACTCCATTATCTCAGCAAAGACCATCTGATACACCACAAGATAATTCAGAAGGCCCTCCTGTGCCAGGAGTACCAGCTGGCATGAGCATCAGTAGTTTTAAACGTGTTATGGGAGATACACCTCCAAAGGCAGAAGATCTGGAGAAGCTGAAGGTGTCAATTATAAAATTCTTAAGTTCTGAAGTATTACTTCCATCATCTGTTGTTCTTCAGCTGATTGTTGGTGCTGCAGATACTAGATTTTCAGTGGCAAATGCTGCTGATTTACAGCTGAGAAGAATAGAAAGCAGTGTTGAGTGGAACAGCAGTGCAGTTATTGCACCTCTGTATGTATTGTTTCTTGGTACCTTAATGCCAAAGGATCGAACACCAGCAGACAAGTTTAAGAATCCAGCAAATACCAGAATTCGTTTAAAACTGATGCCATACTTTTTGAAATCAAAGGAGGCTTGCAATTATGCCCCCCTTGCTTTAAAAGTATTTTTTGAATGTCTGTGGGGCCAGAATTCAAATGTAAAGCTTAAGCAACAAGGAGTAAGTTTCCTGCATCACATGGCATTCAATGCTGATCAAGAAAAGTTGGCTCCAGTGGGAAGTGTCTTGTTTGGCGGAGTCGTCAAGGTCATTGAAGAAGAGAAGTCTGACCCTAAGCTGAGATCATTAGCATATGGAGCCTTAGCAAAACTTTCAGTAAAGCTTCCCAGTCTCCTTTTATCTCACCCATCACAACTGCATTATCTTCAGACTCTGATGAATGCACTTACCCAAGAGGAAGGGGATGTATTATTAGCTGTTCAAGAGGCTCTTTCTATGGTCGCTCCTGTATGCAAACAGCTGAATACATCAAGTCAAGATCAGCTATGTATCCTTCTGTCAGAACATGTCCTGCACCACAATGCACAGTTGAGACGCACCGCAGTTCATTATGCTGCTTCAGTGTTTCCCCATGATCATGTTCCATCAAGATTCATTCTTATGGTGGCCACAGGAGATAGGTTAGTAAAAGATGTATATAAAAATGTATTTTAATCAGTATTTTTTAAAAGTGATTGAATATTTTTATTGACTTTGAAATGCTTAATTTTTTATATTCTTTCAGCCATGATGACATACGGTTAGAAGCCCGCCGCCAGTTGTATAAACCACTGCAGCAGTCCAAGGATGGAACTCCTACATATCAAGTCCCACCTTTCACTTATGTTATTAGCTATGTTTTGGAGCGTGTCGATGCTCTGCCAAGGAGCAAATGGATGGATGTAGCAAATCAGCCAGTTCCATTTTCTTTACCAATCATGGAGCAAGTAGGTTTTTCTTCTATGTATATATAACCTGCTATTTCAAAAGATGTATATTCTCCTTATTTTGTCTTTCATATGGCAATCAAAAGTAATTTGTTTTCTCTATTCCTGTAAATATATGTATCTCTATAGTAAATGATTTTATTTTTTGATACCAAATGCCTTTTTGATATTGTTATCATTATTTGTATAAATGATATATATATATATATTTGTACATAGGTAGTTCTGATAAAAGAATAGGAGTTATAGCTGAACAAGATTATAGTTTATAAATTGTTGCAGATGTTGAACTACCTAGAACACTGCTTAGCCGTTGAATCTGGTAGTGAGACCGGTCGTGGAGAAGGCCTGTTCTGGCCTGATCCCCCAGCTGTAGGGAAACTTTTGCAGAAGATAATTGATGTACATAATCAGAAAATTGCAACTGGTCGTATTGAAAAAGGTCAGTCATAAAAATTGTGTTGTGATTATTATGAGTGAAGTTCAGATTTGACATTTTCATTATATACTGTTTAGATTCCAAATTGAGTGTTATGGGTGATGTTCTTTATTATATTATGTTAATGATAGATAATATAACAGTTACCCATATTTATGTCTTGGGAATAATCATCTATATTTGCTGTAAGTTTGATCAAAATCCTGGTGGTAAACCTGTTAGACTGTATATATAGTACCAATTCCTGAGCATTTTTAATATGATATGTAGTGTCTCAGAAAGATTGAGGATACATCATAGAGCTGCAGAGTTCCTAATGAAAACTTACGAGGTATCCTGAAGTAAAGAGATTATCAAATATCCATAGAATTACCTATACCCTTTGTATGTAACAAAAGGGAAATATTGAGCCAACAAGTCTCTTGAGTACTGTGCAAAATCCCAGGTTACTTTCCTAGTTTTGATTACTAAACTTTGTTTATCTAGAAGTGACAGGATATGAAATGTACAGTGTGGTGATGCATAATTAGTGAAAAGAAAGCAGTTAGCAGTGTGAGACATGCTTATCTAGCAAACATCATAATGAATAGAATAGACGTACTTGTGTTTTAGGGTGTGCATCAAGGAAATCAGTCATCCTTGTTATATAGAAAGTTGAATTCAGAATCTGTTTAAAGGAAAACTAATGCACTTTTAAAGAGACAAAGAAAGGATGTCAGATTTTTTTATTATTACTAATATTAATTTCTATTAACCCCTTGGTGACGGGTGAAGAAAACTAAAAAAAAACTCTACGCTATGGCGATCAATGGCAACGCGCCGACTTTGAGTGCGGGAGTTCGGTACATCAAGCCGAATCACCGACTCATAGCGCTTTGGCGCACTGCCGCGGTGTACAGCCGCATGCCACATTTTGAGCGGTTTGTTTAATCAGCGTAACCCATCGTTAAGGGGTTAATATCTTGTCATTGTTATGTGATATATTTTTTCTCCATTAAAAAGCTTTCATAGTAAAGCAAGGGGTTTTAAAAAATCATATGCTATTTCTCATTTTTGTCATAGGAAACAGAACAGTTCATTTAGTTATAAAAGGTTCTTTGCTGTAGGGTTTTATTTTCTGGCTTGTAAAGTATTCAATAGAAATTATTAATGAATATGAATCATTTTGTGTCATTTAAGGAACATTTACTAGAGTATGTGAAACAAAAGTAAATACTGGTACATCACCATGCTTATTACTAGTGTTATCTTGTCTCTTTTTTATTTTTTTAATGTTCTTCAATGACCTTTTTATTATTTCAGGACCTAATCCCTTCATGCGATATGTTGGTTTTGCGGAGCTTGCAGCGAATGCTTGGTCATCGGCAGCCTTGGAATCTATTCTAAAAGTTGTTGCTGTTGCACCACATCATTTCTCTTCACATTACTCTCGCAAATTAGACTGGATCAGGGTTAGTGTATGATTTGGCTTTAATATTTTGATTTCTAAGCTTACAAATTATTTCTTCATTTTCTTCTTCTTCTTGGCTGTTCTGATCCTCAGGAAACTTTAAGGTCTTTCTGGAAGATGTTTATTTTTACATGTCAGATCTATACAAGATGTAAACATTACTTACAAGAGGGAAAATAAATTCTGTAATTTTTTATGGATATTATATGAATTTCCTGTAAGTGAAAAGTAACCATAATGTTTATTGACAGAAATTTCATGAGTTACTTACAAAATGTAGGCAGGTTATACTCCACCATAGAATTTGTATTTCTAAATTTGCATTTTATTTTTTCAGAAATTTATCTTGCGTGGGGGACACTACGGTGAAGTTGCAGCCCATTTGTTTGGTGTTGTCGCAGGACAAGTTCAAGATCAGCAGGAATTTGAAAAGATTGTTTACCCTGTATCCAATATGAAAAATTTTGTAAGAATAGAACTTGTGTTGTTATTGGATTTCCTTGTGATTCTGAAAGTAGATGATGGTTCTGATTTGGATTACAGTCATATTTAGAGTTTGTGTGTGTGTGTGTGTGTGTGTGTGTGTGTGTGTGTGTGTGTGTGTGTGTGTGAGTGTGAGTGTGAGTGTGAGTGTGAGTGTGAGTGTGAGTGTGAGTGTGAGTGTGAGTGTGTGTGTGTGTGTGTGTGTGTGTGTGTGTGTGTGTGTGTGTGTGTGTGTGTGTGTATGTGTATGTGTATGTGTATGTGTATGTGTATGTGTATGTGTGTGTGTGTGTGTGTGTGTGTGTGTGTGTGTGTGTGTGTGTGTGTGTGTGTGTGTGTGTGTGTGTGTGTGTTTGTTTGTTTGTTTGTTTGTATGTTTGCATTTTTGTTTGTTCTTATATTTTATCCTCATGAGACTAATTCTTAACAGACCAAGGTAGATTATGGTATAATATAATGATTTCCATAAATAAATGCTAAATGATGCCCAGTTACCCTGGAATATCAGAAGGAACTGCCTGAATAGAGATATTGTTTAGAAGTTTTCTTCTTTTTAACATAGTTTGACTTTTACATTTCATACAGCGTGTTGATAGCCAGGAAAGCTGTGTTTTAGCTGTGGGCCATAGCTATGCAAACAATTTGAACGTCATGAAGAAAGCAGATATTGTGTTGGAGGATTGGCCTGCATATGAATCAATTGTCCATGACTTGGGTAAGCACTGAGAAGTTGTTCTCTTATAGGTGTTATTATTTTGTTATTAGCTATATGTATTGATAATAATTACTGCACATACATTTTGTCTCCATATAGTATCAATTATATTGCTTACTGATATTTATATCATGTTCTTCTACAGTAAAGCAGTTGTTAACTGAAAACAACCCACTGCAAAATGCAATTGTATTAGCACTTGGGGAATTGGCACGGCAAGGTCCCTTACCCCTCCCACCTGGCTCAGAAGAGGATGAACCTAAGACAGTAACATCTCTTTCCTTGATCAAAGCACTTGTTACAATCTTTGGGAACAAGAAGATACCCTCAAAGGTTTGTACTTTTTAAAACTGCTTAAAGGCATTTTAGTTAACCTCTTGTTCTCGGGTGGCATATACTATGATGCCATGGTGGCATAGCACCGATGCCGTGGGTGGCATCCTTACAGATGTGTACCTGTTTGGTGGACTGTAAGGCTACTGAAAAAGCCTGTGCACATTGGGCTAAAACCAGTTGGATGTAATACTGTTCATATGATTCAAATCAGAAAAGGTATTAAATATGTTATTTATCTTATGTATTTCTCTTTTCCTTAAGATAAGGGAACAGGCTGTTGCCACTTGTGGTTACATTTGTGTTGGTCAAGAAGAGTTTCCCCATAAGAAGAAAATTCTGGAAGCACTTCTAGCACTTGCCAAAGAGGTAAGATTGACATAATATTTTGTGTAAATATAAAGTTTTACTCAGATTTTCTTGTCATCAGATATGCTATATTTGAATTGAAAAATATAAAAATATGTGCTTGTAATATTCCCAATTAACATTGATCTTGCAACATGTAACAGAGGAAAGTTTTTTTGTGTTTTTTCCCATCATCCTAGCCTATTGCACCTAGGATTCCACAATTTTTATTTATTGATTTCAGTTGTTTGCTGTGCTCCCCATTCTTCAGGGTTTTTTGTTCAAAAGTATGAAAAGATTAGCTTTTGGCAAACTTTCCATACTGTTTGGTATGCCTTGAAGTATGTCATGATACCTGGTTGCAATAGTCTAAAGAACCTGTCCCATAAAGTTCATTCAAAAGAAGGTACCAACCTAACACACAACTGAGGGAATCAATACATTAAACCAGTTAGTTTCATCATTGTTTTTAAAACGCCTAGATTCTGTTTGTGATTCTGTTTTAGACGGAAGTTCATTTTTCACAGGATAAAGGTTCAGTTTTGATGGCACTGATTCTTTGTAGGTCTTGTGTCAGGGTTTATTATTAGCATTTTATATATGTCATCCAAGGGTTTTTTTAACTCCTCACAAACCGATCCCATTTCATTAAATGCTCATCCACCAACCACAACTTTGTCTACACTCATGCAGCCACATATCTCATATGGCAAATACATATATTCTTGGTATTTCATAATCATTACTGACTATTTTTACAAGGTAATCTATGTTTCCTTGTAATATGGATTCATTAGAAATATATATACGTGTTTGTGTGGGAAATGCAGTTATCTATAGCCTATCCATAAAACACAGATAGAGCGGAGATATAAGGACTAGAAAAGATAACAATCTTTCAAGTAATTCACTTTCCACTTTTTTATTATTCTCATTAATTAATGATATTAGAATATTAGAATATTGCTTGTTAATTTTACAGACAAACGAAATTGAGATTCATTTTGCTGTTGGTGAGGCCCTTGCTGACTGTGCCCTGGGAGTTACATCACCATCTGGAAGGAATATGTGGACAGAGCAGGATCCTCTGAAGGAGCAGAAAGTAGTAGAGTCAGAAGAAGAAAACATGGAAGAGGTAAGTATATATTCATATATATTCAAAATCAAAATTTGTACAGAGAAAGTTTCTTTGTCCATGGTGAACAAATGAGAATATATTTTTTATTAGGTAATGCTCTTGATTTGTCATGCATGCTCTTCTTTTCTCTGTTTGATTTTTTTAACAATATGCATTTGGTTATGACATGACAGAAGCCCCTTAATGCTCAGTAAATTAATGACTAAACTTTCATATACAGGGTAGCAGAGATGAGAAAGAGAAAGACACAGATGAGGCCATGGAGAAAGATTATGTGAAAATGGCAGAGAGTGAGTTCTGTTTCTAATGCATTGTGAAAATCATATATCAATTATTCTGTTGTTCATATTTATGAGTTTTCATGAATGTGATGTAATCTGTCTATATATGAATGATTCACAGAGAATAGTACAGCATTCCTACACAATAATTTTGGGATAAGCTATGGATATATTATGCCTATTATTTTTTGTTTTATCCAGAACCAGCAGAGGAGACAGAAGCCATGGACACTACAGAATCCAGTGATGCCACAGTAGATATGTCACCAGATCAAGATTCAGACTCTGATACACTTACCTGGCTCCTTGGTGAACTTCTTGACAAATATGTATCACAAACACAGCCCAGTGTCAGACAGGTATGGCATTATCATTAATATTAAACTTAAGTAGTTTAACAGTTTATGTTCTGAAATGTATGATAGATTTGATGGCAACATAATTACAATGGTTCTTCATTGTTCCAGGCATCCTGTATATGGTTACTTGCCCTGCTCAAGAAATGTAGAACAAAACCCATCATTCAGAAAAGACTGATTAGGATTCAGTCTGCCTTCATGAATCTTCTTGGAGATAACAATGGTATGATATTGATAGAGATTCATCTTTTTTAAAGAATAGTAAAAGGGCTTTTCTGATCATTCAGCTTTGGTACTTGAGTAATGTATGATATAAAGGTAATCATGTAAGAACAGATTTATTTATTTTTCTGTCACTTTCAGATTTGGTGCAAGATGCAGCCTCTAAAGGTTTAGGTGTTGTATATGAATGTTGTTCTGAAGCCACAAGACAATCAATGGTGCAAGGTCTTGTACAGACCCTGACTGAAGGGAAACGCACTGTCCGAAATGTGACTCATGATACAAAGATCTTCCAGGATGGAGAACTGGGACGTGCTCCTTCAGGGTAAGTTTCTAATTTTGCACTTCCATTGAAGTTTCAGGATAACATTTGGTGCATGTAAAAATGCAGTGAGCAGAATTATTTTATATTCTATATATTTAGTGTTCCCCAGTAAGACACTTTTTTTTTCTTTATCATTATAGTGGACAGCTGTCAACCTACCGGGAACTTTGCTCCCTGGCAACGGATCTGAATCAGCCAGACCTTATCTACAAGTTCATGAACCTTGCCAACCACAACTCAGTTTGGAATTCAAAGAAGGTATTCATGCAAATCAACTTGGTATTTGATTTAATGTTTTTTTTACAAGTTGTGTAACATGGCAAAGCACAATTAAAAACTGTGTCCTTAAGTAAAAATGTATAATTCATCTTACATAAAATTTTATTGAGATATCTTATTATAGAAAATGAATTTGTCAAGGAGAGACTTGTAGATCACTACATAGATTCACTTTGAAATTATTTATATTATTTTTTATATTTATCTATATATCCTAAATTATTTATTCTTGATTTCAGGGCGCAGCTTTTGGTTTCAGCACCCTGGCATCCCAGGCTGGAACACAACTGGAGCCTTACCTACCACAGATTATTCCAAAGCTCTATAGATACCAACATGATCCAACACCAAAGATACAGCAGCCTATGGCAGCCATTTGGAATGCTCTGGTTACTGATACTGCAAAGACAGTGAGTTGCTTTTGTCTTTTATGTGTTTATGGCTGATAGTGTCCACTTAGCATTTATTCCATATCACTGAAGCACCATATTTAGTGTGATTCTAGACAAGGTGGGTTTACCAATGCCTGCTCAGACCGTGTTATTTCTTAGAGACTGAAACATTCAAAATATGCTTACAAAAGCTTTGGTTTGTACATGTGGAAGCAACATGAATATTGAAGGTTTTTAATTCATTAACCATATCAGTATTTATATAGTAATTATTGTTTTTCTCTCTTTACATTAATAATAAAAATAAAAAAAATAATGCAGTGCAAAGTGTTTCACAGCTTTGTAATAACCAAGACATCTATGTGAAATAAATAAACAAATAAAAGTTTCAAGATGAATAAAATTGTGTTTTTGGTAGCCATTAGATAAAGAAAAACTTTTTTATTTTTTGTTTATTCTTTAATTCTTTTTTTTCAAACTTTTGAGTCTAGAGAATTGGTCCAGATTTCAATAATAGGTAGATAGATAGGTGTATATATTAGATGTATATATTTTTTTCTTCACTTTTATTCAAAGAAAGGAACTCAATTAATTATTTTTTAAATCTAATAAGGATAAATTTCTAACCATTCCATATATCCTAATGAGGATAAATTTCTAACCATTCCGTATGAGTTAAGATACCTAATTCATTTCATAATAGCAGTTCCTTTCAATACAGTATATGCATTTTTTTCAAATCTTGTTATATTAATTCTTAACTTTTTTTTCTTTTTCTTTTTTTCCTTTTTCTTTATAGATAGAGAAATATTTTGACCCCATCCTCTGTGATTTGATCAACAACTTGACTCACAGTACATGGAGAGTCAGAGAATCATCTTGTTACGCACTCGCTGACCTCTTCCGAAGGCAGTCAGCTGTCAATGCCCTCCACCGAATCAACGAAATATGGACCACTCTGTTTCGTGTTCGTGATGACATAAAGGAATCTGTCAGAGTGGCTGCTGAGAAAACCTTGCAGATATTGAGTAAAAGCTGCATAAAGGTAATTATTTCTTGGTTTATTATTATTAATTTTTTTTTTCTCTCTTTTTTTTTTTCCTTCTCTTTTTTCTTGTTGATTTCTCAGATCAACTGTTAACCCCATGTTGCCAGGAATATGCCCATTTTATAATTTTTTGTGAAATGTCTCTGCACATAAATGGCTCTGCAAGTGCTTAGCCACAAAGGAGTCCGTTGGTAGACACTGTGACCTTACTTGATTTCACCTATCCTTGAATTTGTGGTATATATATATATGTAATATATATATATATATATATATATATATATATATATATATATATATATATTACATATATATATACCACAAATATATACATGTCATGTCCATTGGATTTGGGTTAAAATATCTTAAGAAAGTTGACCTGCCTCCCTAGTATTTTCATGAGTTGAATATTATCATAACCTTTTATATTCTATTCTATGAAAACCAGCAAGAAGTCAGCCACTTTCATGAGATAGTGCTTATAATTCATTAAAAAAAAAATCTCATTTAGGGTATAGAGCAAAGAAATTGTCATTGACAAAGAGGGTCAGGGGGAAAGCACTTTCTCTGTAAATTATATATAAAGAAAAAGCTGAAGTATTAAAGTGAGTCCAGAATTGTGAAACTTTCAGATCCAAGTCAGAGGTTTGTGGAACAAGCTTTTATGACTGCTATGAATAAAAATGTTAATCTCTACTACTTTGCGTTGTAGGTTTGTGAGGGCACTGGTGAAGAGAGCCAGAAAATGCTTAAGGAAGTTCTTCCCACTCTCCTAACTTCCGGCATTACAAGTTCAGTTGCTGAAGTTAGGAGCGTCAGCTTGCAAACTGTTTCCAAACTTTGTCGATCAGGTGGTTCTTTAGTAAAGCCACACCTTGGTACTCTTGTCCCTGCATTGTTGGAGGCTTTGTCTGGGTTAGAATCTCAGGCTCTAAGTTATACATCCGTGAGACTGAATGATGAAGACAGAGAGAAGCTAGACATGGCTAGAGTATCTGCAGCCCGAAGTACACCCATGATGGATACTTTGAATTATGTACTGCAGTTTGTTGATGAGGATTCCATGGAAAAATTAGTGAGTGGTTTGATAGATGTCCTGAAGAGCTCTGTTGGTCTTGCCAGTCGTGCAGGAGCAGCACATGTTGTAGAGACTCTTACTCACACTTGTCCTCGTCCATTGGAGAAATATACCGGAAAACTTTTGGCTGCTCTAGTAAATGGCCTTAGTGATAGAAATGCTGTAGTCAGAAAGGTATATGCTAATGCTATTGGTAACCTTGTGAAGACTGCTAAAGCATCAAGTGTAGAAAAGCTTCTCACCAAACTTCAGACTTGGTATTTGGAGAAAGAGGAAGATAGTGTTAGAATGAGTGGTGCCCTTACTATGCGCAGCATGCATGCTCAGAATAATGACATAATGAAGCAGCATGCCTGTCAGGCTATGCCTCTTGCATTCTTTGCCATGCATGCAGAAAAAACTCTAGAGGGTGATTCTAGTGGTGCTGAAATTTGGGAGGAAATATGGTCTGATAATACCCCAGGCACAGAGTCAGGAGTGAGGCTTTATCTAACAGAAATCATTGCAATATGTGAACAAGCTTTGCAAAGTTCTACTTGGGCAATGAAGGCTCAGGCAGGTAGAGCCCTCTCAACGGTCTCAGAAAAACTTGGATCAAGCTTAAACGATGCTTTAGTCCTCTCCTTAGTTACTCTTCTTGTTAACAGCTTGCAGGGTAGAACATGGAATGGAAAAGAATCTCTTGTGACAGCTCTCTCAAATGTTTCTGTACATACCAAGTCTCATCTAAATACCTTAAAACATCCAGATAGAGATGAACTTTTGGTGGAAGAAGTGGTGAAAGTTCTGACAAGAGAAGCAAGTAAAGAGAGGATGGAATACAAAATCCATGCTATTAAAGCCCTCACCACAGTTCTGGATACTTACCAAATTGATAGATTTGAAGAAGTTTTTGACATCTGCCTACCATACTTGAGACAAGTGAGTATAAACAACCAAAATGCAATATTTACATTATCAGGCAAATATGAATAATTAAAATTGATAAATACCAAGTACATTTGTAACAGTGGTAAACATTTAGGGAAACAAAGTTAAATATGACTGATATTGGAAAGTTAGTTTGTAGTTAATACTTTTTTAAATTTATTATTGTTATTACTACTACTACTACTATTACTGTTATTATAATTATTATTACTATATTTATTGCTACTACTACTGTTATTATTATTATTATCATTATTATTATTTTGGCATGTGCATTGATAGTATGTTCTCTGTCCCCAAGGATAAAGAAGACCATGAGGATGGGGAGGAGGAAGAAAGGAACAAGAAGGAGGAGTCGCTGCATTGGGACCTCATAGATGAAATGGTGCATTCCTTAGGTAGAGCCTGGCCAGCAAAGAAGGAGACACAAGGTAGGACATTAACCATTAAATACCAGACTTAGTACAACTTATCTCCTGTGGTTGGGGCATGTCTGTGTAGGTAATGGATGCTTGAAGGATGGCTGTGGATTTTCTGATAGGTGAAAATAGGTGAATGAAGAGCATGCCAAACTGAAGATGGTAAAGTGTGAGCAGTTCTTGTGCAACTGGCAGTCATGAGAGACCGGGTTAGGTCATGGGGGAGAGGACAAGGACACATACATAGATGTGCCATGGTGCTGAGGGGTTAAAGCCAGCATCTGTATATAGTAATTTTGATGTACTTGTACCCTAACACATGAACACATAGGTGCAAAAATGAAAAAAACATAATGTTTAAAAAAAAAAAAAAAAAGGAATGGTATGACATTATCATAAAATCATTGTTAGATTGAGGGGTGATCTTGCCTTTAAAAAAAGTTTGTTTCCACAGTGAAGTAACAGTCATCTAATTAGTAAAGGATTTTTAACTAAACAACAAAGTCTGCCTTCATTTTGCAGAACATTTCCATTAATATTTTGACCTTAAAGTAATAGAAAAATTAAGTGTCTAAGCAAGTGATCAACTCAACTCTTACAGAACTTTTGCGCAGTTACACTAAAATATTTTTCCTTTTTCTCTCTCTACAGAAAAATACAGTGAACGTGTAGTGGAGATGCTGAATAACAGTGTCTCGCGAGTCCCTCGTAAAACACAGCTAAGCATTGTGGGAGCCCTTAAGCACTTCTGGGGAACTCATTTCCTCCTTAGTGAATTGCCTTCTTCGCTTGGATCTCCTCTCTTCGACCCTCTTCTTCACCATTCGTGCAGGATATTTAACTACTGCTTAGGTAATCAATCTTATTGTTCTTATTAGTATTCTCCTTATCAAAATTCTTATTTCCTCCTTTTATTTCTTTTTTTTTCACCTTAGTTATTTACTGATTTTTTCTGTCTAATCATTGTAAATTATTGTGCATAATAATTTTATTTAGAGGCCAATGCTCACTGAATGTGAAAAAATGGTAAATTAATATAATTGAAGAATTTTCTGACAAAAAATCTGGAAAAAACAAATTCAATACACCATCATTGAAACTAGAAAACTTGGATAGTTTTAATGTTATATTTTCATAGTATTAATGGTCAATAATTGCAAAAGGGTTTTGGGGAAAAAAGTGTAGTCAAATATTTTGATAATTATATGCCCCATATGCATTCACATTAATTTAGGTACACATAGACAAATTATCTGTAATACATTTATCATGAGCAGTACACTAATTTTTATCCTTGCCAGGTGTTGCCAAGTTTTACAGTCTGCGGAGAGAATCCCTTGTTGTGCTGAATGACTTCCTGGCAAAAGTGAAAGGTAATTTTTTTTTTTTTTTATATGTATTTTTTACTACAACATTGTTAATAATATGCAATAAAAAAAAATCCAGACATTCAAACATACTGATAGCTTGTCATTGTTTCATGGCTTTCAAAGTTGTTTACATGTATAGCAGCCAGAAATCTCTTTAAGTATACATGTCTTAAATTTTTTTTTATGGACCCATTTCAACAGTGAGTGAAACACTTGTCGTGAAGCTTCGTTTGGAACTTTTGTCTGGAGTGGAAGAAGCCCGTCGAGATGCCCAGCCAGATGTGCAAGCATTAGCTGCTTCAGCACACAAGATACTCCTTATGGAGAACACAGGCAGCAAATAGTGATGTAGAAAAACTGGTTCTGTAGTGCGAAGACAGAAGAAAAAGATTGCTTTTCCAATAACTTACTTATGTGTGTCTTGGACATG
>NC_061851.1:16195892-16198392 GCF_019202785.1 Penaeus chinensis | reverse complement strand
CACACACACACCACACACCACACCCACACACCACACCCACACACCACACCAACACCCACACCCACACGCACACGCACACGCTCACGCACACGCTCACGCACACGCTCACGCACACACACGCACACACACACCACACACACGCACACACACACCATACACACACACACTAATAATGATGATGATGATATTATTAAGTATCATTACACCCATAAGCAACAGTTTTAACATAGATTACTTATGTGATTCTTGATAATATTGCGATAACTACAAAATACAAAAAACGTAATAACTAATACTTGTGGCGCAAGTGCGCAGTCGCATGGCGCAATGTGTTTACACGCTGAATCAGGAAAAGGTGTTTACAAGTTGAATCAGGATGTTCCTAAGTATTTACACTGTCTGTTCTGTTCTAGATAAAACGCCTAATGAACTCGGAGGAAAGTGTACGCTTATTGTGCGCACTTTCACAGGCATTTTATTTTATTAATTGATCTTGCTGTCCATTTTTATTCATGTACCAGCTGACTGTTGAAGACTGGTAATTAATTCTCATATTTAATGAAAAAATCTAAAACTATTTACCCAATTTGCATTTATTGTCGTGCTTCTATAAAAGATTGTGTATAAGCAAAATTTTGTCTTGTTTGATTTGCACCATCATGTTACAAATGTCTACGGTAGTTCATACATTGAAAATATCAGATCGTAAAAATACAGACCCATTCGTCTGAATAAATTGATGACGCAATATTCACTTTCTCAGGGTCGCTGTGTCAAAACTCGTCAGAATTTTATATTATTCATTTGATAAAGGTGCTCACTGATAAGAGGGTATTGAAGGAGGTATCGGTATATTTTATCGTGTGTCATGTACATGGGATTATTGAATTATATACTTATCAATGATACAAAGAAATAAATACACAAACAAACACACACACACACACACACACACACACACACACACACACACACACACACACACACACACACACACACACACACACACAGGAAGAAAGAAAGAAAGAAAGAGAGAGAGAGAGAGAGAGAGAGAGAGAGAGAGAGAGAGAGAGAGAGAGAGAGAGAGAGAGAGAGAGAGAGAGAGAGAGAGAGAGAGAGAGAGAGAGAGAGAGAGAGAGAGAGAGAGAGAGCATAATTATAGAATATGAGTGTGGCGCTCTTGATGTTATCATACAAGAAAAACTAAATTCTGGAAGAATAACGACAAAACATTAATCATGAATTTTGAAGCACATGACTGATATGCCTTTCTAACTTGAACATAACACAAAATTTAGAAAATGGTGAAAGCCGAAACATTCATCAAAAAAGCAAGGTTACAGTCACAACCGAATAATGACTGATTTTTTCTTTACGTTGTTTACAGAATCGTTAGTTTAATTGATGTCGTTTCCTGCTTTTAATATTAGTCTCTTTTAGTTACCCAAGTCTATTAATATATGTGAGATTTCTTTGTTATGAATTACAATTGGCTCATGGTGAAAGTTAGCTTGCCTATACTTTCTACTGGTATTATCTTATTTTTTTTTTTACATTTGAGTTATCCAGAACCCAGACTAAAGCTTCGTGCTTATCAAAGTAGGTTCACTTTAAGTTAGTAACCATTTATGTTTATTTTATTTTAAAATCTTTGCCAGGCTCTATGTCAAGGAATAATAAAGGATATATGATTGTTATAAGGAATATTGCTGACTGTTGATATCATCGTCAAACTTATCATATCTCTTAGTGACAACGTAAACATGTAATTAACCTCAATATATTAAACCTCAAAGATACCGCAATTCTTCCGAAACTATGCCCCGAAAATTATTCGAAATCAAGCACATCAAAATAAGCCAACGAAATTAGCAAACAAGAACATGAACTGAATCCTGCTAACATCTGACGCTATCACAGGCTGGGTGTAGCCAGACAGAGGACGTGAAGGTCATATGACGACGCGAGTGAGGGTTGGCGTGGAGGAGGCGCACATAACCAAGGGGAAGAAGGGCTCTGGGGGTACATGGTAGCCTCAGAAGGTCAGATCCTGTGTGCGGAAGCCCCCAGGTTGAAAGGGTTGGGAATGCGCTCTTTTAGAACCTCGATTTGTTTTTTCTATCGTTATTTTTAACAGTAGACGGTTCTCGTGGAGTGGCCATGAAGATCTGTGAGAACGTAGCTCTGGTATCGCCGGAAAACAAGTCAGGGTGAGCCGACTACCTGAGGGATAACAGCTGCACCAACCGTTGAAACCGTCCCCGTCCATTATATTAGTCCTTGCCGGTTGTACCTTTTCCACGTCCGTTCTTCCCGTGCTGTATAATAGAAAGAAACATAGCAATCTTTAGTACCTTCGGGGGGCCAGTATTCCCTTTCACTTCGAATGTATTTGTGAACTTTCACATTATCAACATCTGAGAAGCACGATGTGGCAACGCCCCGCTGCTCCCTCTGCCTTTCTTTAGCTCTTTCTTTTTCTGTCTAACGCTTTCTGCTC
>NC_061851.1:16163392-16185892 GCF_019202785.1 Penaeus chinensis | reverse complement strand
GTCTCGATACACAGAGGAATCTTGCTGGCTTCTCAGTGCAATCCTCCCATAACCCATTTCGTTCCTTTTTTATCTTATTTATATCCGTACTGTTGATTTTATCATGTGAAGGTGACGTATATGGAATTTATGTGTAATTTTTTTTTTTTTTTTTTTTTACTGCATTTCTGTTTGCTGGGAAAGGGTTACCGTGTGAACACTCTGTTACAGCCATCCTGAAGCGGTGAAATTCGCTGGAAGGTTGACTCCCCCGACCCGGCCCCGCCCCAGGTCTTCCCCCCAGGTCTACCCCCCTCGGTTTTCTCCTCCCGCGAGACGGTGGTACTCTGGTATCGACTTCTTAAGTAGAATCTGTGTATTAATTTTGCGAAGTAGGGTTTGCGTTCGGTTACAACCAGTGGTCACGTGGAGTAGTGAGCTCAGGCTATATTTACGTAACTTTGGATAGTTAATACAAGTGAAAGCTTTTCTTGTGTTGGTTCATTTGTTCAAGTGATCATCTATAAATGTTAAAGAATTAGGGATTCACTCATTTCAATCACCATGCAAAGTTATCCATTCCATTTGTAGCTCCTCCATTGTTCCTGATTTCTCCCAACCATGGCACCCTTCTTACACTTTCTCTCATCCCATGGGCTGTGTCCATCCCGAGGATTGGTGGTGTGGTGACCCGGTGGCGTCCAGCGATGTCTGCTGGGGGCGAGGTATGACCCAGTTGTGACACTATTAACTGACAAATCTTTTTCATCCCATGTGTAAGTCTCTTGCTAGAATATCACTTCTTTGACTTGCTAGAGATCTTATTTGTTTTACTGTTTTGCATTTATCTTTTCATGATGCAGTTGTTGAATTCTTCACGGTTTAGTAGCAAAAGTCAGTGACTAAGTAGTTTAGGTTAGGGCAAACAATAACAGTACTTTCAGTCCGGCTTCCTAATTTGACCTGTTCCTGGCGACGGTTGTTTCCTGTCGCTGTTACCGAATTCGCGGAGGTGACCACAACAGGTTGAGGTGAGCCCGTGTCGACTCCATGCTATGTAGTTGCACAAGACTCATTAGGTAACAATTTGACTTTAGACAAGACTTTTGAAAGACTTACATTAATTTCAATGGTAAATTGTCTAAAAGTACATTTCTTGCAATTTTTTTAAGAATATGGGATATACAGCCATTAGTTCATGTGTTCAACCTATGTGGTTAACTACCTATTAACCTTATTTTAGTGTGAAAAAGAGGAGGATTGCACTATCGTCAGCCTCAAAAGTAACATTTACATAGTGGCTATGCCACATCAACATGTCGTGCTTGGGTGGGGAATACAGTCATTTCAGATTGTGCAGCTGCACACCGATATCTGCGCAGCAGAAAGGCAAAGTTGATAAAGAAAGGTCCGATGAACAGCAACCAGTGGCAGGCATGGGGTCCTCCGCTGATCGATCTGAAGTAACATGAGTGGACACCCGGCAAAAAACCACACTAAGCAGTACACACAAGGTCAATACGAGAAAGGCTGCAGGCATGGGGTCCTGCAGTCGCCAGCCCAAGAATGTTGGTAGCTGAAGGCATAGGGCTATGCTACCTCCAACCCAACGAAAGAAACACAGGTATTTTGTATGGTGGGCATACTAAGAAAAATCTATAAACAAGCATATGGAGTACCTAACTACCGAAACTTGATCATGTAAACATTGAACGAAAATTCTTTTATGGAAATGTAAAAGCAACAATTGGCAATTTTATTTTTTAAAATACCAAGGTTCATAAAATTAGTCAAAGGATTAATTATGAAGTTGGTACTATTTTACGCATGTTTGGGAAAGGGGGGGGGGAAAGTGTGCAAGTATATTTCAGTTTGAGGCTGATGCTGTCCAGAAAGGAAAGAAGGCAGATTGTGAGCAGCATCTGTGTGAAACGCCAAATTGTGGTTTGTTCTTTAAATGTTACTAGGAAACTTTGATTGTGGTCCCATTTGGTTTGCTATATGTGTTATAGTAAGTGGGGACTGTAGAATCTTGGGAATAGTGGGAAGCAATAATTTTATCTAGCAGGTGACTGGATGAATGACGGCATACAAAATTTGGTTGTGTTGGCTGATGTCTTCAGCAGTACTGCAGCGTTTGGGAATGGGTACATCGTAAGCCGGTATTGTCTGGATCCAGGTAACAAATTTGTGAAAGACAGTTTTCCATTTTTGTGATTCTAGTAAGTGTTGAAGCTTGGCAAAACCTTTAACTCCTCTAGTTGTCTTCATCTACAAATTTGTTTCAATGTTGTATAAAAATCAAAAGATTTAAAACTATGTATGTGGTGAAGAGAGATAACCTTAACAACGTG
The DNA here is from genome assembly GCF_019202785.1 of Penaeus chinensis. NCBI lineage: Eukaryota > Metazoa > Arthropoda > Malacostraca > Decapoda > Penaeidae > Penaeus > Penaeus chinensis. The sequence goes on along the minus strand of NC_061851.1, from coordinate 16,183,559 downwards.
GGGCATAGTGGAGGGAAAGTTTACTGCAGACACGGAGTCCTGGAGATGGATTCGGCTCCACTCCCACATCAGAGTGCCCCATCCCCCACTTCCTCCCACTTGTCATCAAGAATGCGAGGAATATTTGCAGCATGGCAGATATGGCCTGATGGATCACAAGGTTCTTATGGTTGAAAAGGTAACGCCGCATATCTTGATTTCCTAGATTGTTATATAAAGAAACGTTTATTTTAAACACAAAAACATTTGTATGACATGGATATTTGAGATTGTTGTCGGAGAGATTTTTCTTTATAGACCACTGTAAAGGGTTGGTATTTTTCCAAAGGAACCACATCTTCCAGTTCTTGCTCGTAGTTGAAATATATGTTTCAACGTGTTTTTACTATAGAACTTCATGGAAAATGTGCAAGATAAAGAAGCATTATATTTCTGTGTAATTCCTTCACTGCTAATGTAACTTTAATTCATCAGATGCTGTACCTTTTGCATGCATTTATGAATGTGTTGGTTACCAGAGGCAGTAAAATAGTCAATTTAAATTCTCATTCATTAAGAATGTTGTACCCATATGGGGTTAATTCCAACCAACAGTAAAGGTTTGGATAGGAGCTAGGCTTTGGGCGTTTAAGAATCTCTGCAGATGCAGCAGGATGCAGGGAAACTTGCACCGAGTTGAAAGGCATACCAGTTGTCGATGGGCTCTCCTGGAAGAGGTTCAAAGGAGAAAGTTCACAGTATCGGGGCTCATCTGATATGGGTTACAAGCAGTTTTGTTCCTACAATGTTCAACTTTACCATTCAACAAAGAAGAGGACAAATATAGGTAACATTGTAAGTATCTAAGTGTCAATTGACAACAGTACTCAGAGAGAATCTGCTATTAGCTGCTAGGCTCATCATTAAGGCAGATAAAAAAATATTTCTGGATTAAATAGCAAATTGAGTGAAATTTTGTGTAGGATGAATAAAGAAATTGAGAGCCAGATGCTAATTCCTGGAAACCTAGGTACATTATTTAAGTACAGGCAAAAGCATAAGTTCCAATCCTTATACTAATTAGTGTAGATGTCTGGTACTATTCAAGGGGTCTAGATTTATTCTTGTACCTCATGTTAAATAATGCCCAAGATTCATAAGAAATCATACTCTTGTCAGTTGAGTTACTCTCAACTGATTTCTTATTACTTGGAGAGTGGATACCTCTGAAAGCAGAAGAGAGTTCTAGTTGAGCTGGTCTCAGCTATTGCTGCTAGCAAATGGAGAATATGACATGCAAGGTCCAGTAGGACAAATTTTTGAGGTGGAATACTATTCATTTTTATCAGCTTATTGTAGGTTTGTGAATCAATAAGGTCCATAAGAACATTAATTGTTAGTTGAAGAGATCTTGGTATAGAACTGCATTCTTGCCGAGATTCTGTCAACATGTTCTTATTCCTTATACATGCAAAATGGGATCTCAAATAACATTTAGAAGTTGAGGGTTATATCTGTAGATTTGTATTTGTAGAACATCTGCCATTTATAGGTTGTCATATTACAGAATAGAATAATAAGATAAAAATAACAGAAACCTTGAGAAAGTATAGGGATACAGTTTATTAGTGGAATAGGTGAGGGTAAAGTCAACCAGTGGTTTCATGGTTGTCTCTATAGGCCCTTGATGTTGCAGTCAATGTTAAAAATAAAGTGTCCAGTTGTGCATAGCTTCAAATGTTCATACTAAACTTGAGAAATTTAATATTCAAACATAATGTAAATAAGTGGGAGGGAGGGAGTTCACTTCTTTAGTATATGCACAGAATTTAAGCCCAAGTTTGAAGGTGGCCTTAGACTTCGTGGATTATCTACAAAGTTGCAGACATCGCATATCTTCCAAGCAACATTTCAGGTACTTACTAATTTTAGAAATTAATTGAGCAGATTTTGCTTATTTGTCCGTAGTTTAATGCATTAGCTGAAAATTTAGTTGCAATTGGGGGGGAGGGGTGAATTGACATGTTTCTTCTAGTGTATATGCAGAGGGATGGCCCAGGCTGTGACATCCTGTAACTGAAGAAAGCCCACGTTTCTGCCTGTGAAGGATCAAAAAAGACCTCGATTCCTTTGCTTCTGTTCCTTATATGGCAGGAGGTTTGAGCACAAAAAAAAGTATTTATTAATGATGTGATGTCAGTCATGAATATTTATTCATTTCTTCCCTTTGTCAATTGTGATTGATTTAGTATACAATCTGTAGTGAGAGGCCGCATTGTGTATGTTATGAATACTAGCTTCTGTTTCAAACAACTCTTGATAAGAGACCTTATGAAACTGGTCATTTGCATTGCTAAGAACGTATGTTTTTGTGCGGAGAGCATGGGATTTTCTTCAATAGGAGAGTCAGGTTTTGTGGAGACGAGTAACCTGGTGATTGCTGCCCTAGTGAATGTTCTGTGTTCCTGATTCCGGGCTGACGCTATTGCTGTGTCCCACTTTGCTTGCATCTTGCTTGATTACAGGTAATGTTAGATACCATGTGCTTATACCAACCTGTTATATATTAAATGAGAATTTGGTTCGTCATTCATACAGCTAGCATAATGCATTCTGGTATAGACATAGAAATATGAGAGGGTTCAAAAGGGGGGGGTGGGGGGAAGCATTTACTGCTGTAGCATTCACAGAATTCTATGAGAACATCTATCCTGTGTGCGAAGGCCAGAATCCACATCTACAAAATTTCTTCAAAATCAATGACATCTTGTAACTGCAGAAAAGGTATTTTATATAAATGTTGAAAACCTGTCACTTCTTTGAGAGACCTAATGTGAAAAAGAAATATTGTAGGCTACTTGTAGTCCTAAATGTAGTTGTACCCTTTAAATGTTCGGGAAAGGGAAAAGGGAAGAGGTCTCTTTTAGTAGGCTGCTGGAGGCGTCCTCTTCTTTGTGATAGTGGATCAGCAGTTGGCATGTGGTCAGACTGAGCAGCTTAATGAAACTACCGCCAAGAGAAACTGAACTCCAACATTGCAACCATCAACCACCATCAGCTCCAAATTTTGTGAGAGGAAGGTAACTGCAGTTGATGGTTCTGCATTTATTGTACTAATTCAGATTGCTAGATGTTAATCTAGTCTTGTTAGAAATCAGTGGTAATAAGACAAAAGACAGGGTTATCAAGAAAGTGGAGGGGAGGGGGGGATGGGACATTTATTATTTTTTATTTACACAGAAGTGTGTCCTGTAAGGACTGCAGGTCTGTAATACTTCAGGGTGATGGAAATGCTGCTAAAACTTCAGTAAGCCAGAGGTCTATGTATTTTGCAGTATTTAGTTAAATTATATTAATTTGAATTGATAGATTTGATACCAAACAGGTTTTGAAATCAAGTTTAAGCATAAAAACCTAGATTCTACATCAGATATCAGAATTTGTTAGATTTCTACATCAGATATCAGAATTTGTTAGATTTCTACATCAGATATCAGAATTTGTTAGATTTCTACATCAGATATCAGAATTTGTTAGATTTCTACATCAGATATCAGAATTTGTTAGATTATGGGATAATCTGATAATACAGTTGGGTTGGGGAAAAGTTTACTTATTTGTAGGTAAGGAGCAGCACAGAGGAAGCCAATCCTTGCACTTTTCATCACACAATTAGTTGGATCATCTAAAGAGTCCAAAGGGTCGTCTCCCATTAAATCTCCATGGATACATCAGCAAAGGTATTGTCTGTCATTGACCAAGCAAATTCTGCATGCTCTGTTTTTAAAACCTTGGAAGTGTTGAAATACTCAAGATGGAGGGGGGGAGGGGGGACACTTATCATTTTGCATCTTAACAGTTCAGAGGTTGGAGTGACATCACCATGGACTGCCTACGGTTCTACTAGGGATGCTGCTTCATTCTGTTGGTAAATAAATGTACAATTGCCTATTCTATATGAATTTTTTAAACTACTACCACCACCAATAGCTAATTTGTCTACAAATAAATTCAGAATTTTAGCATTTTAAGTAGTCAAGAAGATGGGGTTAGGGGTGGAGAGGGGGGGAGATGACTGATCTCGGTTTCAGATAGTGGAGAGAGAGAGATGGGTGTCCATGAGAAGGAATCTTGACTGAACTGAGCAGATGAAGTGGAGCAGTCATGAGCTTGTTAACATTTTGGTGAGTTTCGTCAACTAAATCTTGGATCGCAGACTTGATATTTAATCATGTAGAAGATGTACAATTTTACCATTGACATTCAGTAACAAAATCTTCCCTTATTTAATTACTGGTGCATGAGCCTTATGTTGAACGCTCTTTCAGGCAATCTTTATCAAGATGTGCATCAAATTGAGCACCAAACAGCTAATTGGAAGTGCACATTCCCTTCAAGATGCTTCAGCTTTTCTTGATAAAATTAAAAAAACATGTACATTGATTTTTTTCTGCATTGCTGTTATATAGTTCATGTTACATAGGTTATTATAAAATTGTTCTTTGTGGCTATAAATTGAATTATTTTTTTGTGATTCTGAAATTATCAAAATGTATTGTGAGATATATGTCAGTGTAAACATGGAGGAAAATATCTTTTTTAGTATTTTTGTGGCTCAGGCATTAAACTTGTACCACATAAATGCAAAGATGGACACTCTGTTGTAATTCCATGATGAGTTACAAGAAGAGTGGGAAAGTGGGTGGGATTTTTCCTCCATGTAAAAATTGTTGCTAAACTTGGAGGCATGGAAACAAATACTGTTCGTTGATTTGTTCTGGCTCTGTAATTCTGGATGTAGTATGTGTGTTATAATAATGTGGATATACATGTTATGTATTGTGATGAACTGAAGACAAAACCTTATTAAGCTGCAAGCAGCGTGAACTTCAGTTGAAGATTAATTATGGAAAACTTAGAAGGTTAGTGACCATGCCAGCAGTTGATCTTGGTAAGATACAGATTTATCACTGTTGAGAAAAGTGCATATAATTGTATTACAGCATTTTGCTCCAACAAGAATTTCATATATTCCAGGAAGTATCTGAAGAAATGGGTTACTGAGCCTTGTATAACGGGAACGTATCAAACACATGCTTCTAATTTGGGGTAAGCAACTCCTTTCTATTGGGAAGAGATTAAAGAGATGTAACAGATTATCTGAAGTATTAAAATATTACTTAAATCGGCCAGAACGCTATAGTCTCTATAGTCTCATTATACTTGCAGATTTCACATGGTATTGAGGCTCGATTTCACATGGTATTGAGGCTCGTGAGAATTACAATATATGCCAGAAGTAGTGGTTTACTGGGAGGCTGTTCATCAGGTGGCAGTGAAACTGTATGTGGTTGAGGCTACAGCGCAGCGATGGTTTGCGTCTGTGATGAGGGGACAGCGCGTCAGCGTCTGCGCCGTGGTTGAGGGTTCATCGCGGCATAGACTGCGCCGTGGCCAAGGGTTCATCGCGGCATAGACTGCGCCGTGGCCAAGGGTTCATCGCGGCATAGACTGCGCCGTGGCCAAGGGTTCATCGCGGCATAGACTGCGCCGTGGCCAAGGGATCATCGCGGCAGAGACTGCGCCGTGCTCCGAGGGTTCATCGCGTTAGAGACTGCGCCGTGGTCGAGGGTTCAGCGCGGTAGGGACTACTTTGCAGGAGCGGTCATCGCGGCAGGGGCTGCTCCGTGGGCGAGGGTTCAGCGCGGCAGAGACTTCGCCGTGGTCGAGGGTTTAGCGCGGTAGGGACTACACTTTGCAGGAGCGGCATATCCTGTGCCGTGGACGAGGGTTCAGCGCGGCATATCCTGTGCCGTGGACGAGGGTTCAGCGCGGCATATCCTGTGCCGTGGACGAGGGTTCAGCGCGGCATATCCTGTGCCGTGGACGGGGGTTCAGCGCGGCATATCCTGTGCCGTGGACGAGGGTTCAGCGCGGCATATCCTGTGCCGTGGACGAGGGTTCAGCGCGGCATATCCTGTGCCGTGGACGAGGGTTCAGCGCGGCATATCCTGTGCCGTGGACGAGGGTTCAGCGCGGCATATCCTGTGCCGTGTACGAAGGTTCAGCGCGGCAGAGGCTGTGCCGTGGACGAAGGTTCAGCGCGGCATATCCTGTGCCGTGTACGAAGGTTCAGCGCGGCATATCCTGTGCCGTGGACGAAGGTTCAGCGCGGCATATCCTGTGCCGTGGACGAAGGTTCAGCGCGGCATATCCTGTGCCGTGGACGAAGGTTCAGCGCGGCATATCCTGTGCCGTGGACGAGGGTTCAGCGCGGCATATCCTGTGCCGTGGACGAGGGTTCAGCGCGGCATATCCAGTGCCGCGGACGAGGGCTCAGCGCGGCAGAGGCTGTGCCGTGGACGTGGGTTCAGCGCGGCAGAGGCTGTGCCGTGGACGTGGGTTCAGCGCGGCAGAGGCTGTGCCGTGGACGTGGTTCAGCGCGGCAGAGGCTGTGCCGTGGACGAAGGTTCAGCGCGGCATATCCTGTGCCGTGGACGAGGGTTCAGCGCGGCAGAGGCTGTGCCGCGGACAAGGGCTCAGCGCGGCATATCCTGTGCCACGGACGAGGGTTCAGCGCGGCATATCCTGTGCCGCGGACGAGGGCTCAGCGCGGACGAAGGCTCAGCGCGGCAGAGGCTGTGCCGCGGACGAGGGCTCAGCGCGGCAGAGGCTGTGCCGCGGACGAGGGCTCAGCGCGGCAGAGGCTGTGCCGCGGACGTGGGTTCAGCGCGGCAGAGGCTGTGCCGTGGACGTGGTTCAGCGCGGCAGAGGCTGTGCCGTGGACGAAGGTTCAGCGCGGCATATCCTGTGCCGTGGACGAGGGTTCAGCGCGGCAGAGGCTGTGCCGCGGACAAGGGCTCAGCGCGGCATATCCTGTGCCACGGACGAGGGTTCAGCGCGGCATATCCTGTGCCGCGGACGAGGGCTCAGCGCGGACGAAGGCTCAGCGCGGCAGAGGCTGTGCCGCGGACGAGGGCTCAGCGCGGCAGAGGCTGTGCCGCGGACGAGGGCTCAGCGCGGCAGAGGCTGTGCCGCGGACGAGGGCTCAGCGCGGCAGAGGCTGTGCCGCGGACGAGGGCTCAGCGCGGCAGAGGCTGTGCCGCGGACGAGGGCTCAGCGCGGCAGAGGCTGTGCCGCGGACGAGGTTTCAGCGCGGCATAGGCCTGTGCCGTGAACGAGGTTTCAGCGCGGCATATCCTGTGCCGTGAACGAGGGTTCAGCGCGACGGATATCCTGTGCCGTGAACGAGGGTTCTGCGCAGCCTCTGGTTACCTTCCAGGAGGCTTCAGTGCGGCAGAAGCTGCGCAATGATCGACAATAGTTTACGCAAAGTTGAAGGCAGCTCGCAGCCTTGTTGGGAATAATCATAGACGTAGCACAGAAGGCAAAGGGATTGTCTCCGCACTGTCAGACAACATATCGGGGGTTATTGGTGAAGTATTGCGCATTTTATTGTCTACAATTATAGTCCTTTAATTTTCTGAGCCGTATCTTGTATGTGTGATTATACATCAGTAGTTATTTAGCCATTTGATTTTCTCTTGCGTTGTAGCTTATCAGACTTAAAATAACCTTAGTCGAAAATCTTTCAAAAACATTCTAGTTGGCCTGTTGTCTAACAGGTTGATGCCGGTTAATTCCTGAGAGCGAGGTTTTTACGAGTAGCAGACCCAAGGGCAAGGCAGCTGCCAGGTGGGGTCTTGAGGGCCAGGTCGCTCAGCTAGGTGGTGGAGGTCGCTCTTCCGGAAGGAGCGGTCCCGAGGGCGAGTTTACTCTTTCAGAAGTGGCGGTCGCGAGGGCGACGTCTCTCCAGGTCTCTCATCCAGATGGAACGGTACCAAGGGCGAAGTCTTTCATCCAGATGGATCGGTCCCGAGGGCGAGGTCGCTCTTCCAGAAGGATCGGTCCCGAGGGCGAGGTCGCTCTTCCAGAAGGATCGGTCCCGAGGGCGAGGTCGCTCTTCCAGAAGGATCGGTCCCGAGGGCGAGGTCGCTCTTCCAGAAGGATCGGTCCCGAGGGCGAGGTCGCTCATCTAGAAGATCGGTCCCGAGGGCAAGGTCGCTCTTCCAGAAGGATCGGTCCCGAGGGCGATGTCGCTCTTCCAGAAGGATCGGTCCCGAGGGCGAGGTCGCTCATCTAGAAGATCGGTCCCGAGGGCGAGGTCGCTCATCTAGAAGGATCGGTCCCGAGGGCGAGGTCGCTCATCTAGAAGGATCGGTCCCGTGGGCGAGGTCGCTCATCTAGAAGGATCGGTCCCGAGGGCGAGGTCGCTCATCTAGAAGGATCGGTCCCGAGGGCGAGGTCGCTCATCTAGAAGGATCGGTCCCGAGGGCGAGGTCGCTCAACCTGAAAGGGCTGTCCCGAGGACGAGGTCGCTCAACCAGAAAGAGCTGTTCCGAGGACGAGGTCGCTCATCCAGAAAGAGCTGTTCCGAGGACGAGGTCGCTTGTCCAGACGTAGCGGTCCCAATGGCGATGTCGCTCGTCCAGACGTAGCGGTCCCAATGGCGATGTCGGTCATCCAGACGTAGCTGTCCCAAGGGCGAGGTCGCTCATCCAGAAAGGGCTGTCCCGAGGACGAGGTCGCTCATCCAGACATGGCGATACCGAGGACGATGTCGCTCATCCAGAAGGATCTGTCCCAAGGGCGAGGTCGCTCATCCAGAAGGAACTGTCCCAAGGGCAAAGCGGATTGGTCCTTTAGGGTGAGTTTGTAGCCAAATGTATCGTTCTCAGGGTTTGGGACATGAAACCCAGTGAAACTAAAGGTAAACAATTTATGGAAAAAATGAAATTGAGAGGCATGAAGAATGGATAGGATAAATTTTTGGGGGTGGGGTCGCTCATCCAGAAGGAGCTGTCCCGAGGGTGAGGTTACTCTTTCAGAAGGATCTCTTCCGAGGGCGAGGTCGCTCTTTCGGAAGGATCGGTCCACAGGGCGAGGTTGCTCATCCAGAAGGACCGGTGCCAAAGGCGAGGTTTCTCATCCAGAAGGATTGGTCCCAAGGACGATGTCGCTCAACCAGAAGGAGCTGTCCCAAGGGCGATATCGCTCAACCAGAAGGAGCTGTCCCAAGGGCGATATCGCTCAACCAGAAGGAGCTGTCCCAAGGGCGATGTCGCTCAACCAGAAGGAGCTGTCCCAAGGGCGATGTCGCTCAACCAGAAGGAGCTGTCCCAAGGGCGATGTCGCTCAACCAGAAGGAGCTGTTCCAAGGGCGATGTCGCTCATCCAGAAGGAGCTGTTCCAAGGGCGAGGCCGCTCATCCAGAAGGAGCTGTCCCAAGGACGAGGCCGCTTATCAAGAAGGAGCTGTCCCTAGGGCAAGGCCGTTCATCCAGAAGGAGCTGTCCCAAGGGCGAGGCCGCTCATCCAGAAGGAGCTGTCCCAAGGGCGGGGCCGCTCATCCAGAAGGATCTGTCCCAAGGGCGAGGCCTCACATCCAGAAGGATCTGTCCCAAGGGCGAGGCCTCACATCCAGAAGGATCTGTCCCAAGGGCGAGGCCTCACATCCAGAAGGATCTGTCCCAAGGGCGAGGCCTCACATCCAGAAGGATCTGTCCCAAGGGCGAGGCCTCACATCCAGAAGGATCTGTCCCAAGGGCGAGGCCTCAAATCCAGAAGGATCTGTCCCAAGGGCGAGGCCTCTCATCCAGAAGGATCTGTCCCAAGGGCGAGGTCGCTCTTTTGGAAGGATCGGTCCACAGGGCGAGGTTGCTCATTCAGAAGGATCGGTGCCAAGGGCGAGGTTTCTCATCCAGAAGGATTGGTCCCAAGGACGATGTCGCACATCCAGAAGGAGCTGTTCCAAGGGCGATGTCGCTCATCCAGAAGGAGCTGTCCCAAGGGCGATGTCGCTCATCCAGAAGGAGCTTGTTCACGGACGATGTCGCTCATCCAGAAGGAGCTGTCCCAAGGGCGATGTCGCTCATCCAGAAGGATCTGTCCCAGGTGAGGTCGCTCATCTAGGAGGAGCTGTCCCAAGGGCGAGGTCGCTCATCTAGGAGGAGCTGTCCCAAGGGCGAGGTCGCTCATCTAGGAGGAGCTGTCCCAAGGGCGAGGTCGCTCATCTAGGAGGAGCTGTCCCAAGGGCGAGGTCGCTCATCCAGAAGGATCTGTCCCAAGGGAGAGGCCGCTCGTCCAGAAGGATCTGTCCCAAGGGCGAGGCCGCTCATCCAGAAGGAGCGGTCTCAAGGGCAAAACGGATTGGTCCTTGAGGGTGAGTTTGTAGCCAAATGTATCGTCCCCAGGGTTTGGGACATGAAACCCATTTAAATTTAAAAACATTCTATGCAAAAAATGAAATTGAGAAGCATGAAGAATGGATAGGACGATTTTTTGGGGGTGAGGGTGCTTATCCCGAGGGTGAAGTTACTCTTTCAGAAGGGCGAGGTTTCTCATCCAGAAGGATCGGTGCCGAGGGCGAGGTTTCTCATCTAGAAGGATCGGTGCCGAGGGCGAGGTTTCTCATCCAGAAGGATCGGTGCCGAGGGCGAGGTGTCTCATCCAGAAGGATCGGTGCCGAGTGCGAGGTTTCTTATCCAGAAGGATAGGTGCCGAGGACGAGGTTTCTCATCCAGAAGGATCGGTGCCGAGGGCGAGGTTTCTCATCCAGAAGGATCGGTGCCGAGGGCAATGTTTCTCATCCAGAAGGATCGGTGCCGAGGGCGAGGTTTCTCATCCAGAAGGATCGGTGCCGAGGACGAGGTCGCTCATCCAGATGGATCTGTCCCCAGGACGAGGTCGCTCATCCAGAAGGAGCTGTCCCAAGGGCGAGGCCGCTCATCCAGAAGAAGCTGTCCCGAGCCCAGGGCGAGGCCGCTCATCCAGAAGAAGCTGTCCCGAGCCCAGGGCGAGGCCGCTCATCCAGAAGAAGCTGTCCCGAGCCCAGGGCGAGGCCGCTCATCCAGAAGAAGCTGTCCCGAGCCCAGGGCGAGGCCGCTCATCCAGAAGAAGCTGTCCCGAGCCCAGGGCGAGGCCGCTCATCTAGAAGAAGCTGTCCCGAGCCCAGGGCGAGGCCGCTCATCCAGAAGAAGCTGTCCCGAGCCCAGGGCGAGGCCGCTCACCCAGAAGAAGCTGTCCCGAGCCCAGGGCGAGGCCGCTCACCCAGAAGAAGCTGTCCCGAGCCCAGGGCGAGGCCGCTCACCCAGAAGAAGCTGTCCCGAGCCCAGGGCGAGGCCGCTCACCCAGAAGAAGCTGTCCCGAGCCCAGGGCGAGGCCGCTCATCCAGAAGAAGCTGTCCCGAGCCCAGGGCGAGGCCGCTCATCCAGAAGAAGCTGTCCCGAGCCCAGGGCGAGGCCGCTCATCCAGAAGAAGCTGTCCCGAGCCCAGGGCGAGGCCGCTCATCCAGAAGAAGCTGTCCCGAGCCCAGGGCGAGGCCGCTCATCCAGAAGAAGCTGTCCCGAGCCCAGGGCGAGGCCGCTCATCCAGAAGAAGCTGTCCCGAGCCCAGGGCGAGGCCGCTCATCCAGAAGAAGCTGTCCCGAGCCCAGGGCGAGGCCGCTCATCCAGAAGAAGCTGTCCCGAGCCCAGGGCGAGGCCGCTCATCCAGAAGAAGCTGTCCCGAGCCCAGGGCGAGGCCGCTCATCCAGAAGAAGCTGTCCCGAGCCCAGGGCGAGGCCGCTCATCCAGAAGAAGCTGTCCCGAGCCCAGGGCGAGGCCGCTCATCCAGAAGAAGCTGTCCCGAGCCCAGGGCGAGGCCGCTCATCCAGAAGAAGCTGTCCCGAGCCCAGGGCGAGGCCGCTCATCCAGAAGAAGCTGTCCCGAGCCCAGGGCGAGGCCGCTCATCCAGAAGAAGCTGTCCCGAGCCCAGGGCGAGGCCGCTCATCCAGAAGCTGTCCCGAGCCCAGGGCGAGGCCGCTCATCCAGAAGAAGCTGTCCCGAGCCCAGGGCGAGGCCGCTCATCCAGAAGAAGCTGTCCCGAGCCCAGGGCGAGGCCGCTCATCCAGAAGAAGCTGTCCCGAGCCCAGGGCGAGGTCGCTCATCCAGAGGGAACTGTCCCAAGGGCGAGGTCGCTCATCCAGAGGGAACTGTCCCAAGGGCGTGGTCGCTCATCCAAAGGATCTGTCCCAAGGGCTAGGATACTCATCCAGAAAGAGCTGTCCCAAGGGCGAGGTCGCTCATCCAGAAGGTGTCCCGAGGACGAGGTCGCTCGTCCAGACACAGCGTTACCGAGGGCAATGTCGCTCATCCAGAAGGAGCTGTCCCAAGGGCGAGGTCGCTCATCCAGAAGGAGCTGTCCCAAGGGCGAAATTGCTCACCCAGAAGTTGTCCCAAGGGCGAGGTCGCTCATCCAGAAAGAGCGGTCTCAAGGGCTTTGAGGGTGAGTTTGTATCCAAATGTATCGTTCCCAGGGTTTGAAACATGAAACCCATTGAAACAAAAGGTAAACATTTTATGGAAAAAACGTTATGGAGAGGCATGAAGAATGGATAGGATGATTTTTTGGCGGTGAAGTCGCTCATCCAGAAGGAGCTTTTCCGAGGGTGAAGTTACTCTTTCAGAAGGAGCTTTCAAGGGCGAGGTCTCTCTTCCTGAAGGATCGGTCCCAAGGGCAAGGTTGCTCATCCAGAAGGATCGGTCCCAAGGGCATGGTTGCTCATCCAGAAGGATCGGTCCCAAGGGCATGGTTGCTCATCCAGAAGGATCGGTCCCAAGGGCAAGGTTGCTCATCCAGAAGGATCGGTCCCAAGGGCAAGGTTGCTCATCCAGAAGGATCGGTCCCAAGGGCAAGGTTGCTCATCCAGAAGGATCGGTCCCAAGGGCAAGGTTGCTCATCCAGAAGGATCGGTCCCAAGGGCAAGGTTGCTCATCCAGAAGGATCGGTCCCAAGGGCAAGGTTGCTCATCCAGAAGGATCGGTGCCGAGGACGAGGTTTCTCATCCAGAAGGATCGGTCCCAAGGGCAAGGTTGCTCATCCAGAAGGATCGGTCCCAAGGGCAAGGTTGCTCATCCAGAAGGATCGGTCCCAAGGGCAAGGTTGCTCATCCAGAAGGATCGGTCCCAAGGGCAAGGTTGCTCATCCAGAAGGATAGGTGCCAAGGACGAGTTCGCTTATCCAGAAGGATAGGTGCCGAGGACGAGTTTGCTCATCCAAAAGGAGCTGTCCCAAGGGCGAGGCCTCTCATCTAGAAGGAGCTGTCCCAAGGGCGAGGTCGCTCATCCAGAAAGAGCTGTCCCAAGGGCGAGGTTGCTCATCCAGAAGCAGCTGTCCCATGGGCGAAGTCGCTCATCCAGAAGGAGCGGTTTCAAGGGCAAAACGGATTGGTCCTTGAGGGTGAGTTTGTAACCTAACGTTTTGTTCCCAGGGTTTGGGACATGAAATCCATTGAAACAAAAGAAACATTTTATGGAAAAAAATGAAATAAAGAGAAGCATGAAGAGAAGCATATAGCCCAGACAATTGAAGTTTGTGCTATATAGGTACTAAGTAGAGGCTGCCACCCACCAGTGATAATTGATAATATAGCATCGTTTTCATCTGCTTACCAGGATATAGAAAACCGGCTAGAAATGATAAAGTAGGTAGTTAACATTATTAGGAAAGGTTGTATGAATATTCTTCCAGTGAATATTGTTTAAGTGAAGTATCAGTTTTTCTTTAAGAGGATCTTCAAGAACAAAAGTCTCTTCGAGAAACAAGTCAGTTTAAAGAGACACTTAGGAAGTCAATTCAAATGGTTGGTGCAAGGAACAGAATCATGATCGTTTTCATTGTGGTCAGAAAGCGACCGATTATTGTTCTGGGGTAAATTTGATATGCATATTTTAGTGGGTAGACATTCTTTCTATCAACGTTAATGAAAGATGGGGAAGAGAATCGTGGTTGGGAAGAAAACGCTCTTAAAAAGGATGACAGGTTGTGAATTCGTTTGCGGAGAGGTAAAGAATAATATGGAGGTCATCGTGGGACTTCATTGCCACCATGGGGAAAGAGGAAGCAGGTTGGCGTCGATAACGGGGAAGACGCAGACCACCATTGTCGTTGCCTTGGGAAGAAGAGAAAGCGGTTAATAGTTGCAGCCATTTTGAGGAAGAGGTGGATATTCCATCACCATCGGAGAGAGAAATGGGTTATGTTCATCATTGGAAAAAAGGAAGTTGGCACCAGATTAGGAAGAAAAATAGGTTGAAGAAATGGAACCAGGTTGTCGTCAATCCCTTGAAGAAAAACTTATTGACATCGGAAGGAGTGTGTCGTCATCTTCATCAGGTAATTCGTGGCCAAAGATTATACTTTGATGAAAGACATATTAGAATTTAAACTTTTTATTATTATTATTATTATTTTTTTAGAATACCAACTTGTAATCTGAATTCTCTGTTCGACAGCCGAAGCTATTATGAGTATCACATGCTGAACTGGCCCATTATACTTGGAGATTAAGTGAGTAAAACTCCTTAACCTGAATTGCTTATTTATATTTCTAGAATAAAGCACGCCAAAGAGAAAAGCGCAGGGGTGGTTGTCGTCGTCATCGTCGGGAAGAGAGAAGAGGACATGGCTCGTCGTCGTTGTCGTCGTCGGGAAGAGAGAAGGACGTGGATCGTCGTCGTCGGGAAGAGAGAAGAGGACATGGATCGTCGTCGTCGTCGTCGGGAAGAGAGAAGAGGACATGGATCGTCGTCGTCGTCGTCGGGAAGAGAGAAGAGGACATGGATCGTCGTCGTCGGGAAGAGAGAAGAGGACATGGATCGTCGTCGTCGTCGTCGGGAAGAGCGAAGAGGACGTGGGTCGTCGTCGTCGTCGTCGTCGGGAAATGAGAAGGACGTGGATCGTCGTCGTCAGGAAGAGAGAAGAGGACATGGATCGTCGTCGTCGTCGTCAGGAAGAGAGAAGAGGACGTGGATCGTCGTCGTCGTCAGGAAGAGAGAAGAGGACGTGGATCGTCGTCGTCGTCAGGAAGAGAGAAGAGGACGTGGATCGTCGTCGTCAGGAAGAGAGAAGAGGACGTGGGTCGTCGTCGTCAGGAAGAGAGAAGAGGACATGGATCGTCGTCGGGAAGAGAGAAGAGGACGTGGGTCGTCGTCGTCGGGAAATGAGAAGGACGTGGATCGTCGTCGTCGGGAAGAGAGAAGAGGACATGGATCGTCGTCGTCGTCGTCAGGAAGAGAGAAGAGGACGTGGATCGTCGTCGTCGTCAGGAAGAGAGAAGAGGACGTGGATCGTCGTCGTCGTCAGGAAGAGAGAAGAGGACGTGGATCGTCGTCGTCGTCAGGAAGGGAGAAGAGGACGTGGATCGTCGTCGTCGTCAGGAAGAGAGAAGAGGACGTGGATCGTCGTCGTCGTCAGGAAGAGAGAAGAGGACGTGGATCGTCGTCGTCGTCAGGAAGAGAGAAGAGGACGTGGATCGTCGTCGTCGTCAGGAAGAGAGAAGAGGACGTGGATCGTCGTCGTCGTCAGGAAGAGAGAAGAGGACGTGGATCGTCGTCGTCGTCAGGAAGAGAGAAGAGGACGTGGATCGTCGTCGTCGTCAGGAAGAGAGAAGAGGACGTGGATCGTCGTCGTCGTCAGGAAGAGAGAAGAGGACGTGGATCGTCGTCGTCGTCAGGAAGAGAGAAGAGGACGTGGATCGTCGTCGTCGTCAGGAAGAGAGAAGAGGACGTGGATCGTCGTCGTCGTCAGGAAGAGAGAAGAGGACGTGGATCGTCGTCGTCGTCAGGAAGAGAGAAGAGGACGTGGATCGTCGTCGTCGGGAAGAGAAAAGAGAACGTGGATCATCGTCATCGTCGTCGGGAAGAGAAAAGAGAACGTGGATCATCGTCGTCGTCGTCGTCGGGAAGAGGAATGAAGATGTGGATCATCGTCGTCGTCGTCCAGAAGATGATGTGGATCTTCATCGTCATTGTCGAGAAAATGATGTGCATCATCATCGTCGTGTATCGTCATTCTCGGGAAGCGAGAAGTGGACGTGGATTGTCGCCGTCGCCGTGAAGAGAAGAGGACGCGTTTCGTCGCTGTCGTTGTCGCCGGGAAGGGAGGATGCACATTGCCGTCGTCGTCGCCGTCGCCGGGAAGAGAAGAGAATGCGCATCGCCGTCGTCGTCGCCGGGAAGAGAGGAGAACGCGCATCGCCATCGTCGTCGCCGGGAAGAGATGAGAACGCGCATCGCCATCGTCGTTGTCGTCGTCGCCGCCGGGAAGAGAAGAGGACGCGCATCGCCATCGTCGTTGTCGTCGTCGCCGCCGGGAAGAGAAGAGGACGCGCATCGCCATCGTCGTCGTCGTCGTCGCCGCCGGGAAGAGAAGAGGACGCGCATCGCCATCGTCATCGTCGTCGCCGGGAAGAGATGAGAACGCGCATCGCCATCGTCGTTGTCGTCGCCGCCGGGAAGAGAAGAGGACGCGCATCGCCGTCGTCGTTGTGGAGAAGAGAGAAGAGGACATGGGTCGTCGTTGTGGAGAAGAGAGAAGAGGACATGGGTCGTCGTTGTGGAGAAGAGAGAAGAGGACGCGGGTCATCGTCGTCGGGAAGAGAAAAGAGGATGTGGATCATCGTCGTAGTCGTCGTCGGGAAGAGAAAAGAGGATGTGGATCATCGTCGTCGTCGGGAAGAGAAAAGAGGATGTGGATCATCGTCGTCGTCGAGAAGATGTGGATCATCGTCGTCGTCGAGAAGATGATGTGAATCTTCATCGTCATTGTCGAGAAGATGATGTGAATCTTCATCGTCATTGTCGAGAAGGTGATGTGAATCTTCATCGTCATTGTCGAGAAGGTGATGTGAATCTTCATCGTCATTGTCGAGAAGATGATGTGAATCTTCATCGTCATTGTCGAGAAGATGATGTGAATCTTCATCGTCATTGTCGAGAAGGTGATGTGAATCTTCATCGTCATTGTCGAGAAGGTGATGTGAATCTTCATCGTCATTGTCGAGAAGATGATGTGAATCTTCATCGTCATTGTCGAGAAGATGATGTGAATCTTCATCGTCATTGTCGAGAAAAAGATGTGGATCATCATCGTCGTGTATCGTCATTCTCGGGAAGCGTGAAGTGGACGTGGATTGTCGCCGTCGCCGTGAAGAGAAGAGAACGCGCATCGCCATCGTTATCGTCGTCGCCGGGAAGAGAAGAGAACGTGCATCGCCATCGTTATCGTCGTCGCCGGGAAGAGAAGAGAACGCGCATCGCCATCGTCATCGTCGTCGCCGGGAAGAGATGAGAACGCGCATCGCCATCGCCATCGTCGTCGCCGGGAAGAGAAGAGAACGCGCATCGCCATCGTCATCGTCGTCGCCGGGAAGAGAAGAGAACGCGCATCGCCATCGTCATCGTCGTCGCCGTGAAGAGAAGAGAACGCGCATCGCCATCGTCATCGTCGTCGCCTGGAAGAGATGAGAACGCGCATCGCCATCGTCATCGTCGTCGCCGGGAAGAGATGAGAACGCGCATCGCCATCGTCATCGTCGTCGCCGGGAAGAGATGAGAACGCGCATTGCCATCGTCATCGTCGTCGCCGGGAAGAGAAGAGAACGCGCATCGCTATCGCCATCGTCATCGTCGTCGCCGGGAAGAGATGAGAACGTCCATCGCCAACGTCGTCGTCGTCGTCGTCGCCGCCGCCGCCGGGCAGAGAAGAGGACGCGCATCGCTATCGTCGTCGTGGAGAAGAGAAAAAAGGACATGGATCGTCGTCGTCGTCGTCGTCGGGAAGAGAGAAGAGGACGCGGGTCGTGGTCGTGGTGAAGAGAGAAGAGGTCGCGGGTCGTCGTCGTAGAGAAGAAAGAAGAGGACGCGGGTCGTCGTCGTCGTCGTCGTCGTCGTCGTCGGGAAGAGAGAAGAGGGCGCGGGTCGTGGTCGTGGAGAAGAGAGCAGAGGACACGGGTCGTCGTCGTCGTCTTCGGGAAGAGAGAAGAGGTCGCGGATCGTCGTCGTGGAGAAGAGGACGACGCGGGTCGTCGTCGTGGAGAAGAGAGCAGAGGACACGGGTCGTCGTCGTCGTCGTGGTGGTGGAGAAGAGGGAAGAGGACGCGGGTCGTCGTCGTGGAGAAGAGGGAAGAGGACGCGGGTCGTCGTCGTGGAGAAGAGGGAAGAGGACGCGGGTCGTCGTCGTGGAGAAAAAAGAAGAGGACGCGGGTCGTCGTCGTGGAGAAGAGAGCAGAGGACACGGGTCGTCGTCGTCGTGGAGAAGAGAGAAGAGGACGTGGATCGAGAAGAGAGAAGAGGACGCGGGTCGTCGTCGTGGAGAAGTGAGAAGAGGACGCGGGTCGTCGTCGTGCAGAAATGAGAAGAGGACGCGGGTCGTCGTCGTGGAGAAGAGAAGAGGACGTGGGTCGTCGTGGTGGAGAAGAGAGAAGAGGACGTGGATCGAGAAGAGAGAAGAGGACGCGGGTCGTCGTCGTGGGTAAGAGAGAAGAGGACGTAGATCGTCGTCGTCGTCGTGATGAAGAGAGAAAGGGATGTGGGTTGTCGTCGTCGTCGTGGAGAAGAGAGAAGAGGACGTGGATCGTTGTCGTCGTCGAGAGAAGAGAACGTGGGTCGTCGTCGTCATGGAGAAGAGAGAAGAGGACGTGGGTCGTCGTCGTCGTCGTGGAGAAGAGATAAGAGGACGTAGGTCGTTGTCGTCGTCGTGGAGAAGAGAGAAGAGGACGTGGGTCGTCGTCGTCGTCGTCGTTAGCCGGGAAGAGAAGAGAACCCGGATCGCCGTTGTCGTCGTCGTCGTTAGCCGGTCGTCGTCGTCGTTAGCCGGGAAGGAAAGAGAACGCGGATCGCTCGTCGTCGTCGTCGAGGAGAAGAGAGAAGAGGACGTGGGTCATCGTCGTGGTCGTGGAGAAGAGGGCGTGGGTCGTCGTCGTCGTCGTGGAGAAGAGCGAAGAGGACGTGTGTCGGCTCATCTTGAAAAGCAAAGAGGAGTTGAATCGTCGTCCTCGTCATTGGGAAGGGATAAGAGGATTGTAGATATGAATGACCGTCGGTTGAAGAACTTTTGTCGTCGTCGGTAAGGGGGGGATGGATGTCTTCCATGTTGTCGAGAAGAAATTGGCAGACGTTGATCGTCATCGTAGGGAATGTAGAAGAGTTGGATTGCTGTCGTCGTTGGAGAGGACGAGGGCTGCTGTTCTGTTATTTATATATCATTAGGAAAGGATACCGATGTGAGAATCGTTAGAGCATGAAAAAGATCAACGGAACGTGTCAACTGACTAGGGTATTGAAGAACGTTTCAGTAAAAGCAACACCTACCTACCAGGAGCAGGAAAGTAGTAGTCGGTTTTCCCTATGGTAATATGGATTTCTGCTCATTGTTTAGTTTTCTACCAGATCAGTGCGTGGAGAGAAATTATTAGGTGTTCTGCTGGATTAATGTATGAGAATTTGGTTTCACTTTGGAAATTTTGCATTGGTGTAAAAATATGAAAAGTGAATTATTTATTAAATCTATGCTTCAGAATTGAAAGGCGGACAAAAAAGCCTTCGTCAATGCCGATATTGTCTCGGCTGCAAATGATCTGTAAGAAAATATAGAAAATCGGATAAGTCACCGTTCCCTTCAAAGGTCGTTATTCATCATCGTTTTGATTGCTGCTAAGCTGTTGCCGGTCATCACAGGTTCCTGTAGTGGTTGCAGTTGCAGACCGAATGCTGCAGTGGCCCTTAGCTACTACCACGTCGTTAGAATGCTGTGGTGGCCACTGTCTATTATTACGTCGTTAGAATGCTGTGTTGGATTGTCTATTAGTACGTCGTTAGAATGCTGTGGTGGCCACTCATCTTTTGTAGAGAAATTTGCTGTTGCCATTCATTACATATAGAACTGTGGTTCAGTTCTGAAGTGGCCACAACCGATCATCACATCTTGAATACTGGATCAACAAGCGGTGCTGTCTGTGAAGTAATCTGCCTGTCTGTGGGTCGTGCCGTCTACGCTTCATGTCTGGGTGCTTGTCGCCGTCTTTGAGGAGGGTGGGTTGGAACAGCGCCTTTGACCATCTGCAAGTCCCATTGCGACCCGAAGAATTCTGGCTGCCTGCATTCCGTCAACAAATGTAAAAGGTGAAAACTCCTATAAAGGTAAGGTTAATGTATCCTTCCATATTTAAGGGTAAGTATGCACTGTTACTTTCTGATGTATTTTCCAAAAAAAGTAGAGCGAGATGTAGCCTACTAATCATATTAGTATGTGGGTCTTCTCTACTTTTACTAAAGTTATTTTTTTTTCTTTTTTCCCCCTCAAAGTTTGAA
>NC_061851.1:16140892-16143392 GCF_019202785.1 Penaeus chinensis | reverse complement strand
ACATAGATCAACTTTCTCCATTATATTTTGGCCATCCGTCTCCCGGACACCACCGCCTCTTCCGCCGCCGCTTCTCGCCCTCAAGATGGTCCGGAGTCGATGTCTCGAGGTCGGCCTCCGCGTTGCCTTGCTCCTCCACCTCCTCTTCGTTGACGTCATCAGGGCGGCGTCGGTGGCTGAGAGAGGCCGGGGAACACATGCCGAGGAGGGCAACGCGGAACAGCCAGTTGAGGGTCGTTCCGGGTACTACGACTACTACGACTACTACGACTACCCGAGCTCGTACCACCACCACCAGCACCACCACAACCTGTACCAGCCCTCGTACTCCAGCAGCTTCGGAGGGGGACGCGGCGCCGTCTACGGAAACCTGGGCATCACGGGAGGACTCGGAGGACTCGGGCTCGGCAGACTCCGGCTCGGAGGATTAGGGGGCCTCGCGGGACTCGGCGCCCTTGGCCTCGGTGGCCTCGGACTCGGACTCGCCGGTGGCCTGGGGGGCATCGGGGGACTCGGGGGGCACCACCACGGCCACCGCTCCCCAGCGTCGTCTCTCCTGGGGGCGCTCGGGCTCAATAGCAATCTAGGTTTCTCCTATGCCTTTTGATCGCCCTTGTGTAGGTGAAAATGAAGGGAAAAGAGAATACAGAGAACAGCAAGATAACCAAAGACATAGGAGGAGCGAAGGAAGATACAGAAAACAGCAAGATAACCAAAGGAATAGGGGGGGCGAAGGAAGATCCGCACGCCTTAACAGTTGAAGTGCGTTTGGGGGAATCTCTGTTGCGCGTTGCGTGTTGGAGACATGGCACACTACAGATGGAATCCAAAGAATCTCAACTTCACGTGAAAGAAATCAGTGTTATTTCAGCTTCTTTCGTCATCCCCGTAATCCTTGGTGTGAGCATGCGAACAAGAAAGAGAAAGTGAGAGAGAGAGAGAGAGAGAGAGAGAGAGAGAGAGAGAGAGAGAGAGAGAGAGAGAGAGAGAGAGAGAGAGAGAGAGAGAGAGAGAGAGAGAGAGAGAGAGAGAGAGAGAGAGAGAAAAGGAGAAAGAGAAAGAAAGAGTGAGTTAGTGAGTGAGTGTGTGCTTGTGAGTGAAAGAGAGAGAGAGAGAGAGAGAGAGAGAGAGAGAGAGAGAGAGAGAGAGAGAGAGAGAGAGAGAGAGAGAGAGAGAGAGAGAGAGAGAGAGAGAGAAAGGAAGAGAGAGAGTGAGATAAGAAATAAGTGCGATATATAGAGAAAAAAAAATGAAAAAAACGAGAAAAAGTGCATGCACGAGATGATGAATTCCTTTAAGCTAGAAAATATGTCGTATTGTTTTATGTAATAAGTTCCTTTTATACACTAGATTACTTTACCTGATGTTAGTTTGTTATATGTATATTTTTTGACGTTAATAAACTTGTTCTTAAAAAATATTGACGTTTGTTGATTATCCTCCAGAGAAATGTATATATATTTTTTTATTCATTCAGCACTATCTGAACATACAGAAGTAACACACACACACACACACACACACACACACACACACACACACACACACACACACACACACACACACACACACACACATATATATATATATATATATATTTTTTTTTTTTTTTTTTTTTTTTTTTTTCACACACTTAAATTTAATGATACATCTCTACATTACACACTTTTATTTAAGGACACATCTTACTATTAGAAACAATATGTATCACTGTCTGTTTATGTTTAGAGTGTAAATGTGCGGTGTCAATAATTAAAAGACCTGCGTCACATATTTCCCGATGAAGATTCCTTTTCATAACACGCCCCATCCACTTACATCTTCATGAACTCTGCAATAATTGATGAACACCTCATTGTTTAAATACCATCCGTGTATTATGTAACGGTTTCTCTTGAGCAACAGTCTCGGTTTTATCACCTGCAGGTATTTTTTTTTATTTTACTTAATTCCATGCCCTTGGTGTACAGGTGTGACTAGGGGAAGAGATTAGAATACTGTCAGTTTATCGATATGATGAAACGACCGAATGGTTTAATAGAGAAAGAGGAAGGTAGCAGGATAGCCATTGACTGGCATAGTTCAATGACAGAGCGCCGGTTTTGCAATTGCGAGGCCCTGGTTCGCACCAAGCTAGTCCCTCCTAACCGACCTAGCTGTGAATGAGTAATGTAAAATGTTTTGAACAAAGGTCATATCGCTATATGGTAAAGCATTGTGGTGGGAGGGGTTTAAAAATGTTCTTTATTAGAACAAATTGTCTTAGATTTCAACGGACACTAAAAAATAATATGGTAGTGAAAGGAAGAGGAAGAGAGGATGTGAACGAGTACTGGCATCAACTACTGGGATCAAAGTCGCGACGGAAAGGAACTGTCCGTCCTATCACATCATTTCTCAACGGACAAGACCCCTGCGTCCATTTGGATCTACGACCAACTCTGCCTTCAGTATTTTTCACTTAAAGGGGACATCTAGAACAATGTATAGTGGCAGTGAT
>NC_061851.1:16120892-16135892 GCF_019202785.1 Penaeus chinensis | reverse complement strand
AGGAATTGACGAGTAAATGGGTTAAGGTTGGGTAAGGTAATGTATAGGGGTTAGATCAAGTGAAGGATGTATATGCATTTGAGGAATGAAAACAGGTTGTCAAAGCAGAAAGTGTGAGAAGTAGTGGGAGGGATCACGAAAAATCGGTCCCATTTGGCTGGGCTAAATAGATTATTTAAGAATTTTGTAGAGATGGGGGTATTAGAAGGACGGGGGCATGTGGAAGAGGGAGTAGTGTTGAGGGAAGTAGTGTTATGGGGAGGTGGACAATAAGGTTGTAAGGTAGTATAAGGGAGGATGGGGTAGTTGATGAAGAAGGTTGTGGGGGTATAGTTGTTGAAGTTGAGCATGTTGGGAGTAGAAATGTCTCCTGGGGTGTTGATTAGGATGGATACTGTACTAGTCGGCATTGAGGAGGGGGTATTAGTTGTAGTGTTCAGAGCCGTGGTCAAAGGAGAGCCTGGGGTCAGGGAATCGGGCGAGTTTGAATTGGTGGAGCTATTTGATGAAGAGGCAAGCCTCATTGCCTCTAATAATGGTATGGTTAATGGTTAATGTTTATTCATTGTTGGCCATGATAAGCCTGGAGTATGTTGGGGAGAGAAACGGTCCACCCCTCAGGGTCGCTTGAGAGGTAAGGGCTAGACAACTAAAGCAGGGGAATACCGTGCCCATGGCTCCCTCAGGCCGTTCAGGACTGGCACAAAGTCAGCCTTTCATCCTTTCAGCACGGCTCTCACACCTTAGGAAGTGGATAGTAGAAGGGGTTGGTGAAGGCACAGAAAGGAAAAAGTAGGAGGGGGAAAAAAAGACCATGCAAAATTTGTTGAGTCGAGGGCTGAGTCCCAAGGTTGGGGAGTTCCCCAGCATTGGGTCCCAGTCTCCGCCTCCTAAGCCCCCCAACGACAACAACGGGCAAGGGATTGGGGGGGGGGGGGCCCACCTATGTAAACATTTAAGGGAAGGTCATGTCTACGGAAAGTAATTTTGGCAATGTTGATGGATTTCTTACGATTTCCTCTGGGAGGAATGGAGTAGCATTGTACATATGTTGCATCATAGTCTGTGAGACAAGCAAGTCCTCTCCACAATCTGACCATTCTTTGTCATGGATTGGGCAATCTGTTGGGGAGATAGAGACAGTTCCAGTGCAAGTATTGAGGGTTGGATGAGGTTCTGTAGGGATGGGATTACCACATAGACCAGTTAGTTTTGTTAATGCTATAGCTTCGTTTTCAGTTGTTACAGTGACGAGACGGGAGTGGTCGCGTCGGCTACGGAAAGAGACTTTGCCTACTTGTTTTTGGAAGCATTGTTGGAAGAGGAGGGTGTTTTTAGAGTAGGGAGCTGTGGGAGGGATCACGAAAAATCGGTCCCATTTGGCTGGGCTAAATAGAGTATTTAGGATTCTTGTAGAGGTGGGGGTAGTAGAAGTGCGGGGACGTGTGAAGGAGGGAGTAGTGTTGAGGGGGGTATTGTTACGGGGAGGTGGGCAATAAGGTTGTAAGGTAGTAATAAGGGGAGATGGGATGCTTGATGAAGAAGGTTGTGGGAGTAAAGGTGTTGAAGTTGAGCATGTTGGGAGAGTAGAAATGTCTCCTGGGGGTTGGTTGTTGATTAGGGTTGATACTGTACTAGTATGCATTGATGATGGGGGAGTTGTTGCAGTGTTCGGAGCCGTGGTCAATGGAGAGCTGGGATTGGGGCTATTTGATAAAGGGGCAAGCCTCATTGCCCCTAAGATTGGGGTTATGTCTTCATTATTGGCTATGATAAGCCTGGAGTATGTTGGGGAAAAAAAAGTCCACCCCTCAGGCTCCCCTTGAGGGGTAAGGGCCAGGTATGGCAGGGGAATACCGTGCCCATGGTTCCCTCAGGCCGTTCAGGACTGACATAAAGTCAGCCTTTCATCCTTTCAGCTCGGCTCTCGCACCTTAGGAGGTGGATAGTAGAAGGGATTGATGAAGAAACTGAAACGAAAAGTATGAGTGGGAAAAAAGACTATGCAAAATCTGTTGAGTCGATGGCTGAGTCCCAAGGTTGAGGAGTTCCCCATCATTGGGTCTCAGTCTTCGTCCCCTAAGCCCCCCCCACGACAACAACGGGCAAAGGATTGGGGGGGAGGAGGTGGATAGTAGAAGGGATTGGTGAAGAAACTGAAACGAAAAGTATGAGTGGGAAAAAAGACCATGCAAAATTAGTTGAGTCGATGGCTGAGTCCCAAGGTTGAGGAGTTCCCCATCATTGGGTCTGTCTCCGTCTCCTAAGCCCTCCCACGACAACAACGGGCAAAGGATTGGGGGGGGGGGGGGGAGAAGAGAAGATAAAAATAGATATTTATGGTTTTGTACTTGTGATTAAAATGCACTTTCTCCTACCACTTTGGGTCCCTATCCTGGTTTACATAATAAAACAATCCTTTTTTTTTTTTTTTATAATGTGGAAAAGAATAACCTAAATAAGTGACAAAATAGGTATATAAGAGAAACACTTTTACTTTGCGATATTTGTAAATCTAAAATCTTTAATGTTTACATTATATGTTTCTTAATCAAAATATGGCATATGTCAAAATGAGATAATTGCTTTTGTGAATATTCTTATTCATAAAGCTTTAATAAGACCTCAAAACTGGTATAATACAGTATAATTACATAATCAAAAACACAAATTTGTACACATTCCTGACTCTTAGATTAACAAGTAAACCTTTTTTGTTATTTATATGTAGATTAGTAAATATATATTCTTTTCTATATATACACATATATATCTTTTATGTACATAGTATCTTTACAATTATTACAAACAAGAATATCATATACAAATGTTCTTGGCTATAGGCATAAACAGCCCAGATTCAAAGTGGAAAGATATGTTGCAAGTGTATTTGCATAACAATGAATGATTTAATAACCAATGCATATTACTGATGAACAGCCCTGTTCTTGTAAAGAAAAAACATGTTTATTGGTCATCAAAATAGGCACCATAAAATAAGTACATACACACTGAATAATCATCACAATGCACTTTGTATGTCTTGGAAGACAGTGAGCATTTGTTTCAGCAAAGCTGTTTGATTTTTATGGTTATCCTGAAGCAGATGCAAAAGCTTTGTCCTCTCTTGACGAGACTGTTGCCGATACCTTGCGAGAGATTTCATAATTTCCCATCGTTTTCCTCCTGGCTTCATGGAGGTGCCCAACCCAGGACTTTTTGTCTCATTGAAACAGGAACTTTCAGCTTCCTCTTCTATCTCTCTAGATGGTAAATCTAATGGCTCCTCCTTGATTCTCATAGGAATTTTCATGGAAGTTACATCTGATTTCTCTCCCACTTTAGACGTACTGGGCAGTTCATCAGTTTGTATTCTTTTAGCAGCCATAAGATCTGGATGAACCATCATTCTTGGAACATACATGTGTTTAATGTCTGAAGGCAGCGGGTGGTTTAGAGGATAATGAAGTTTCAAAGTACGTGGAGGGACAACACCTTCAACTGTGTGACAATGCACCAATTTTGCATTTTCTTCTTCTGTCACGCTCAAAACTTTCACTTGAACTCTATCCTCTTGTGAATCACCACTGTATTTAAAGACGTATGTAACTTTACCATCTGGTGTGTCATAAGGAACAGCTTTTGTCTTTGTGGTAGTGGCCTTATGATGCTTTTGTCTTCCTCTCCCTCTGCCACTTTTTTGTCCTCTACTACTAATACCTTTATAAGACCTTTTCGGACCTTTACACTCATTAAACAAGTCTTCATCATTGGGTTCTTGTTTAATCGTGACGTGACTTCCCTGCTCATTTTCTACTAAACTATCTGTTGATGCTTGGATGCTTCGTTTCTTCAGCATTCCTTGGGGTGTCACATTAATGCGCACAAAGGCAGATACATTTTCTGCCATGGTACTAACAGTATCGATGTTTTCACTGCTTCCCATCTCTTTATCCAATTTATTTTCCTGATCAGTAAGAAGCAACACAGCCATCTCCTGACCATTCACCTTCATCTTCTTGACTGAGCACTTTGGTAATCGATTATTTTTCTGCAAGGGAGATGTTGCAGTAGTCCTCATCTTTGGTGACTGTGTCAGTGGCTTACTTTGATCTACATCACTGGTATGATTGAAACTTTGGTGGTCCTGGAGATTCTTACCCGTAACAAAAGAGTCAACTGGATGGGGATTTGGAATTGAGTGACCTAATAACTTAATTAGACTCATTTGATAGGAAAACTGCCTATATCCACCATGTCTAAATGTGGCCACCATATACTGCCATTGCTCTTGGCACTGTGTAGGGGTTTTGCTGTAACCTTGAGTATGTAATACTTCACTTGCTGCCTTCATCACAGTCTTTCCTGAGGAGTGCACATTGCGTGGCTGAAGCTCCCAGCTAACGTGTGTTTCAATTAGTAGATTTGCTTCATCAAAACTCCACTCACCAATCTGAAAAATTTGGATGAATTGTATACTGTATAAATCAAAACTTTTTACCATTCTTACACCTTCACGCACTAAACAATTTGAATTAGCTTTGGTGAAAGAAGAGCAAAAGCATAACAGAAAATATAATATGGAAGAATACATACTATACAAATCAATAATCATAATAATATTGAATAAATATGACTTACTGTCTGCCATCCAGGTACAGGCAAAGCATGGAAACCATAGGCTACAAGGGGATTTGGGTGATCTTCCCACAGGCCTTCAAGGTCTCCCAAAGAATCTTCAGCACCTTGTAACAAGGCCTGCCTGTGAGTGTGATGTAACTGCACTAACAGATGCCAAACTCTGCAAAAGGAATATATTTGGGCAATTTGAATACTAGGGAATGATGGTAAAATGTCAGACAATCATCAACGTTATTGTAACTTTCACTGAAACTTGATTAGACAGAAAATTAGAATCTCATCCATAACATCTCCAAAACTTTAAAAACTGCCAATCGAAATTGCACTCTACACACTGGTATGGGGTGAAGGTTGGGGAAGAATACTGGTAGTGATCATCAAGGTACTGAGCAAGAGAGAGCAGAAGGGGCCAACGTGGGGCACTGTGGCAGGAGTGGCCTTTCAGCTCCCTCAGGCCTGTGACCAAAACTGCCATCACTTCTTCTGCTTCAATATCTTCTTCATGTCCTCTACTTGGCTCAACTGTTCAAAAATAAGTAAATAAAGAGAGAAAAAAAGCTAAATTACAAGTACTTAATAATAATAAGTAAGTTATATATAAACATATATCCAATATGCACGCAAACTTTAATCTGTGCTCACCAAGACTAGATGATTCACAAGTTTCTTTGTATCCAAAGAGAGATTTCAATTTGAAGTAGAATGGTGGTCTGCGCCGGGCACGCATTCCACAGGTCTGGTTGAATTGTGAAGCTGCTTGATAACTGCTGTATAGATGCTGGAAGCGATTCTGGCAAGCTTCTGCCTCTCGGGGATAGCCTCCTGCTTCCATTACCTGGCTCACCTTTTAAGGAAATCAGAAGAGTAAATAAACAAATCTTTATGGAAAAACTCTATCTTTAATTGGACAAGAGGGAATAATTTTATTTATATATTTTCCATCATCATAATCTTTTTTATCAAATTATAATCTTTTTTATCTTCATCAGTACTTACCAATTCCCAATCCATAGGTATCTTTGGCCAGCCTGGCCAGAATTCCCTAACTGTGAAAATCAACTCCAATGTTTCCTCACGACTCCAGTCTACGCCTTCTTCATTTTCCCACCACTGATCTAATGGATTGTGAATTAATTTCAAAGGGTGATTTTGGAATACAGAAACTGTACTGATTTGATAAATTGCACAGTTGAGTTTGCTTGTGACTACTTTTTTGTGAAAACTATGATTAATCAAGTGCACACTCAAGATTATTTCTCACCTCTAACATCAGGTTCAGCATCATGGCACACAAAGGGTTTAAGAATCGTCTTCAGGACCTCCTCACACATAACGGATTTTGGAACCTCTCCACTAATCATCCGTGTGTTGAATAAAACAACACTTTTGTACTCTCTACACATCTGTAATATTTAAAAAATCAAATTAAATTAATCACAAATGTATCTATGTTTGTTGGGTGCATGTGTGTGTGGGAGACCTCATCACCAGTTTGTTAGAAACCTCACAAACTCCATTTAAATGCTGGAAAAGAATGCAAGTAATAAAGGAGGGATGAGCATACTGGATATAAAGGCAACTAACAATGAATCCTCAATGAAGTGTACCACCAGACTGTGTCAACACTTATATCTGAATATCAGTCTCATTATATTAAGCCAAGGAGACAGAATATTAAGTGAAGGCAATTTAAACAAACAGAGACAGTCAATACAGAAAGAATGAGAAAAACATTGTTACCAGAGACCGGCAATACAGAAAGAATGAGAATAACATTATTACCAGAGAAAATCTTTCTTGGCACTTGTTGGGGCAAACTTTGTAGCGGTTACTTAATCTAGATGCCACCTCCTTCCATACTGGCTGCCCACTACCTAGCATCAACTCCAACTCGCCATCATCATGGCACACAAGCCTCCATTCTTTCAGTGTGTCCAACATGACGCGGATGTTACCCTCTGTCCATCGCACACTTCCATATTCTTGAGAGTGAAAGAAAAACTTATTACAAAAGTATACATACATAGCTAAATATATGAACATAAAAAACACTATGTACCTTAACATTGCTGAAACTAAAAATAATTACTGGAGAAAACATTTTGGATCCATGTAATACAATCTAATTAGCCTGGATCTGCTTTACATCCTGTGTTATTCAATTTGACTCAACAAAAATAAAGCAGCACACAATAGGCGCTTTAACCACTATATCATCTGCAAATGCAGATATGGAATAGCCTACAGATGAAAAAAAAGTGAGAAACCTGTAAGGCACAACTAGCAATTCAGAAATACTCTTTGAATGAAGACCTAAAAAACAGACCATATGCTTCCAGGGAATTCCTTGAACTTTTTTCATAATGTTGACAATAATTTCTAGGAGTACAATATTTTGCTGGGCTATCTGGAGTGTGAAGATTTTGCCAGGATTTTCCCAATTTTTTCACCAATGAAAAAGCTACAATATTATTAGAGGACTTGCATTTCAAAAACTTACTTTGCTGCATAGCTTTTTTCAACACCAGTTTTTCTCCCTTTTTCCTAACTTGTACAGGCTGGTAATACATTGCCGTTCCTTTATCTGGAATGAAACCTTTGTTGAAAAGAATGTTTTTTACACTGAAACTGACAACACAAATGACTATAGTTATGCAACAAAATGTATTCTGTTCTTAACAATTACTCTGATGTCTACCCATCCATCACATGTCAAATGGTTTACTTAATAAAAGATCCGTAGATGAAGAAATAATTTAACTAACAATGACAAATGATTCTGCAACTGAATTAATCAACTTACCAGATATTGACTCCAGTAGACTCAAATGGGGCCCAAGTACAATCCTTAATTTGCCAATATCTGCATCACCCTCTTCATGATCTTTCACTGCTTCAATTAAAATACTAGCCAACTGGAAAAGCATACAAAAATCAATAAAGCTAAACATCTAAAGCAGACATCACTGACAATGAAATAAGCAAATATCAATTGCAATTTGAGTAATGCACAGGACTTCATCCCATAAAAAATTCAATGAAATTCTCAGCAGAATTATTTTACTACCATACCAACATAGGTAGCAGAAACTGTGTAATGAACTGAAGGATATTTTCACCTTCACCTAATCCAAAATATTGAAGAAAGGTTTTCAGATATTTTCCCACTTTCCACTGCATACAGTTCCATAACATGTAGAGACAATGATGAAATTACAAAAAATATATATTCATCATCCAAACTCACATGCTTAATAGGTGGAGGAGGATGAACAAGGCCACTTCTCTTGATCTGCATCTTCAGACTGGTCAGCATATTGACCAAAAACTCCCTCTGAGAGTCCTCATCACTGCCTTCAATAGTTTCTAACTTGGAGCATGCCATTGCTATAATAATCTCCTTGTTTTTCATGGTTTCTGTTTATAGAAATTGAAACACTATCATTAGCCTCCTGTTTTCTAATGAAAAGAGAAAGTTGCTTGGAAAAAAAAAAAAAAAAAAAAAAAAAAAAAAAAAAAAAAAATATATATATATATATATATATATATATATATATATATATATATATATATATGAACAAATGTAACTCATGAGAAGCAAAGCACAAAGCACTGATAATAAAAGGTTTCAGAATTTCATAAGGAGTTTGGGCTGAACTCTGACTGTGGCTCATCTTATAGATATTTTCCCTCTCAACACTCTCAACATTTCCTCCTTTTCCTGAACTCCTGAATCTTCATTCTTTGCTTGTCCAACTAATGCCAGTCAAAGAATTTTGCTGTAGTACCTGTTATAAACTTTCCTGTTGCCCTCTTGCCTGCATTACCAAGCCCTACTTGAACTAGATAAAAGGTAAAGAAAGCATACATTGTGAGAGAGCAAATAACGTATAAATATTTGTTAATAGATTAAGATAAAGTTAAGAGAAACAGAGAAAGGGAATAATTAGTCATTAAAAATTACCTGAAAATTTTGGCTGAGAAACAATTGTGTCTAATTCAGCCATCTTTTCCATATATGGGAATGGTTTGAGAAGCTCCTTGTTGCGCTTAATGGTACGCATCCTATTAGTGTACAGCTGGCGAAGTAGTGAATAGTACATGCGACATTCTTCCCCAGTATACCTAATAAAGTAATTAAATTTAACATAAATTCCTTTCTTTGTTTGGCAAAGTCCTTATAAATTCATAATTATTATTAATAACACCAACATATTGTTCTGGAATATTTAACTATACAAGCAATTTTATATCAACTTTCAAGCTTCTTGAGTTCAATTTAACAGCTACCTCTGCAATGGCCAACAATAAACAAACTGGTGCATTAAACTGGCACACAAAAATATTAATATATTCATGAAAGCAGACTACATAAACATGCACACAAAACAATAATAAATAAACAAATTCATTCTGAAATAAAGTTTGACTCTTCATATGCAATGCCTTTACCTGAAGCCATGCCTGGCCATGTCATGACTGATCATCTCAAACAGATTAGTGTTCTTAACAGCTTCTTGACGATGGTGCATGACCAAGTCCAGAAGGAGGTGTGCTGCTGTGTGACTCCAGTATGGCACTAACTGATCACTGTCAGTTGACAAAGGCTCAGGAGTAAAACCAAGAGTCATTTCTGTTTCCTCCAAGAGCTGCATCTCTGACACAAAGGGAAATGGATTTTGACTCCTGTATCCTCGCCGCAGAAGTGATATGTGTTCTTCAATCTGTAAAAAAAGTGAAGAAAGAAAGGAAAAAACTGCTTTAAAGGTTCCAGAAGGAAACAGAAGAAAAAACGTGATGATAATAATAATAATAATAATAATAATAATAATAATAATAATAACAACAATAATAATAAATAAACAAAAGTCTAGAAAGAGTAACTCACTAACCTCATAGCACTGTTTGCGATCATTCTGTGTAGTAAGATATGCTTTTGCCAACTGAAGCCAAAGTTCCTCTGTTGGCTGATGGTCCCCACTGCTTAGGTGTGCAACCAAAACTTGTGGGTAAAGCTGTAGTAATGCACGAGATTCATCCTCACTCCACATGAGCTGGGCATTAACTACAAATGAAAAAAATACACAGAAGTGTATAATAAACTAACTCAGCACCTAATCAAATCTTACTTCAAGATTTCACTTAGTATTTCTTTCTTTTTCTTACAATATTAGGTTTGGAGGAGAATTGGCTCCCTCTTGTTTACCTTGCCTCATCCTGATAACATTGGATTTTTCAAGCTTAATAGTTGATCGATCATGTGGCCAGTAATTATAGATGTTGTAGATCTGTGGAATTGTGATAAGATTATTAATGAAGCAGATATGGTTTAGGCAAAATGAAGTTTGTACAATACAGCAGTTTTGTTAATTAAATTTTAAATAAGTTTCAGGGGGGGTCAAACCCAAGGTAGAAATAAATTTAAATTAGATTAAGTAAGCAAAATCAATTATCTTAAGTAACCATGAGGCCAATTGCCTTACCAAAATTTGGTTGGCATATCAAGATCTGAAACACATTCCTTCCAAGTAACATGTATGTTATGCCATGCCAAGAATGGCTGTCTACCCAGGGGTGTCTATACCATGCCATCTATATCACAGACCACTTTACAGCCCTTCTACTGTGTGGACTTTGCCCTGTGGTGGCTGAATGCTTTTGGAGGAATTTTGGCTACTAAATAGCACTATGGCCTCATGTTATTAGACATGTCTATATCAAAGCTATAACCTTGACTTTATCTGTGCATACATGACATTAAAACAAGCACACTGGTTGCCAGTATAAGGCACCTGACCATGTTTATACACATACACCCTGGGTTTTAAGACTGCATTTCAACCAGATTAGAGGCACTCAGTTAATTATCTGACATAATCACAGTACAATATGATTAGCTATGATGTCTTGAATCAGACTTGAATATGACAAATTGCAGCCCATCTGAGCTGAAATTTTATGCAGTGTTGGATAATATAGCCTGGGTTGAAAGTTACAATGGTTTTTATCTTATTTTACTCCTTCATAATTGTTTCAAATACCTGGACTTAGTTTTCTTAACCTTTTGCATTGTTTTAAGTGAGCAGAACCCACGTCAACAACTACCCCTAATAAAAGCAAGCGTCATTTTTTAAATCAGCATTACTTTTACACTAGTGAAGAAGTTCGTCTCTAAGCACACCTCACCTCTGACAAACTTTCATGGTGTCTACATTCTCTGCGAATTGTTCCTGGCTGTGCATTATGCTGCTCCATGGCTGAAAACTGTTTGGTCAGCTCGTAGAAACGTGTTCTCACTTTTTCCACAGTGGTGCTATATCCTGCCTCTTCTTCTAGTTGCTGAAATATATTTCTATATATATAAGCTGTTCATTTGGAATCAAAATAAAGACAGCAATAATAAAAATATCAATAATAACATTAATCATAAAGGCTCATCTAAATATTTTATTCTGTAAAAGTAGTAATAATAATATAACAGTAATAGTAGTAGTAGTAGTAGTAGTAGTAGTAGTAGTAGTAGTAGTAGTAGTAGTAGTAGTAGTAGTAATAATAATAATAACATGAATATGTCATTATGAGAATTTTGGCTGAAGGCTGGTGTGATGAGAATGACTGGTCATGAATGCACAAAGCTGTTTGAGGGTGATCAGACTCAGTAGGCACTTAGGAAGGGGCTCTTGCAATTATTTCCATCAGTAAATGAGGATGGAATGTACCATCTGTGAGCTATGGTTGGAATAGTGCTGGATCCAGGAAGGACACCATTTCCATGCTCAAAATCTATTCCTGCCCAACAAGACTGGCAGTGCAGGGTGTATTACACAAAATTGAATATTAAGGGGAGGGGGAGACAAATAAATATCACAAAATGTTACTTATTATTATTAATATCATACAAAGTTATAGACTATCTTGAAAGATGATATGGAGTCTGTGCAAGAAAAATATTATATTATTGTTCTTACACTTATACAGAAAAGAGATAATAACATTGCAAAAGAGAGCCAAACAGCCTTAACATTGTACTTGAGTGCTTGTGCGTGTCTGAACCACAAGCCATACACCCAGGAGAGTTGCCACTGAACCCTAATGCCTGGATTTTGGGCCAAATGTAGGCAGCAAGGCACCTGGATTGAGTGGACTACTACTATTACTACTAATTAATAATCATAATCTAATAATAATAATAATAATAATAATAATAATAATAATAGTAATTACAATAATATTAATACTTACAATAATAATATCAATCATAATAATATCAATAGTAATAACAATAATAATTATAATAATAATAATAATAATAATAATAATAATAATAATAAAATCAATAACAATACAATTACCAAAATAAAAAAATCAATGCATTACTAATAATAGAAATACCTAAAACAATAGAAAAAAAATCAATAAAATAATAATAACAAAAAAAATAATGATACTGATAATGATGATAATAATAAGAAAATTGTAGTCATAATAATAATATCATTCAGAATCAGAATCATTTTTATTATCAATATATGAGTATTATTACCCTTATTATTATAATGAGCGGCATTATTAGCTTCATTATTATTATCACCATTGTCATTATTATCATTGACATTAATATTATTATTATCATATCTATCATTATCATTATTATTAACACTTATTATTATCACTACTACTATTATCATAATCCTTATTATTACTATCAAATAATAATCAGTTATGATATATAAGATAAACATATAATATGAAATAAGGACCTGACTATTACTGTTACTATGATTACATAGTAACAATAATTGTCAGGTCCTTATTTTCAACTGGGAAAGCAAACCTCTTCTGCCTTCCTTTTTTTCTCCTGAAATGCTTGTGCATTATACACCTACCTGTACAATCTCTTGCCATAATGCTGTGTTGTTAACATGTTCATTATTGAAGCGGTACACCCTTTCATGGTAACACTTTAATAATAGTCTCTCAATTGGGAGAGTCCACTTTTCTGCAAGGAAAACACCAATAGTCACATTTCTTAATAATTTATTTATGATTAGCATTTATTATTTGCCTTTTTATTTTCAAGCTACAACAAAATTATAAATATGAGACAATAAATATAAAATACAGAGAGAGAGAGAGACAAACAAACAGATAAACATAGACAACATAAATGAGTAGTGTGTTTTCTTTGTTCTCGTGCTTTATGTTGGGCCATGTGCATCCTCTTTGATATCAAAATCAATATTTTAGTTGAAAAAACTCACATCCAAAAAATAAAGTCATGAATGACCTATATGGGGGACAAGTAAACACTAAATTTGTACAGTTTTCATCACTCATTTACTTACTTTTTAATGTCTTTGGAGTCTTCCCCCGCTTTTCCATTATCTTGAGCCATTTGGAATTGCGTTCCGGGACATACTTGAACACCCTTTCAATGTGGTCTTTAAAGGCTATATTGATGGGTTCATTATGTGGCTTTGAGTTGTGCTCAACCATCCGCTGGTAGAGCGTGACAAGGGTGCTCCATCGACCCTGAACTTGGTCAGCTGTGTAACTGCAAAAGGGTGTAATTGAAAACAAGTGATCAAACTACACTTCTCTGCATGATATATTCTATTTATCTCATAATAAATTCCTAGAAATTAAAGAAAAGAAAAGAAAAGAAAAAAAGAAGAAAAAAAGAAAAAGAAAAGAAAAAAAGAAAAGAAAGAAAGAAAGAAAAAAGATTTATAACAATATCATCCCCAAGTTTTCAACCTTACTTAAACTAATATATGACTGGAAGAAGTGCAACTTCATGATAAAAAAAAATTCTCTTCTCCTACGCCCTTCCATTCTTAACTATTTAAATTGAAAACATCTGTGAACAATTTCAGAAATGCTAATAAATCAAATCTACAAAAAGTAATATGATACCTTCAGTTGTCACAAAATATTTAAAAATTTTACATCTGCACAGAAATCTCTAGTGTAAAATGAAAATCTAGATGAAATGTATAAAATATAATATTCTAGTGTTTGTCTTAATTGCTACCATGGTTTCAGACAAGACCAAGTATGTACATGAAATACTTCCTTAAGACACCAACAAGACATGGCTTAAAAACACAACATAAAAGCCCAAAAGTACTAACCTGTAACCATGAGCTGCTAGTACCTGACGAATGTGCTCCCATACCTTGTGTCTCATTCGCGTACCACCATTCTGCCCAAGACGCTTACTACCATTTGCTTCCAGTTGTCGGATTAGTAGCAGTGTAGCTGGGCGATCCCATATTCCTAAAAGTCAAGTTTTATGTAATCATGTCCAATCTAAGTTATTTCATATCATTATTTATGTGCTGTAGACAGTACAAATAAGTATTCTTTTAAATGGGAGGTTCTATTAAACAATGCTGAACATTTATTAACCACAGGCTGCCAAGGAAATTGCATAAAAAATGGGGAAAATGCTGTGCTCATTTTTTATAATTTTGTGAAATATCTCTACACATAGATGGCTTTCCTAGTGCTTTGCCACAAAGGAGTCAATTAGTAGATCTTGTGACCTTACCTAATTTCACCTTGCCCTGAATTGGTTGGAATAACATATTTTTTACTAATGCTATGAATATTGATGGTGTAATTTTTATCATAAAAATTATAATTACTATGATGTTATAGATATTAGTAACAACAAAATAAGATAATATAAATTATTTTTGTAAATCAAGGAAAATGGTAAACAGGCAAGAGAGGCAGTACTAGTAATTGGCTCACTAGTGACTTAGAACAAGTGTAGCCATCTATGGGTAAAAACAATTAATAAAGTAAACTGACAGTGGGCATGGCTTGTACATACATGCCATTCCCATTGGCAGTGGGTTAAACAACAAAAGTTAAACTCACCAAAGAGATCATTAAGTTCATCAAAATATTGACATGTTCGTCTCATATTGTGCATATCATTATGGTTCACTGTATTACGGTATTTCTTACATAATTCTCGCCATCTCATACGAATCTGTAGAATCAACAAAAAATCTTTGAAGTAAGGATAAAAATAATAATAAGATTAACCAAGTGATACTCACATATTATCAGAAATCACTACTACATTAAGGTTGAGTTTATATTTTGAGGTTGAGTTTATTTTTTCTCTCTTTTTCCTGAGTCTTTCTTACAGTACACTTACCTGCAACACTGTAAACTGATATCCAGCATCTGCAAGTTTTACGCGAATCATTTCCCAAGCTTCTGTTCTTTTGCATTCCTTATCAAGGATGAAATAAGCCTTTGGGTTTTCTTTCAACAGCTGTATTAGGAGACGACTTGATTTATTGTCCCAAGGGCCTGAACACAGGGAAAAACAAATAAGAA
>NC_061851.1:16095892-16110892 GCF_019202785.1 Penaeus chinensis | reverse complement strand
ATTTTCACGGAGGCTGTGAGCTCATTGTTGTAAAAGCTTGAATATGAAAGTCTTAGAGCAGAAGAGACTTTTGAGATCACATATTCAGGAGAAGGATATCTGTAACTAACTTGATTGTGGTAAGGATTGGGTTTACAAAGACCATTGATTTTGAAGAAATAATTGTTGTAGTAATTTCTTTTGAAAGGGCAATTTCCCAAGATTTATTATATTAAGTGAGTATAAAACAAGAGGTTTTGGTGATTGTTTGGCACTGTGCCTTCATCTGGTTGACTGAAGATTGTAGTCCTTCCATTAAAAAACAAGTTTCAAGTGGATTTGGATGGTACAAAACTGTAATATAGTTACCAGGAAAAAGTTCATTTCCAAATGCAGCTGCTGGTTTCTCTTGAAGATTTATTGTTGAGATTTTTATTTTATTTAGGAATATGAAAATGTAATAAATTTCTTTGATTTCTTTCCGTACCATGAGATTTTATTTTGATTTTTTATAATACTATTTTGAAGTATGACTAGAAAATATCATTTGTATTAAATATATTTATGGAAAGGAAATAATAACTAATGTCTGCTTGTACTTTTCAATAGACAATCAATTGAGACACTTCAAGAAATGTAGTAGTAAATTTAATGTTAATGTTGTAGGTTGCACCACATGATGAAAATTTACTTTTTAGATAATGGTTGTATTATTAATGACACGGGTCTGACCCATGTCAACTCATGAAAAGAGAGGAAGGAACTGATTAATTTTCTGTGTAATTCATATTTCAAGAGTATGATTAAAAGACTTGGAGATCTTGCACTTATGTAATCTATGATTGGTATAACAGTCTGTTTGAAGGTAGACATAAGTGCAAATCTGTACATGCCTGAATATATATATTAAATGGATGGATGGATGGATGGATAGATAGATAGATAGATAGATAGATAGATAGATAGATAGATAGATAGATAGATAGATAGATAGATAGATAGATAGAGATAGATAGATAGATAGATAGATAGATAGATAGATAGATAGATAGATAGATAGATAGATAGATAGATAGATAGATAGATAGATAGATAGATAGATAGATAGATACATACATATATATATACACTAATTCATTCATTCATTCATTCATTCATTCATTCATTCATTCATTCATTCATTCATACATACATATATAGAGAAATATATAAATAAATAAATTAGATGAGATTAGTGGAAATTAAATTAGAGTAGATAGATAATTAGATAGATGGATAAACAGACAGACAGACAGACAGACAGACAGACAGACAGACAGACAGACACACACACACACACACACACACACACACACACACACACACACACACACACACTCACTCACTCACTCACTCACTCACTCACTCACTCACTCACTCACTCACTCACTCACTCACTCACTCACTCACTCACTCACTCACTCACTCACTCACTCACTCACTCACTCACTCACTCACTCACTCACTCACTCACTCACTCACTCACACACTCACACACTCACACACACACACACACACACACACACACACACACACACACACACACACACACACACACACACACACACACACACACACACACACACACACAGAGGCAGCATACAGACAGATACATAAATACCCAGTATTTGTAATGTAAAGTTAGTGAGCAGGTTTTAAGCTAGATGATGTTTGTTTCTTGAAAAATATTCTCATATCCTTTTTAAAAGAAGACATAGAACTTTAGCATGGAGATAGTGTATAATTACTGTATATTTTTTGTAATTTTTATTTGATAAATAACTATTTAAACAGAGCTATATGTTTTTAAAGAAAGGGTAGTTTTGATGAAATTCAGCTATTTATGTGGAAACAGCTAAAGATAGAAGTCAGTAGTACCACAAAACTTGTGATGTTTCCTCTCTCTAAGGAAGATGTTTTAGTGTCAGTATATAAATATTTATTACCAACTGTCAAGACCCCACCTGTGCAGTTGCCCCCTTGCATACTTGGTACTCTCTTTGCTTGAACATAGTACCCTTTGTCTGAGGGTACTGTCTATTTAACTTTCTCAACCATCTGTGCAGTAAGTGATAAATATGATAAAACATTTACATTACCCAGGCTGACCCTATAGACATACACATTTACATTACCCAGGCTGACCCTATAGACATACATAAAGGTTACCTGAAGCAAGATGGAGAGAGCCAAAGAATGGACCAGAAAAGAACAATATCTACTAAAGATTATGGAATTATGGTTGGTCTATATCATCTTTGTTGTGTAAAGAAAAGAATAGAAAGGAAACTGTAGTCATAACCCTACAATTACAGTACCAGAAATATCATGGCATCACAGATTCTGTCCAGCCATTGGGCCTGGGAGTCTGCTGTGTGTAGCAGAACTTCCAGCTCATCTTGCTCTAGTGCATCGTGACGCCTGTAGCCATACCTATCGTGATGAGTTAGATTTTCATGATAGCTATAGGTGTGCCTGGCAGTAAAAGGTTAACTAACACAGATGTTATCAGAGTAGAATAGGAAGTTAATTTCATGCTTTATATCTTTTAGGGCAAAGTTTTTATTTAATATATGAAATTACTTATTTTGTTTTTATCTATTTCCAGTCTGCAATCAAAGCAAAACTAGTGGAGCTTGGTACATATGTAGGTAAGTAAATCTGTTGCACTATAACAGTTTTGGTTAAAATTGACTGCAATACAAAGATTTAACTGCATAGGACACTACTTATGAAAGAAAGTAAAGACAGCGTTATAAACTCTACCATGATATTTTTATATATGACATCTACTTTGCTTCAGATGAGGAACTACCAGACTACATCATGGTGCTGGTGGCGAATAAGAAGACGAAGGACCAGATGGACGATGACCTGAGTCTTTTCCTGGGCCACAATACTGAGCGCTTCACATCCTGGCTCCACCACGTACTTCAAAAACTCAATGCAGCTGCACTTTTGCAAGGTCAGTCAATAACGCTTTCCTCGAAAATTTGCAAGTGGGGAAACCTTTACTCTTGTATTTATTTAACCTTTTCTTATGATTTGTCTTGAATTTCCAACTTTTATTTTTATTCTGTATGTCTGATATGCAGATGAAAATTCAGAGAGTTATCTTAATCTGTCAAGTGTATTTATTTTTTTTATACAATATATTGAGGATTTATTATGTAGATTTTCACTGTGAAAAACATTACTGTATATTTTATGTATTGATGTCTATTATTTTTCCTAATTACCATGTTACAAAAAAATGAGAATATAAAGTTAAAAGTTATATTTGTTGGGATGTTATATTAGTTATATTTCATTTACTTTCTAGTCACTACACCACAAACAGATGACACTAAGAAGAAAGATGAAGAGGAGAAGAGGAAAGAAAGAGAAGAAGAAAAGAAAAGAGAAAGAGAGGAAGAGAAGAAACGTGACAAGGCAGAAGAAGGTAAGAGAGCCAAAGAGGAGGAGAAGAGGAAGCTAAAGGAGAAAGAAAAGGGAGAGAGGAAAAGAAAGTCTAGTGAGAAGAAGGATGATAAGAAGGAGAAAAAACTAAAGAAATCAGAATCTCCAGAATCTCAGGATAAATTTATCAAAGAGAAAAAATCAGTTGTGGAGCCTGTGAAGCTCACCAGGTCAAAAGAGGTCAGCAAAGAAAAGGAGAACAAGGAAAGAGTCAAAATAACAGCTCCTCAGGATGAACCATCCTTGGAGAAAAGCCAGCCTCCAGTAACCTCTACAGTGAGTTCCACTGGGGGCAAAACCCTCAAGAAGATCAAGCCGCAGATGAGGGGCAAAGTATCGTCGGCAGACATTTTCCGTGCCGAAGCTGCGGGTGGAGGGGAGACAATGAAGGAGGAGGAGGAGGAAGAAATTGAGGAGGACATGCTTGAGCTTAGAGCAGATATTGGTAAATACTTCTGAATTGGTTTTGCCATTCAGCAAAGGGTGATTTCATAATGTGTAAGATTGTGTATTATTATAACACTTCTTTTTCACATCATTTTAATATGTATATATATTTTTTTCTTTAGATGAATTGGTTCTCGAACTGGAAGAGGAGCCTGCACCAAGAAAGACCAAAGTTGACCAGAAACAAAAGACTGCAGTCTCGAAACCAGAAGTAAGAGCGGAGGTGAAAGCAGAGGCCAAGGTTGAATCCAAGGTGGAACTAAAGACAAAGACAAAATCCAAGGTCGAGCCCTCCAACCCCCCGGTTCGACTGTCTGCTAAGGAGAGACTGGGAACAGCTGTTGCACAAAAGACAGAGCAACCTAAGGAGAAGGTACTTTTGTCTGAGGAATTTTGAATTTCATGTTTTTGCACTTGATATTATTACTATTATTATTATTTTTAGGAGAGTGGTTTAGATTAAACTTTGCTGTTTAATATTTGTCAACTTTTTATTTTAAGGATATTATCATTTGTGACACGGAAATAAGTTTAGGTATAAGTTTGGACACTAACTTGTGTGTACATATGTGAACATATGTGAATAAATGCAAATGCTTGTTTTTTCTTGAAATTTTATAGAATATTTAATTTTGCCATATGACTTTATAGGAGGTGGCTAGTTTTCAAGACATTATTTTTCTTGAAATTTTATTGAGTAATGACTCAAAAGGAATTTATCTTCTCTCTTTTAATTCAATATTTTTGGTTGTTGATTAGAAGTAAATGTTTCTTTATTTAGATTTTATTTTAAACATCCTGATGTTAGTAAGAATCAGAAAATTCAGAAGTGACCTTCATATTTATAACAATTATGGACTAAAGACAGTATAGTACAAATGAGGCTTATTTGATGTCAGGGTCAGCTAGGGCTTAAAATAATAGTACAAATAAAATGCTGATAGCTTTTATTATTATTTTTTTTTCACTAAACAATATAAGAAAAAAAGGTTCCTCTAAGGGGCATTGAAGCACTACCAAGTGGTAGGTCCCCTTATTCCCCCCGCATATTCCACATTCTCCATATTAGTTGCAGATTTAGATAAAGAAAAGACCAGATAGTATCACAAATGTATCTTTATTCAACCTGCTTCACGATTTAGAACAAACAGGATTTTGAAAATAACTAAATGGAGTCATAGAGAAAAAGGTCTTACAATAAGAACAAGCCACTGAATTATAATTTTTCAGTTGCAATAGAATAACTTTATCTTCAGAGTATTAATTAGACATTATTTTTAATTTTAGGTGTCTGTGTTAGATCGCTTAGGAAGTTCAACGTCTGGTGGTCGTCGTGTGATCAATTTGCGAGAGGAATCAAGTTTCCCACCTCGTCCTGAGCCTTCTTCTACCACAGCCAGTAGTGGCATGGCTCGTGCTGTGTCTAGTGCCATAACTTCAGCTCAAAGATCAGTGTGTGTTTTGCCTTCATCCACAACTTCATCTGGTAAAAAGTTAGAGGTGAGAAAGACAATTTAGTTGTTAGTGTCTGTTATGGCATGTTGTAAGTGTAGATATACATTTTGTTGTATGGTTATGATTAGCAGGAGACAAGTTATATCTGTAGAAAAAAAAAATTACTGAAATTTGTTTTCCTTTTTGTTACCAGGCCCGTGTGAGACCTCTCATGTCAAAGCACATAGAATCAAGAAATGAATCCTCAAGTAGAGATAGAGATGGACAGTCAAGAGAGGTTTCAAGCCGATCGACCTCGAGAGATGTTCCCAGCAGAGCGACATCAACAAGGGTAGTGTCAGCTGTAGGAGCAGTCCTAAAAAGACCACATAGTCAGGTGAGTGTCCAGGATGAAAAGTATTATAAGAGTTTTTTTTGTGTTTGCATGTATATTTATAAAATTTATTTATCAGGGGAAAGGAGAATTCATTGTATTGGAATACTTTTGTGATGATACTGTCAGAATCTGACTTCAGTCAAATCTTTACATTTCAGGTGGATTCGGATGATGAGGGATATGATCCCAAGAAGCCTCAGTTGAGTGGCATGGCCAGCAAAGTAGAGGTAGCGTGATATGGTCTTTCATTTTTTTATGTAGCAGATGTACTTATCTATTTATTTATATATAATTTAAGCTAACAGTGTAACTGACATTAAATGGGCTAATACATCATAATATAAAGAATTATATTAGTCTAGAAAGTTAATTGCATATCCACTGAATGTAGTAGACATAACCATAGAGAAACATGCCACAGGATGATGTAGAGTAACTAGTTCCTTTCCACGTTGACTAAACCGGCTGACTCTCAGCTGAGACACTTAAAATGGGGTGGCTGGGCTTGAACCCTAAACCTGGCAATTGTAGTGCCAGTGTTGCAGCCCTCTTTTCTCTTCACTGAACTATGCCACCTCTGTTGTAAAACTTCTTTTTTTTCGGTGAGGTTTATAAAAGGACCACACCCGTCAGACCCGAACTCCAGCCAACAATCATGGGGGATCCCGTGGGGAACCGTTTTTTTTTTTTGGGGGGGGGAGGTGTGAATATAGAGGAGATGGCCAATAAACGGCAATTAAAAAAAGTTATATGAAGTGGAAACATGAAAAATCCGAGCTAAGAATCATAATGTAAATGATAAAGAAAGTGGAAAAATGAAAACAAATTAAATGATAGAGAAAGTAGAAAGATGAAACACCCGGGTCAAGAATCGTTCGCCGAAGATTCGAATCGGCGTTCCGAGATCAAACAAACGAACAAGCACATTCTCGGTCGCCGTGTTTCCCTAACCGCCCCCCCCCCCCCCCCCATTCGCCTCTCTCCGCTTCCGCCCAATGGAGGTAGTATGAGCGGCTATCAACGTGTTGACGAAGTTTAGCGAATGATTCACTGCCTGTTGGTTAAAACCTTCGCGCTGAAGACATTTATTCGCCTTCCAACAATCACTAATTATTGTCGTATCCGGCTCATTTTTTTCTTGGATGATGCCGAGAATCGTTTCGGCGTCTCGGGAAGCAACGGGGACAAGGAAAAATTAGTCTTGTCTGACGGCAGACGCCAAACACCCATTGCCCCTCTTTAGCGCGGCCAACGTTACATTTTCGCTTGCCGAATTTGCTTTCGTCTATTTACACAGTTTTATCAGTAGCACCTACTTTTTCACAGGTGCTTCGCAGACACCGAGAAACACGCACGACTCGACAGAAG
Source organism: Penaeus chinensis (assembly GCF_019202785.1). Classification (NCBI taxonomy): domain Eukaryota; kingdom Metazoa; phylum Arthropoda; class Malacostraca; order Decapoda; family Penaeidae; genus Penaeus; species Penaeus chinensis. Next base: position 16,103,769 of record NC_061851.1, on the reverse strand, counting down.
CTAGCCCAGTCACAGACAGTTTCTTTTAGATAAGCCTAGTTCATCTGCAATTAGTTTAAAAGAAAATAATTTCTTAACTATAGATTATAAGAAAATACATTCGTTTCATTGTCTATGTGACTATTATCAAACTATGTATACTTTAATGTTGATCCTTGAAAGTGGCAGCGTACACGCCTATTGTTTATTTTCCTTGATTTTATCACATCTGAATAGTTTTTTTCTTTGTCTGTTCGGTAGTCTGCCCCACACTTTGCACACTCTATGGTATTCAGTATAATACCATGTTCTTTGCAAAAATGAACCAATTCCTCAGTTTCAGCTGATTTTTTTTTTTATTTGGGGGGGGGGGGGATACACCAAAGCCACTGTCACAGTCTTGACACCAGTCAGTCATACTTGAAGCTGACTGGCTGTCAAAGTGGCCATCCTTAGTTTATGCGCGCGAAGTATGAAATGAAATCATTGTAAGAAAAAATTAAACACAGGGGAAACACTGTCCTTATAAAGCACAAAAAATATTTTCAATAACATCTTAGGTTTATATAAGAAAACATATTAAGATATATACGTATGAGATGTACATGGAAAGCGGAAAGCTAAAAAATACATGATTTGTCGTGACGTCATGTGATGTTTCGAAATGCACCTGGACTCCATCTTCAGGTCTGGAGATTGAGATGGGTCAGACCTGAGGATGGATTCCAGGTGGATTTCGAAACTGTAAGTTGTTTAACTGGAATCGGTGGGCTTCTGCAGATGAATTTTGATATCAGTCAATGTAATTTTTCATTGCCTACAACGCTATGATCTTAGAATTTCTCCTAGTCGGTGCAATCCTTTTGTATACCTTAACCCTTTTATCAAATAAAGTGGCCACCACTTTTTGTTATTTCGCAAAGTTACATATATTTCTGGAAGCAAATCTAATAGCACACATTCTCTCATTCTCAGGTTACTCCAAGGCCTAGACGCCCAGGTGCCATCCAAGCGAATACAGCTCTTATCCTTCGAGCAATGGCTGATGCACACAAATCCGTAAACAGACCATCAAGGAACTTGCCAACAAAAGCAGAGCCTGTTCAAAAAAAACAAAAGGTAGATTCATGCTGTAATTGTTAGAGTTGATTGCAGTTCTGAATGTTCTTAGTTTGTACAGGTTCTTCGTTTGCACAGGTTTTAGTAATTGTTTATCCATCTGAATCCTTGCTGTTGATTTGCAGTTGTTCAAACCTTTCAATTTTTGTTCTTGATAATTATTCAAAAACTCCAAGAGTCTTATGTGTCTTTATTATTCTTTTCTAGGGTGAGTTGTTTACCCGAGGGTACCGCGAACGAGAACAGGCCCGCCAAAAGGACCTCCCTACTGAAGGTGAACTAAGGGTCAGAAAGATTGCCATCACAGTCCCTAATGCAACAAGGAAGGAGAGTGAAGAGCAGCAAAGAGATGAAGAAGACAAGGAGGAGATGATGCCAGGAATTACCAGCTCTTCAGATGCACTGGTGAAGGAAGAAGCAATGGAAGATGTTGTTCAGCAGGAGGAAGTCTGTGATGAAATGGTTCCTGGTAGGTTAATTTTTCCTTTTTTCGTTTCCTATTTTTTGGGAAGACTAATAAATATATTAGCAAGTGTCTGATTATTTATAAAAGAAAGACAGAACTTGCAAAAAAAATGTATTGAAATACACAGCAGATGGGGTTTGCATCTCCAAGATGAATATTGTTCTTGTATATAAATTGACAGGAGCTGAGAAGTTCAGCATTCAGTTCTGTTAGTGAGTCATGTTGACAGAAAAAAATAACACTCTAAATTCCTACTTCTTTCCAGAAGTTCCTTATGGTATGGAAGAGGTTGAGGAAGTTGAAGTTGAGGAGGAGGTAGTTGATGAAGGAATTGAGGAGGACCAACCTCTCCCTGGCGCAGACCCCCCACAGCCAGTAGTGCCTCATGTTGCAGGGTAAGATGTCTCAAGGATCAACTTTTCTGAAGTTTGCAGTTTCCAGGGGTTGATATTTGTGAAATGTGCTGTAGTTTTTCTTGTATTTAGACATGATCAGCTACTCTTATTTTATTGTGTTACTTTTGTCGTTAGATTTTTTTAATTTTTCTAATTGTTATTTAAATTATACAGTGAAGGAAACTTGATATCCCAAAATTAAAAGTAAAACATCCAGTGATGTAGTATTAGTTAACAGGTGTCATTCATATTTTACACATCAAGAAAAGGTATGTATGTGCAGAGAAGAAAACTATGTTCATAGTTTTTGCCAACTATCGCTTTTAGGGTATATATGATTAAGTGTACCAGTTATTGATGCAAATACAGGCACTAGAAGGTTTCTGTTGAAAGGGAGTTTCTAAGTTGTTGTATATGTGAGAGTATCTAACTGCATCCCTCTATGTCCCAAGAAAAAAGGAAGACTTGTAGTCTATGTATATCAGATTTGCAAATGAAGTTATCCATTTTGGTATTTAACAGTATTGCTCTGGATAGGCTTATTCTACCTCATATGATTAAGCAAAAATGGCAGGTGCTAGACCAAAGTCCTGCACAGGTGTCACCTCCCAAGTGTAAAGCAGGACTGCTGTTTAGTGTTTAACAGGCAGTTTGTAGTACATATTTATATGCATGAATGTATCCTTGTTTTTTTGCTATAATGGGGTATGCTCATCTCTGTATCTGTTCCTCAGGAGAGAGAACACCAAGTTCATAGTGACACTTGAAGGAGTGGATACCGATGTTTTTGAGATGAGAGATGATCCTCCTGACATTCGGTCCCGCCTTGGAGCTCGCCCCATCCGCAGTGATAGTCTTGAGGAAGTCGAGGTGAGGTTAATTTGTGTGTCTTGCATAGTGAAGTTATTCTTTTAGATGCTGTGAACTTCTGAAAAAAATTGTCTTAATGCTTTTATAGTGTTTTGTCTAAAACAAAGTTTGTGTTTTACATTAAGGAGTACATTGAAGAAGTAGAGGAGTGGGAAGAAGAGGAAACTTCAAGTGACATGACCCGGGGAGGCTCATTACCTGGTGTTGGGCTAATAGCAGGTGTCAAACCCCGGCTCAAGAGTGCCATCTCAGTGTCATCAGGGCAAGATGGTGGTAGGTTATAATGGACTTTAGTGATTCCTAAAGATGTAGAGGTTATATTTAGATGTGAAAATACATAAAATTTTTATGCTTTTATATTTGATATTACTACTGGTATTATTACGAGTACAAATGCAACTACAATCATTGATAAATACTGCTCTAACTGTTAGGACACTCTTTTGTCATTAACACTTGTTAATATCATTCTTGTTGTTGTTACTGCAAATAGTATTACCGATTCTGCCATTATTTTTGTAACTAGTGTCTTTACTATTACTGCCATCTTTATTTTTATATCTCTAGGTGGAGGCAACAAATTTGAGGAGCGCTGCAGGTACTGGCCTGCATGCAAAGCAGGAGATTCATGTCAGTACCATCATCCCACTCTGCCTTGCATGTAAGTAAAAATGAAATATATATATATCCGTATTCTTTGTTAGTATAGACATCTTACATAAGTGTATCTGGGTCTTATCAATGTTTTGCTTGACATTGTATTATAACATGATTTTTGTTTTGGAAGATATTTTATAAGTTTAAGTGGCATATAATTTTTATTAGTTGTATTACTACTTGTCAATAATTCAATAACATGAGAGGGAATATGACTTTGGATTTCTGTAGCAGTCATTCATGTCATCTCAGAGTTATCTCATGTAAAGAAAATCTGAAGCTGGTGAATGACATTGATTATCACTTGCACTCTCAATGAGGAAATAATGAGATGTATCATTGACATATTTTTGGCTAGGAGTTTTTAAAATATTGTTGAATAATAAAGGGAGAGGAGCGCAGAAATATCAGAGAAACGCTCAGTCCTGGATTACCTTTGTACCATTTTTTTTAAAACTGAAATTAGAGAAGTTTATTATTGATTAAGTAATTATTATTTCCCAGATCCTTTCCATCATGCAAATTCGGTGATAAGTGCCTGTACATACATCCTAACTGCATATACGATGCGGCTTGCACACGAAGGGGCTGTCCGTACACCCATGCAAGCACAAGAAGCTTAGCTCTCACAACAGGTATGATTTTTATTTGTATGCAGTTCATTTCTTCTTAGTAAAGAATTCCATTTGAAAACTTGATTAATTGATATTTAGTAGTGTAATTTGTGAAGTTCAGACTGTACCTAATGCGAATCTATGTGGCTATAATGTGAACCTAAAATAGATGGAAGTTGAATATTATTGATAATGATATTTGTGAACATCACTGACAAAATGAGAATAAAGTCTTTCTTGTTAAACTTATTTATTTATGTATGTAACAAAAAACATGTAAAATTGTATATTAGGGAACCATTATTTTTTGTAGTATCAGTTTCCACAAAATATTGCTTTTAGCTGTCAGGGATTTTATAACTGATTGTTAAAGAAATATTTCTTTAGATCATCCCAAATTCCTTTCTGATTTTTAAAGAGTGAATTTTCCACTTTGCTCTGGTATGGTGCATTGTATTATGTATTTAATTGATAGTTGCTTTAATACTAATCATTTTATGCATGATGGTTAATTACACTTGGATCACGTTTTCTTGAATTATAAAAAATTTCTTTTACTCACAGCTGCCGTAAGCATTAAACACAAAATACCCCCAAGTAGACCTTCCAAGATCAAGTGTAAATACTTCCCAAAATGCACCAACATGTCCTGTCCATTTCTTCATCCAAAGGTAAGAATCTGTATAAGATTTACATGTGGTGGTTTCAGTTGTAGCTGTAGGTATTTGTGATAATTTTTTGTTCGAAAATATTAAATGTATCTATGCCTAGAGTGCTTTATATATCTATTTTGTTATGCAAATTAAGCTGCATATTTAGTATAGACATTTAACTCTCTAGTAATGACTAAATGGCAATCTCCTTTGTTTCTTCTGTTTTTTCTGCTAATTTTACCAACACCCTGGTTTACTTTGCAGGCGTGTTTCTATGGCATGTCATGCACCCAGGCCAGCTGCCCCTTCACCCATCCTGATGTCACCATGCGTTCGAAGCTGAAGTGGATTGCCCCAAAGAGCACATCGCAAGTCTCGGCAGCATCTGCGCCAACAGATTTGATTAAAATACAAAACAAAGAAAAGGCTGTAAAAGAATAGTGTGGCCTTCAGACCACAAAGAATGATAGCAAATTCTATTTGTATATTCTTAAATCATCGCTTTGTAGCTGAGTAGCTATGTAGGTTATTTAGATAGATTATCAGCTGTATTTAATCAGAGTGTTAGGATTGGTAGATGTTTGATAGATATAAGTTTTCAGAATGGTAGATATATCTCTTTCGAATGTTTGATGACAATTCATTGTCAGGGGATTAGTGTTGTTGATAGATACTAAGATAAAATTATACATTAGAATGGCAGTATTAAAATAAACACTACCATTAGGGTTTTCTGAGAAATGAAATAGTTTTACTTCTGTAAGTGTAAAGCTAATGTGGATAAAGGGAAAGAGAACAAGAGAAGTGAAGAAACAAAAGAAGTGAAAGGATAGGTCTAAGTCAGAATATGGTTAGTTAAAGAATATAACTAATGTTTGTATTTAGTTGTAATGTTTGTTGATGAATTAAGAATGGAGGGTGGAAGAATGTTCATAGGATGTAGACTGTGTAAAAGGATTTCTCTTTTCTCTCCATATTCATTACACAGATGAGGGTCATGCCATAGATATGAAGTAATATTTCATTTTTTCAAGAACAGATAGTGTGTAGTGGCTATTTTGTATATTGCCATTTTTAATGATATATGTTGTTAAGTCAATTTTACATAGGCTGTGTTGAGGCAGTGATGTGCTCGTACAGAATTAAGAAGTTTTTATCTTCTTAAAAGATAATATCATGCAATCATGTGAAGATGAACAAAGCTATCTAAAGATATTCATTATGTCTTTCTTTATCTTCTTCTCTTGTCATCTTCTTCCCCTTCTTAAGGAATATATTAGAACTTATTTGTGTCATACAGAGACTTACAAATTATGTCAGAGGGTGAAGTATGAGAGATAACATTTTAAATTTTAGTTGTTAATGTGCAGAAATGTTAAGAATGCTCAATATAATTGATAGTGCTTTAGCAGCTAAATCATTTCCTTGTTTCCTAAGAATTGACAATAGTTGGTGTTGATAATCAGTTTACCATAAAAGCTTCCTGTCCAAAACCTCTTGAAAGTCACATAGCATTATTTGAATGTAAGATTAGCTGAATTATTTTTAAAAAATCCACCCCACAGTAGGTCTCTCAAGTGATATACTAAGTAGTCACAGATTAGTGACAAGTTTGAGAAGTATCTTTTGGTACTACAGGTTGAGACATTAGTGGTATTAGATTACTGTTATATGCTTTATAGGAATCAGTAGATTAGAAATATAATAATATAATTTTGTATGAGAGATCTTGTTATTCTCAAAGTGATGTCATGCCAGGGTTATTAGTATAAAGATAGGCTTTCATCTCATTAAGAAATGATTCATCTTCTGATACTTGTTTCTCCTAACCTTCACTTATACTTTTATTTCCTTGAGTCCTTATAGTAGTTATCCAGGATTTTGCAAGTCTCTGTGTTATGGGTGTTTTAGAATTCACAAATCTTATGGAGTCTTTGCACAATTATAAGCCTTTTCTTTTCATTGTTCTTGTTTTATTCAGTAGTATCACACTTAGGTTAGTGTCACTTACAAACTGGTGAATAAAGAACAAGAAAAGCTTTTTTTAATTTATTAATGAATGATGCATTTTTTGTAGTCATACATTCTGTTGTACTGGAAATAAGTTTCATTTTTGAAGACATAATATTTATAAGGAAAAGTAATTATAAGTAAATGATTGTAGTTTATCATATAGTATCACATCCAACATCTTTCCTAGGGTGTATTTAAATAGAACAAAAACAATTTTGCCAAGTTCTTCAACTCTTGGTTTGTTAATGAAAATAAGCTGGTGGAATACACTACAGCATTTGTGAATTTCCCTGTTTTCAAATAAGTATATATATTGTGAACTTTTGAGCTTATTGCAGTATCTTTTATGTTGTAAATTTTCATCAGAGAATCTCGGAAGGGAAAGCTTGCTAAAGTAAGTTATGAATTAGTTGTTAGTATTTCAATGTGTTTTTTCTGTACATCAATTACTGGTCAGACTGGTCTCAACATCCTATGTTTTTGTCTGTTTACATATCTGCATGAGCAGGAAGTGTTGACTGACTGTTAAGATACGCATAAAGATATACAGCTATGTACATAATTAAAAGAGACATATTTGAACTGTGTAAATAATATGACGTATGATTCTGTTGTTCCTGTCATGGTTAGGGCAATTATAAAGTTCACTGGCATTAATTATTTTAGACAAAGTTAAACTTTTTCTGACTTGTTATTGTGAGTTTGGAGGGAGAGAACAATGTACTTTTTATATTTGCAACAATATAAGATTTTGATTTTGATTTCAAGAAAGTGGTTTTCTTTTATGTTTGATTACCTCACGTATGTTCTACATTGTTTTTGTCTTCAGTTTATTCTTTTGGGTCTTTTCTTTTTCTGTGTTTTTGTTATGGGATACACACTAGATGGTTTGATTTTTATATATGCCAAGTACATTACACTATTATGATATATGTACCAGAAAGTTCTTAAAAAAAATGATAAGTTTATGGTTTATCTAATAGTTGACCTTCAAAAGTAAAAAAAAAAAAAAAAAAAAAAAAAAAATATATATATATATATATATATATATATATATATATATATATATATATATATATATATATATATATATATATATATATATTGGACT
>NC_061851.1:16078392-16080892 GCF_019202785.1 Penaeus chinensis | reverse complement strand
GGGTGAGGGTGAGGGTGAGGGTGAGGGTGAGAGTGAGGGTGAGGGTGAGGGTGAAGGTGAGGGTGAGGGTGAGGGTGAGGGTGAGGGTGAGGCTGAGGCTGAGGCTGAGGCTGAGGCTGAGGCTGAGGCTGAGGCTGAGGCTGAGGCTGAGGGTGAGGGTGGTGATGATGAGGGTGAGGGTAAGGGTGGTGATGATGATGGTGATGATTATGGTTTTGGTGATGATGATGGCGATAATTCTGATTCTGATATTAATGATGATAATAATAATATTATCCATGGTAGTAATGGCAATGCAATACCAATGGTAATATTAATAATAATCATAATGATGATTATGATGATACTATTAATGATGATATTAATAATGCTGTTAATGAAAATAATGAGTTTTTATATCACAGATAATAACAGTGATATATATAATAATTATGATAACAATACCAATACAAATAATGATAGCCAAACATTCACAATAATGACACATCTCCAAACTTGCAATGTTTCAAAACCCTCATGCGGTCAATTCAATGCATTTTTTATCACCAGCCACCCTATGCTTGTTTCATTAAAGCGCATCGTATTGTGAGGCGCAAAGCCAGGCAAAAACTAATATTTTTTTGAACGATATTCGGATTACAAATTCAAATTTTCGTTAGGCTATCCCACATAAACAACAGGAATTTTGCGGTTTGGGCGAACGAACATATTAAATTTCTTTATGAACATACACCTCTTTCTGTATCTTTCATCGTTTTATTATAAAACGTTGCGAAAATATTTTGTAAAGATTTCGTAACTCAATCAACAAAAGGTTCTTTGTCATTTGCAGGATTTTTTTTCTCTCTTTTTTTTGGCACAGTGGACTTTTATGCAAAGTTTGTACTTTATATATAAAAAAGAAATCTGGAAACCTACATCATTATGATATATTTGAATAAAAAGCAAGAGGCATTACAGCGCTTTTGATAGTAAGTGGGATTTCACGGCACACCGATTCAAAGGAAACGAAAAAGAAAAGTGAGGAAACATATTGAAACAAAAAGACTAAAAGAAAAGTAGAAAAGTGAAAAAAATAACAAGAAAAAAGGAAAAGAATATAAAAAATATAAAAGACAAAACAAATCAAAAGAAAGAAAAGAAAAAAGAAAGAAGAAGCATAAAAAATAATAATGACAATAATAATAATAATATTAATGATAATTATAATAATATTAATGATAATAATAATAATATTAATGATAATAATAAAAATAATATTAATGATAATAATAATAATAATATTAATGGTAATAATGATAATAATAATAATAAAAACAATAACAACAACAACAATAACAACAACAACAACAATAATAAAAATGACAGTCGAATAGCAAAAGGGTTCGTCTCACCTCGACGTTATTAGCCGTGGAGAAGTAGATGGGCACAAAGGCAAGCCAGATGATACAGGTGGTGTACATGGTGAAGCCGATGTGTTTACTTTCGTTAAACGCCTCGGGAATCTTGCGCGTGAGAACAGCGTATACCGTGCACACTACAATCAGTCCTGGAAAAGAAGAGAGAAAACTACAATCAGTTCTGGAAAAGAGGAGAGAGAGCTACAATCAGTCCTGGAAAAGAGGAGAGAGAACTACAATCAGTTCTGGAAAAGAGGAGAGAGAACTACAATCAGTTCTGGAAAAGAGGAGAGAGAACCACAATCAGTCCTGGAAAGGAGGAGAGAGAACCACAATCAGTTCTGGAAAAGAGGAGAGAGAAGCACAGTCAGTTCTGGAAAAGAGGAGAGAGAAGCACAGTCAGTCCTGGAAAAGAGGAGAGAGAAGCACAGTCAGTTCTGGAAAAGAGGAGAGAGAACTACAATCAGTTCTGGAAAAGAGGAGAGAGAACCACAATCAGTCCTGGAAAGGAGGAGAGAGAACCACAATCAGTTCTGGAAAAGAGGAGAGAGAAGCACAGTCAGTCTGGAAAAGAGGAGAGAGAAGCACAGTCAGTCCTGGAAAAGAGGAGAGAGAAGCACAGTCAGTTCTGGAAAAGAGGAGAGAGAAGCACAGTCAGTTCTGGAAAAGAGGAGAGAGAAGCACAGTCAGTTCTGGAAAAGAGGAGAGAGAAGCACAGTCAGTCCTGGAAAAGAGGAGAGAGAAGCACAGTCAGTTCTGGAAAAGAGGAGAGAGAAGCACAGTCAGTTCTGGAAAAGAGGAGAGAGAAGCACAGTCAGTTCTGGAAAAGAGGAGAGAGAAGCACAGTCAGTCTGGAAAAGAGGAGAGAGAAGCACAGTCAGTCCTGGAAAAGAGGAGAGAGAAGCACAGTCAGTTCTGGAAAAGAGGAGAGAGAAGCACAGTCAGTTCTGGAAAAGAGGAGAGAGAAGCACAGTCAGTCCTGGAAAAGAGGAGAGAGAAGCACAGTCAGTCTGGAAAAGAGGAGAGAGAAGCACAGTCAGTCCTGGAAAAGAGGAGAGAGAAGCACAGTCAGTCTGGAAAAGAGGAGAGAGAAGCACAGT
>NC_061851.1:16060892-16063392 GCF_019202785.1 Penaeus chinensis | reverse complement strand
TTATCATTGGGAGTGTTGTTAGACTGTTAGTGTTATCGTTTTCTATATTTTTCTGTTGTTTTTGAACTTTTCTTTTCTTTTCTCGCTTCATTTTTTTTTCTTTTCTTTTATCTCTCTCTCACTTTCTTTATCTCTCTCTCTCCCTCTCCCTCTTTTCCTCTCCCTCTCCCCCTCTCCCTCTCTCTTGTTTCCCTCCTTCCCTATCTCCTTCCCTCCCTTCCTCTCTTTCTCCCTCCCTCTCTCTCTTTCCCTCCTTCCCTCTCTCCTTCCCTCCCTCCCTCTCTCTTTTTCCCTTCCTCCCTCTCCCTCTCGCTCCCTCCCTCCCTCTTTCTCTTCCTCTCTCTCTCTTTTTCCCTCCCTCCCTCTCCCTCTCTCTCTCTCCCTCCCTCCCTCCCACTCTCTCTCCCTCCCTCTCTCTCTTTCCCTCCCTCCTCTCCCTCTCGCTCCCTCCCCTTCCCTCGTCATTACCACTATCACCATCGACATCATATCACCCTTGTCCTTCTTGCTATCACTGTTCAGTCGATACACAAGTCCGTGCGCACTGCATGTGTAAAGCATCCATCCCTAGGTTTGGACAGAAGTTCTACACTTCTGCCGTTTCGCCTTTGGTTCATACGGGGAATGTTTGGCCGTTTGTCATTTATTCGCGCGATCAGAATGCTGTACTGGAACACCTGTTGTTTGGCTGGAAATCTGAGTTGTCTTTCATGTTGTTTAATTCATCGCTGTTTCGGGATGGGACACTGACCTCTCGCTGTCTGGGGGATGTGCGACAATAGATTTATTGATGGTTGCGAGAGCTAGACAATTAATCAAGTATTGGCAGGTTAAGAGTGCTAGTAATTCATATACCGTTGCATCTGGCATGTAACACGATTGATCAATGACTGAATGGCAGAGAGAGAGAGAGAGAGAGAGAGAGAGAGAGAGAGAGAGAGAGAGAGAGAGAGAGAGAGAGAGAGAGAGAGAGAGAGAGAGAGAGAGAGAGAGAGAGAGAGAGAGAGAGAGAGAGAGATAGGGATTGATAGAGATACCACATAACTGATATCTTATTGACCAGATATGTCTAAAAGATATTTAATCCATGGTATATGGTCTATAAAACAATACATCACTTCTATGCAATGCTTGTCAAAGGTCAAACTTGATACCAGCAGATCGTGTTCATTCGATGATAAACATTGTTGATAACTGCATTGTTAATGAGATCTGGATAACTGGGAAGCTAATCAACTTCATAATATAAGGTAGAAGTGAGAACGAGGAACCGAAAACTTCCTCTAGATTCCGTGTAAGGGGAAATGGGGCATTTTGAGGATTAGTGGAGGAAGGGAAAGACAAAGAGGGGAAGGAAGGGGAGACAAAGAGAGGGAGGAGGAGGGAGGCAATGAGAGGGAGGGAGGGGGACGGAAAGAAAGGGAGCGGCAGGGAGTTAAAAAGGGAAAGAGAGAGAATGAATGAGAAAGTGTGTGGGAGAGAGAGATAGAGAAATATGTATCTATATCAATATATCTATAACTAAATCTATATCTATATCTATATCTATATCTATATCTATATCTATATCTATATCTATATATCTACATCTAATTCTATATCTATATCTATATCTATATCTGTCTATCTATCTATCTATCTATCTATCGATAAATAGATAGATAGATAGATAGATAGATAGATAGATAGATAGATAGAGAGAGAGAGAGAGAGAGAGAGAGAGAGAGAGAGAGAGAGAGAGAGAGAGAGATAGAGAGAGAGAGAGAAAGTGAGAGAGACAGCAGATAGACAGACAGACCGAGACAGTACCAGCTAACCAACTAGCCAGCCAAACAAACAGACAGACACAACGAGAAAAGGGGAGCACGAGTGATAAAGAGAGGAGAGATTGAGCGCCATTAAGTCGAGGCATGTTGTCCGTGTCTCAGCCTCCGTCACCTCCATCCGTTCCCGGAGCTGATGAAGCAACGTCCCCCCGCATTGTCTGTAAAGCCCCCTTCTCGGTCGCACATTTAATTACTTTTCCTTATCTCACGGATCCCCTTCTCTCGCTCTCTCGCTCTCTCTCTCTCTCTCTCTCTCTCTCTCTCTCTCTCTCTTCTTCTTTCTTCTCTCTCTCTTTCTCTCTCTCTCTCTCTCTCTCTCTCTCTCTCTCTCTCTCTCTCTCTCTCTCTCTCTCTCTCTCTCTCTCTCTCTCTCTCTCTCTCTCTCTCTCTCTCTCTCTCTCTCTCTCTCTCTCTCTCTCTCTCTCTCTCTCTCTCTCTCTCTCTCTCTCTCTCTCTCTCTCTTTCTCTCTCTATCTCTCTCTCTGGGATAGTCTTTGTCTTTGCCTCTGTTCCTGTGTGTCTGTTTGTCTGTCTCATTCTGTCTGATAGCTTGTCTGTCTGTCTCTTTCTGTCTGATAGCTTGTCTGTCTGTCTCTTTTTGTCTGTCTATCTATCTATCTCTCTTTTAATGCAATAAACAGAAAATAAGACCATACATAACGGAGAGAAAGATA
>NC_061851.1:16048392-16055892 GCF_019202785.1 Penaeus chinensis | reverse complement strand
GATACAAAAACGCTTATCTGAGGGATTGTGAATTTCCTCAGATAAAAATAAAAGAAACAAAAAGCGAGTATGCAGAAGAGGGAGAGAAATGGACAAGAATGAAGAGCGAGTGTGAAGAAGAGGGAGAAAAAGGATGAAGGAAGAAGAGCAAGTGTAAAGGAGATGGAGAAAACCTGAGGACACGTCACCCATCACCTAACTGTGTATGAAAGCACTCACCTGAAGACAAGAACATGAGGATGTATCACCAATGTCATCCGAGGGCACATAGACCTCCCCTAAACACACGTGAAAATATCCTTGAGGCCATGAAAAAAAACTCACCTTGAAACACAGAAGCACCTACCTGACGTTACTTATACCACCTACTTACCTGACTATACCTAAACACTCATATGAGATCCATACACCTGGGACCCACACAAGGACACCCGAGGACTCACGGACGCTCACCTGAGGACACAAGAGAGCGCGCGGACCAGCCGTCGGAGCCGATCCATGAGAAGCTTCCTGTGGCGTTGTTCCTCCTGACGGCTCTCATGACCCCGGCGACTTCCTGGTCCGAGCCGAAGATGATGACGCCTGAGGGAGGAGGAGGGACGAGGGTGAGGAGGAGAGATGAAGGAGGGAGATGAGGAAGGTGGGAGATGAAAGTGTGAGGAGGAGGGAGAGAGATGAGTAAGGAGGATGAGTGAGAAAGATAAAGAAAAAAGGAGGAGCAAGTGTGAGGGGGAGGTTGAAATGTGAGGAAGAAGGATGAACGTGTGTAAGGAAGAGGGAGAGAGATGGGGAAAATGGAGGGAGAGGAGCGATTGTGAGGAAAGAGGATGAGGAAAGAGGAGGAGCGAGTGCGAAGAAGAAGGAGAGAGATGAGGGAGAAAGAGGAGCGATTACGAGAAAGAGGGAGAGAGATGAGAAAGGAGAAGAGCAAGTGTTAAGAAGAGGGAGAGATATGAAGAAGGAGGAGGAACAAATATGAAGAAGATGAGAAATGAACAATGAGCAGGAAGGAAGAGCGAGTGTGAGGAAGAGGGAGAAAATGAGGAAGGAGGAAGGGCAAGTGGAAAGGAAATGAACAAGAATGAGGAGTGAGTGTGAAGCAGAGGAGAATATGTGGAAAAAGGAAAAAAGAAAGATGAGGAGGGGATAAAAGCGCGCGTTTCAAGAAAGGTGGTAATAGGTTTCGTAAAAACAGATTACTTATGCTCACTACACAGAATTGAATGATTAAGTATCGATATCAATGGTCCATTCTAAGGATTCGTAATTCCATGACACATTTACTAGTCTTTTCTGTTTATTGATGATATTTATGGAGAAAGGGAGGTGTTAAATACTCCGTGCTTTAATAATCATCACACTGCTTTTATCGCATCAAAAACAAACCTCCTCTCCCCCCCCCAAAAAAAAAAGAAAAAGAAAATAGGAAAATATGAAAAAATACAAGAAATTAAAGAAAAAAAGGAAAAAAGAAAAAAAAAACGAAAAGTAAAAATACAAGAAGCAATTGAAAGAAAGAAAAAGAAAATAAAAAAATAAAAAAAAGGAAAATACGAAAAAATACAAGAAATAAAGAAGAGGAACCCTAGAAAGAATTGAAAATAATAATAATAAAAAAAAGTCTCCCTACAATATGAAGATAAGTATTCTACCGAGACAAAATATAGAAAGAAAAATAAAAGTAAAAATAAAAAAATAATTGGAAGAGATGACTAAATGTCGAAGAATTGTCACACATTAATTAGCATTACTTAATATTTCCTTATTTGCGTGACTCTTTGAGAAATTAAGGCCTGGGGCTGTCAGACAGGCGGGCGCCACGTACTACGTCATGGGGATTTTCGTTATGCCAAGGAAGAAGGAGATGAAGAAGATGAAGAAGATGAAGAAGAAGAAGATGAAGATGAAGATGAAGGAGAAGAATGGTGGAGAAGACGAAGGAGGAGAAGAATGAGATGGAGAAGGAGAAGGAGAAGGAGAAGGAGAAGGAGAAGGAGAAGGAGAAAGAGAAAGAGAAAGAGAAAGAGAAAGAGAAAGAGAAAGAGAAAGAGAAAGAGAATAAGAATGAGAACGATAATGCTAATGATAATGATAACGATAATGGGAATGGGAATGGGAATGGGAATGAGAATGAGAATGAGAAAGAGGAGAAGGAGAGGGAGAAGGATATGCAGAAGAAGAATGAGGTGGAGAAGAAGGTGGACAAAGAGAAGGATAAGAAGAGAGACAGACAAACGGAATGAGATGGAGGAAAAGGGGAATAAAGGAGAAAAAGAAAGAGATGTAGAAGAAGAAGGAGGAAGAGAAGGAGAAGAAGGAGTAGGAGAAGGAGGAGAAGGAGAAGAAGAAGGAGAAGGATAATGGAAAAGGAGTGGGAGAAAAAGGAGAAGGAGAAGGAGAAAGAGAAGGAGGAGAAGGAGAAGGGGACGGAGAAGGAGGAGGAGGAGGAGGAGGAGGAGGAGGAGGAGGAGGAGGAGGAGGAGGAGGAGGAGAAGAAGAAGAAGAAGAAGAAGGAAATGGAAGTAAAGGAGAAGAAGGAGAAGGAAATGAAGTAGAGAGAAAAGAGGGAAGGATTCGGAGAAGAATCCGAAGAAGACGGGAAAGAAGAAGGAGGAGAATGAGAAGAAGAAAGAGAAAGAGAAGGAGGAGAAAGAGAAGAAGAAGGAGAAGGAGAAAGCAGAGAATGAGAAGAAGAAGAGAAATGGAGAAGACAAATGAGAAGAAGGAGAAAAAGAAGGAGAAGGAGAAGGAAAAGGAGAACGAGTAAAAGAAGAGCAAAAAGGAAAAGGAAGAGAATTAAAATAAAAAGAGAATGGTAAGAAGAAGAGCAAAAAGGAAAAGGAAGTGAATGAAAATAAAAAGAGAATGAGAAGAAGAATGAGAAGAAGAGGAAGGGAAGGAGGAGAGGGAGAAGAAGAAGTAAAAGGAGAAGGAGGAGAAGAAGAAAACATGAAGAAAAAATGAGAAGAAGAAAAAGTATAACAGGCGAGGAAAAGAATCATAGATAGATAATAGTAATAATTATGATAACAACAACAGTAATAATAATGATAATGATAATAATACTAATGATAACAATAATGATAATAATACTAATGATAACAATAATGATAATAATACTAATGATAACAATAATGATAATAATACTAATGATAACAATAATGATAACAATAATAATGAAAACAATAATAATTAGTATTGTAATAATAATGACAACAAACAACAACAACAATAATAATGACAACAATACTAACACTAGCGAAATCCCTAACACTACAACTAATAATGAAAACACAAAGACCTTAAAAATGCCAATAAGGGCGAGATTCGACCTCCACTCACCCCGGGCGCGCTGCTTCTGGAGGAGGCGCTGCACAATCAGGTCGTAGGCGACTTCCTCCGCCACACCCGAGTCCTTCACGAGCTTCTCCTTGACGGCGATGCAGATGGCGTTGGCTGCAAGGAGGTCCTCTAGCTCCTCGAAGGCCTAAGATGGAGCGAGAGAGATTGTTTGGTTGTGTGGTACGAGAAAAAGAGAGAGAGATCGTTTGAGTATTGGATAAGGGAGAGGGAGAGAGAGAGAGAGAGAGAGAGAGAGAGAGAGAGAGAGAGAGAGAGAGAGAGAGAGAGAGAGAGAGAGAGAGAGAGAGAGGGAGGGAGAGAGAGAGAGAGAGAGAGAGAGAGAGAGAGAGAGAGAGAGAGAGAGAGCGAGAGAGAGCGAGAGAGAGAGAGAGAGAGAGAGAGAGAGAGAGAGAGAGAGAGAGAGAGAGAGAGAGAGAGAGAGAGAGAGAGAGAGAGAGAGAGAGAGAGAGAGAGAGAGAGAGAGAGAGAGAGAGAGATTGAAAGAGAGAGAGAGAGATTATTTGATCATTTGATAAGACAGCTAGAGAGATAGATACATAGATAGGTAGATAGATAGATAGATAGATAGAAATAGAGAGGGGTAAATGTAAGTGAGACTAGTGATTTAGGAGAGTGGGCGAGGTGATGATAATAATAATAATGTTATAGGCTCTTGTGACTTCAGTGCTTCATAAGGGGAAAATGAAGCTAACTCACGAGGAGAAAATGAGGCTTTGCGAGGCAGGCGACTCATTTGCGAGTCACAAGATACAAAAAAGCTCCATAGTGACGGATTGCAAGTGAGTCATAGAAGCGTCTTATGAGTCATAATCAAATCGACAGCAAAGCGAGTCAGAGACGAATCCACATCACACGATTTAGAGAATCACATCACAGCTGAATAAAACGAATTCCCACCAAACCAAAGAATCTCTTCTGGGTCACAAATCAAAGCCAGATGGAAGAACTACAGTAAACAACGTAAATAACGTAAACAGTACATTACTCTGACGTTTAATGAAATGACAGACTATTTTGGTTTGTAGGTAAGGTACGTGTAGCAGCTCGCTCGGGGTACGAAATGGTACTTAGGTTGGAGGTTTGCCTAAAGTGTTATGCAAATTCTGCTAAATGAAGGGAAAAGCAAAACCTGCGAGGAGGAGAAAACGGGAGAGGAGCGTAAGTCTCGGGAATAACGAGAGAGAGAGAGAGAGAGAGAGAGAGAGAGAGAGAGAGAGAGAGAGAGAGAGAGAGAGAGAGAGAGAGAGAGAGAGAGAGAGAGAGAGAGAGAGAGAGAGAAAGAGAAAGAGAGAGAGAGGGAGAAGTAGATAGATATATAAATAGACCGATAAAAAAGGTAGATAGATATAGATAGATATATAGATAGATAGAGATAAAGAGAAAGAGAGAGAAGTGAATAGATAGATGGATAGAGAGAGAGAGAAAGAGAGGAAGAAAAAGAGAGAGAAGTAAATAGATAGATAAATAGAGAGAAAGAGAGAAAGAGAGAAAGAGAGAAAGAGAAAGAAAATATCTCTGTCTATTTCACTCTTTTACCCTCCGCCCAACTTCCATCCTTCCCTCCCTCTGCTTCTCCCAAACTGACCTTTATGCCGTAGTTGGATTCCTCGTAGATGATCGAGATATAAGACCATCCCAGCTTCTTGACAATCTCAACCATGGCCTTTACTTGGTAGTGGTCGGAGGGAATCGTGCGGAAGAAATACTCGAATCGCTGTTTGTTGCTCAGCTCGGGGGAGGTCGAGAAGAAGCTCACCTGAAGGGAAGAGAGGGAGAGAAATTGAGTGAGAGGGTGCACTATTGTGTGTCTGTGTGTGTGAAAGAGAGAGAGAGAGAGAGAGAGAGAGAGAGGAGAGAGAGAGAGAGAGAGAGAGAGAGAGAGAGAGAGAGAGAGAGAGAGAGAGAGAGAGAGAGAGAGACAAACATAGAGAGAGAGAAACAGAGAGAGAGACAAACATAGAGAGAGAGAAAAAAGAGAGAAAAAGAAATTGAAAGAACGATAAACATAGCCACTTAATTTTGTATATATGAACAGAAAAGATATAACTGTACACCACCATATGTGAATCGGTATATCGAGCCGGAACCTTCCGTATTCATGAGGTATGTCAAAAGGTTGTGTCATGTGCAAAATATGTGTTCTTGGTAAGTGCATGGTTTGTGTGCTCAGCTCGGCGCTTAAACTGCATGATACATGACTGATCTAGTTTTCATATTCGTCATGCATCGTGTTTTCGTGGAGTACATAAATTCTTTAAGAGGACCACATGGTGTGATATACCAACTGCACGGATAAAAAAATCGAAATCACACACATGAGCCAAGAACACGCGAGAACAAACTCGAAAGAATATGCGACATAGAATCTTTAAGAACCCGGATGTAAAAAAAAAAAAAAAAAAATATGTCCGAGAAGGGAGCGAAGAGCAAAAAGAATGGGGAGAGAGAGAGAAGTAAAGAGGAAGATAGAAAGTAGTAGAACGAAAGGAAAATTTCCATCAGGACAGCTCAGCCACACTCAGGGTCAGAAGAGAATCGTGGAAGAACATGGCGCTGTGTTCACTCATTTGCATAATTCATAAAAAGAAACCAGACGTAACGAAGGAAGGAAGATTGGAGACTGGCTTTATTTAGCTTAACGACGGAAAATTGGGTATTTGGTTTCTATGGAAATTTCTTTTTTTTGAATAATGAGAAGAGGAAAATGGGTGGAAGGTTATGTTGCATTATGGCCAAGAAAAGACTAAGTAATAAATAATTGAAGAAAATGAATACGGATGAAAGTTCATGGAAACGAAGGAGAAGAGAAAGAAATAAAAAGGCATGGGGTAAGAGAGAGATAAAAAAAGAAGCACACGTGTGATGAAACAAATTATCAAAAAGACGAAGAAGAAGAAGAAAAAATCAAGCTTAGAAAAAAAAGAGAAAAATACACAGCAAAAGAAAGAATAACAACAGTAATCAAATTTTCTTAAGTGGTCACGTGACGCATGAAGAAACACAGAGTATTTCGCCTTTGCAAATTACGTCAAAGAAAAGAAAAGGAAAGATGTAGAGTGGGAGAGAGAGAGTGAAGAGATGAGGAGGTGAGGAGGAGGGAGAGCGGAGAAGAGAGAGAGAGAGACGAGGGTGGAGGAAGAGAGCTAGACGAGAGAGGATGGATGAAGAGAGGAGAGAGAGAAGAGAGAGGAGAGAGAGAGAGAGAAGAGAGACGAGACGGAGAGAGAGGAGAGAGAGAGAGAAAGGATGAGAGAGAGAGAGCAAGAAAGAGTGAGAGACAGAGTGACTGTGAGGTCATAGTTAGTCAGACAGAGAGAGAGAGTGATGAGAGTCGAGAGTGAGTGAGAGAGGTGAGGGTGAGAGAGAGAGAGAGAGAGGAGATGGGAGAGAGAGAGAGGGAGAGGAGGAGAGAGAGATGGTAGAGAGTGAGAGAGGTAGGAGTGAGGTGTTGAGAGAGAGAGAGGTGAGAGAGTGAGAGAAGAGGAGGAGAGAGAGAGAGACGAGGAGAGTGGGACGGAGAGAGATGAGGAGGAGAGAGGGATAGAGAGAGAGATAGGAGAGATGAGAGAGAGAGGAGATGAGAGAGGAGAGAGAGAGAGGAAAGAGAGAGAGAGGGAGTGAGAGTGGAAGAGAGAGGGGGAGAGAGAGAGAGGGAAGGTGTGATGAGATGAAGAGAGAGAGGGAGAAAGAGAAGAGAGACAGAGGACAGAGAGACAGATAGACAGGTCTGAGTGAGAGAGAGAGATGGGGACGAGAGAGAGAGAGGGATGAGAGAGAGTGATGGAGAGACGGAGAGTGAGAGAGAAGAGAGTAGAGAGTAGGAGAGAGAGAGGGGGAGAGAGTGAGAGCGAGAGAGAGAGGGGAGAGAGTGATAGAGGAGGAGGAGAGGAGAGAGAGAAAGAGAGAGAGAGAGAAGAGATGAGGAAGGGACGAGGTGAGAGAGGAGAGAGAGAGAGGACCAGAGAGAGAGAGGAGAGAGAGAAGAGAGAGACAGAGAGAGAGAGAAAGGTAAAGAGAGAGAGAGAGAAGAGGAGAGAGTGTAGAGGAGTGAGAGAGAGAAAGAGGGAGAAGGGAGAGAGAGTGAGAGAGAGAGAGAGAGAGAGAGAGGAGAGTAGAGTAGAGAGGAGAGAGAAGAGG
>NC_061851.1:16033392-16035892 GCF_019202785.1 Penaeus chinensis | reverse complement strand
GAAACAAAAGGAAAGGAAAAATATAGACAAAAAATAGAAGAAGAAAACAAGAAGAGAAAAATAATAAGAAAGAGAGAGAGAAAAAAAAGAATAAGGTCCATGTCATGTTGACTCGACTGATGTACATCTCTAGCTTCATCTCGTGGAATGGAAATGAGTGTGAAGAACAATACGACACGAGGAAATGCTTGTAGAATTGTCTCATTTGTTGAGTTAATGAAGATCTATTTAAACATATATAGAGAGAGGAGCCAGAATGAAGGTGGAAATGTGAATAGGAAAGGCAGAGGAAGAAGAAGATGATGAAGATTTGAAATGGAGAAGAGAAAGAATGGAGAAGAAGAAAAGAGAGAGATTTGAAAGTGAGAAGAGGAAGAAGGGAAAGAGGAAGAGAGAGATTTAAAATTGAGAAAAGGAAGAAAGGTAGTTGTAGTAATAGCAATTTTAGTATTATGACTAGGATTAATGATAAAAGCAGCAGAAGTAATTGTACTTACAATGATGCTACAACAAATACAATTAGTATTAGTGGTATTAGAACAAGCATTATTATAACTATCAATAGTAGCGGATGATGATAATATAATAAAATAAAGAAGAGGAGGTATCTTACAAAAGCGAATTCCTGAATTGTGTCTACAAGTTAAAGTTACAAGTATCAGGACACAAATATATTGTATAAAGAAAGAGAGAAAAGGAAAAGAAGGAGAAGAGGAAGGAGAAAAGCAGAAGGAGAAGAAGAAAATGAAGAAAAAGAAAAAGAAAAAAATAGAAGGAAAAGAATAAGAAGACAAATAATAATAGTAGTAAGAAAGAAAAAGAAGAACAAGAAAAAGATAAAGAAGACGAAGAAAAAGAAAGAGAAGACGTAGAAAAAGAAAAGGAAAAAGAAGAAGAAGAAAAAGAAAAACAGAAAAAGAATAAGAGGAAAAGAAGAAGGAAAGGAAAAAAAATAAAAAGACGAGGAAGAAGGAAAAGAAAAAGAAGAAGAAAGAGAGAAAAAAAAGAAAAAAATAAGAGAAAGAAAAAAAAGGAAAAACAAAAATAAGAAAAATAAAAAATAATAAGAATAAAAAGAAGGATAAGAAAAAAAAGAAAAGAGAAAAAGTTAAAAAGGAAATTGAAGAAGAGGAAAAGGAAAAAAAGAAAGAGAAAAGAAAAAAAAAAAAAAAATAATAAGAGAAAGAAACGAAGACAGAGTACAACACGCCATGACAGAACGCGAAACAGACGCTCTCACCTGCGGGATCTTAAAAAGTCTAAGTAGATTGGCCACCTGGATAGAGGTCACGGACGAAGCGGCGCCCACGACCCCTGAGATGACCTTGTTTCTGACCTCAGGCGATGACCCGTCTCGGCATTTGTACTCCCCGTCGTCTATGTTGCTGATGGAACCTGTAGGGCGAAGAATTGGGTTTTGTTTTTTTAGTTGAATGGAAAGTTCGTTTATGCTGAAAAGGGGATACAGGTGTGTGTGTTTTTTAGAGGGGGTGGGGGGGATGGATCGGTATAAATTAGTTTGTTTTATTTTATTTTATTCAATTGTTTATCTTTTTTTATTATTTGTATTATAATTATTAGTTTAGGGTTTTGGCTGATCTATTTTCTTTTTTCATTTATTTATTTGTTTTTTTTAGTTATGATTATTTTATCTCGTTAGCTTTGGTGAAGAGAAATTATATTAGGTGGTGATAATCAGAGAGAGAGAGAGAGAAAGAGAGAGAGAGAGAGAGAGAGAGAGAGAGAGAGAGAGAGAGAGAGAGAGAGAGAGAGAGAGAGAGAGAGAGAGAGAGAGAGAGAGAGAGAGAGAGGGAGGGAGGGAGGGAGGGAGAGCTAAAGAACTAAAGAAAATAAAAGAAACAGAAAAACAGCAAACATAAATAACCAAAGCGAATCACCCGCCCACCACCACGAACAGGGAAAACCCACCAAGGGAAACCCATCGCCCGACGCCGCCCACCGCCCGAAGCCGCCCACCACCCGAAACCACTACACGCCCAATCCGAAGCCTCCCAGTCGACGCGAAGGAGATGGAGAAGGAGGAAGCCCCAGCCCACCTACAAAAATCTCTCAACCTCCGCTTGAGAGAAAGAGAGATATGTATGTACGTATGTATACATACATATATATATACATATATATATATATATATATATATATATATATATTCCTTTATATACATATATATATATATATATATATATATATATATATATATATATATATATATATATATATATATATATATATATATACATATGTATGCATGTGTGTGTGTGTGTGCTTTCGGCCTAAAAAGAAAAAAGAAGAAAAGAGAGAGAGAGAGAGAGACAGAGAGAGAGAGGAAAAGAGAGAGAGAGAGAGGGGGAAAAAGAAAGTGAAAAGTAAGAGAGAGAGAGAGAGAGAGAGAGAGAGAGAGAGAGAGAGAGAGAGAGAGAGAGAGAGAGAGAGAGAGAGAGAGAGAGAGAGAGAGAGAGAGAGAGAGAGAGAGAGAGAGAGA
>NC_061851.1:15990892-15995892 GCF_019202785.1 Penaeus chinensis | reverse complement strand
TTAAAAGTATTTTTTTTTTTCGTTTTGTGGTAGGAGTAGTGGGTTGTTTAAGTGTTTTGTGTTTGTTTGTTTAAGTGTGTGTGTGTCTGTGAGTGTTTGTGTTTGTGTGTGTTGTGCGTGTGTGTTTGTTGGTGTGTGTGTGTGTTTTCGTGTGTACGTGTGTGTGTTGGTGTGTGTGTGTTTACGTGTGTACGTGTGTGTTGGTGTGTACGTTTACATGTGTACGTGTGTGTAAGTGTGTGCATGTGGTTATGTGAATATGCATATATTTGCGTTTTAGGCGGGATGGAAGAAAAACGACCTTCGCCAAAGCGTAAAAAGTGAAATTAATCTTATTACAAAGTCAGTAACAATTAACGGAAAAAATAATGCACAGATACCTGTGTTAAGAATAAATATTTCGAAAATATTTTATATTCACAGATGGCTGGCAATATGAAAGTGCATTAACATTATCAGTCCTGACCATTAAAATAAATGGAACTTGCCAATTACTCTGGATTTCAAATATTTATCAAATAATATATGTACAGCCAAATAACAGGCAAAATACTTTATAAATCTAATGATACTATAATCCACATATTCTTTAATAGAAATTTATGTTCATATTTTCCTTAAAGACAAAGCCATGAATTCAATTGCAATGCAAGTATAAACAAGGTAATCATATATTAATTAATTCCTTTTAATACACATATAGAATAATTGATACTATGTAAAATATATAAAGAACCCTGTATATATGAATACAAAATAAAAGAAAGAAAGGAAAAGGAAAAATAAGAAAATGTGAACGATAAATGCACAATTTTACCTAGAAAAAAGAGAAAAAGAAAGAGCGAGAGAGAGAGAGAGAGAGAAAAAAAAAAAAACCAGTAATATTCCTTCAAGAAGCCCTTTTCTATGGGGTCGGGCATGGGTGGGCGGGGAGTTGGGGGTGAGGAAGAATGGTGGGGAAGACGACGAGGAGGAGGAGGAGGAGGAGAAGGAGGAGGAGGAGGAGGAGGAGGAGGAGGAGGAGGAGGAGGAGGAGGAAAAGGAGGAGGAGAAAGAGGAGGAGGAGGAGGAGGAGGAAGAGGAGGAGGAGGAGAAGGAGAAGGAGGAAGTGGAGGTGGAGGAGAAGGAGGAGGAGGTGGAGAAGAAGGAGGAGGATGAGGAGAAGGAAGAGGAGGAAAGGGCAGGGCGAGGATGAGGAGGAGGAAAAAGATAAGAGTGAGAAAGAGGAAGAGGAAGAAGGACAGGTGTTGGGGGTATGAGGTACAGAGGACATGGGGATGAGGGGAATCCTGAAAAAAATAATTTCGGTTTTCTACTTCGTGTACTTTGTTCTCTTCTTCAGAAAGTGCCTCCGATTTTCCTTCGATGTTCGATGTCTGTCTGTCTGTCTCTCTCTCTCTCTCTCTCTCTCTCTCTCTCTCTCTCTCTCTCTCTCTCTCTCTCTCTCTCTCTCTCTCTCTCTCTCTCTCTCTCTCTGTCTCTGTCTGTCTGTTCGTCTATCTCTCTCTCTCTTTCTCTCTCTCTCTCTCACACATGAGGAAAAAAACATTTATATATGTCTGTTGGTACAAAATGATATAGCATGAAGCATAAACCAATAGTAAAAAAAAACACACAAAAAAAACAACAGAAACAGACAACGGAAAAAACTGCAGTATTGATATCTATAACAATAAGGTGATAATGTTGATAGCTGAGCAGATTCCCAAACAAGGGAAGGGGAATTTAAGGCGTCCGGGATTCATTCATAAAATCCTGATGTTTACATATTTAACGAAATTATTCATGTAGGTTTATGATATTGTTAGCTCTACAAAATCAGTGCCTATATGTTCATTACATACTCTTATAGATTATATTAGCAGTTTCCATCTACAGTTTTCTTAAGAATATAAGTTTTCTCTTTGTATACTTTTGCTAATGATAATGAATGGTAGTGAATGTGATGATACTAATGATCATGGTAGTGATAGTGGTAACTTAGACGTTGATAGTAATAGTAATAGTAAATGTGGTAGTAGTGATATTTAAGTTTATGATACCAATAATCATGATGCGAGACGATGGAATGCTAATTAAAAGTGCAAAAATACTTGATTAAGATATTAAGGCTATGCAATAACACCGGCAATATTGAAAGAAAAATTGATAATAACAAATATTAGGAATATAATTACAGAAAACTATTCGCTGATAATGATAATTTTAATAATAGAATAGTAGTAGAAAACCAAAGTTAGTAAAAATACTGATGATAATAGCTTCAGAAATAATGGCAGTAATAATACATAATAACAACGTTAGCAGTAACATCGAGACAAAGACGTTTTATCATCATTTAGTCTTCAGAATCAAAACAAACATATAATGATGACAGCGACAACACACAAAAAAAACTCAGGCAGTTAGACAGAGAAACATGAAAGATAGAGAGGGGAATATTAGCATGTTAAATGTTAAATGACCCACTTCACGGAGAGGTCATGTCATTCACCCCCCCCCCCCCCCGACTATGACATCCTAAGTAGGTAAGTAGGCACTCCCTTCCTCCCCCCTCTTTCCCCCTCTCCCCATTCCCCTTTTTCCCCTCTTCCCTCTCCCTCTCCCCTCCTCCCCTCTCCTAGGTTTACGAACAGAGGTTCCTGTGCTTGGTCTGAGCCGCTGCAATAAAGCGGAAGAAATAATTCAATAAATGTCGACCTGCCAGATGTTGGTCAGTAGGGGGAGGGGAGAGGGGGGAATGGGAGGGGAGAAGGGAGAGTGGGAGGGCAGAGGGGAGAGGGGGAGGCGGGGAGGTGAGGGAAGAAGAAGCTGAATTACAGTTTCCTGGGCAACACCTGAACCCATTCTAATTGACTGATAGGATGCAGGTCAAATGGAATACAGAGAGACAAAAATGCACTCACACATACACAAACATATATATATATATATATATATATATATATATATATATATATGTGTGTATATATACACACACACACACGTGTATATATATATGTGTATTTATATATATATATATATATATATATATATATATATATATATATGTATATATATAAATATATACATACATATACATACACGTATCTGTCTATCTATTTATCTCTCTACCTACCTATTTATCTATCTATATTTGGTAAAATAAAATAACGCGATGCACATGCTAGATCTATTGATAATGAAACAACAGTTTTGAAAAATCAACCTGGATTCCATTTCCGGACCTGAAGATGGAATCCAGGTGGATTTCTACTATACACACACACACACACACACACACACACACACACACACACACACACACACACACACACACACACACACACCCACATACTCACACACACAAATACATTTATAAATTATATATATATACACACACACACACACACACACACACACACACACATACACACACACACACACACACACACACACACACACACACCCACATACTCACACACACAAATACATTTATAAATTATATATATACACACACACACACACACACACACACACACACATATATATATATAAATATATATATATATATATATATATATACACACACATATATACACACATATATGCATATACATTTTTATTATACGTGCAGATTTATAAAGCGAGAGAGAGGTCACACTCGAAAATAAAGACGGAGACAAAAGCAAACTGAAAAAAAACTAATCTAAACAGAGACGAAGTGAAGGGGAGAACCAAGAATATAAAAACAAGAATCTACAGAGAGAAACAAAGGCATTGGTAACGAATTGAGATGGGAGGGAGTTACACAATGGCCGGTGCTCCCAACAGAAAATTCCTTAATATGTAACACGATACGCTTTTGCCTCGACCCTCCCCTCGCCTCTGCGCCTTCTGTGAGAGAAACTATTCTTGCTCTCGAACACCCGAGATCTATTTGAATATCTCTGATTGATGATTCTCGCGCGCAAATATAAACATACGGTAAGTTTCCATACCTATCAATTGCCGGTAAATTATAGGTGTTGAATTCCTTTTGTTTGTTTTCCGTAGGGGATTTAAGCCTGTCTACATATGCAAAGGATCCTCTTATTTGTAAGAATTGTCTTTCGACTCTATGGCAGGCTGGAGTATTTGGACGTGATATACCTATCAGCTGATGGCGTGAGTTCCCTATAGCCGATCACCTAAAAAGGGGGAACAGAAGACAAAAGATGAAATAAAGAGGGAGAAATGAAGATTGAACAAATCTAAAGGTGGGGAAAAGACGAATGAAATCAAATCTAAAAAATAGGTAATGAAAATCTTAAAATTGGGAAAAGAAGAATGAAAATAGGATATCGAAAAATGGGGAAACGAATAATGATATAAAATCTAAAAAAAATGGGGAAGCGGAAAATGAAAGAAAAGAAAAATGGGGGAAACCAAAAATGAGAAAACGAATTTTAAAAATCTGAAAACGAGGAACGAAAATTAAAATATTTCTTAAAATGGGGAGCTTATAACAAGAAAAAAAAGGTCTAAACATGGGGAAACGAATAATAGACTTTAAAAAAATTGAAATAGGGGGAAGAGGACAATTTAAAAAAACGAAACAAAAAGAAAACCAAAGAAAACGAAAATATCTCCACCCAAGGTCATAGGGGGTAAGTGTTCTACGACGACGCATAAAGGAAACCCTTAACTGATAATAAAAAAGAGACTTATACTTTACGATCGGACGCAACTTAACACGAGACCTGACGACCTGTCCTTGACATGTTCCGCCGCACAGTTCTCTCTTAACCGTGACACGCACATAGAAGCACGTGACACACCATCATAACGAAGTAAAATCGGACGACGGGAATAGATAAATAAATATATAAACAATTTAGTTAATTCCTTGTTACAATGGTTATTATTATGTTTGGTGTGACAGGCTGTCTGTTTTGCTTTTAAATTACCCCCTGTGTGCAAGGAATGGCCGGGGTTACCATCCACTGGCGGTGGTGGAAGTGTGTTATAATACACATTTA
>NC_061851.1:15980892-15983392 GCF_019202785.1 Penaeus chinensis | reverse complement strand
TCTCTTTGTTTTGTCTTTGTTTTCATAAAAGGGATATCAATTTACACTAACTTTACACCAAATGGACTTGAAAAAAATGAAAACAAAATAAGAGGAAAAATAACTTGGATTGATTAAAGACACACGCGACTAAGCTTTAATTCATTAAAAAAAAAAAAAAAAAAAAAAAATGCATGCTGAAAAACACTTTAGATCATAATCATTGCCAATATGCAATTAATTACGTGCAATTGATTACGCAAATGATTGGTAACATCATTAGACTCAGGCCTTTGTTTAAGAATAATTCATTTTCGAAATTATATACTTTCTTTTTTTTAGTTTGTTTATTTCGCTTATCCTTTAATGCTTCGTAACTTTCATGATGTCTTTTGTGTATTTTCTTTTTTTCGAACATCCTTTTCGATAATTGATGCGAAAGAGAAGTAAGAAGAGTTAGACAGTAATGGATGATATATTTTTTCGGAGAATTGTCATCAGTGAAGGACTATTTATTTTTTTGCGTGTGTGTGTGTGTGTGTGTGTGTGTGTGTGTGTGTCTGTTTGTGTGTTTGTGTGTGTGTGTTTGTGTGTGCGTTTGTGTGTGTGTGTGTAGATGTGCGCGTGCGTGTGTATGTATGTATGTGATCACGCGATTCATATGAAACCATCTCTCCTCTGTGAACAACAACAACAACACCAGCAACAATAACAAGAGCAGTCTTTTGTTTGTTTACTGTGATTCACCGAATGCCAACCCGTATCTATACCGTTCCGTTTGTCAATATCCGTTCATGACAAATATCAGTCACGCGTCCTGTCCTTTGTGAGCTGAGATTCTAGTTTTTATTCATAAAAGATTTAGCTTCTAGGCCGTAAGCTTTTACAAACATTAAGCTTGTATAAATTTTGTTTCTTATGAACATCTATCGTGTATACATTTAGCTTTTATAGATATTTAGCTTTTATACAAAAAACATTTAGTTTCTATACATTTAGCCTTTTACACATTTTGCTTATATACATTTAGCTTTAATAAACATTTTACTTATATACATTTAGGTTTAATAAACATTTAACTTGTATACATTTTGTTTGTATAAACACTTATCTTGTATACATTTAGCTTTTATAAATATATATCTTTTATACAATAAACAATTAGCTTGAATATGTTTAGCTTTTATACAATAAACATTTAGCTTGTCTACATTACTTTCATAAACATTTACTCGTTTATAAACATTTAACTTATTTACATTTACTTTTATAAACATTTAGCCTCTTGTTAACTTGTTGAATAGGGATCAGGGATCAGAACAAATGATTTGTGTCAATTGTATATGGAAATGACTTTTATAGATGTCGATTCTTTTTTGCCATGACGATGTATCTGTTGCCTAATGTATGTGAACAGGAGTACGGAATTAATTGCACTACGCAGGTACTCGTGTAATAGCCAATAGGTATTTCCACACGCTGCATATATATTTGAAATTAGGGCAACGCGCTAACATGCAGTTGCGCAAATGGTAATAATTATCTTTCTGCACATCTGTAAATATACATATTGTGAATCTTTTATGTATTCCATTAGCAGTATCGAGAGCAATATATTTCCGGGCAGTTCGTTAGGACAGACTAATTAATAGTAGCTATAACCATTCGCATTTCCATGATGAATCGGAAATTTTGTGGTTGACAAAAAATCTGGAATCTCACAGGCATGTATGGACATTTTGACACGTCTACAGCTTCAAATATTCGCACATAGACACCTATGCATTCTCTTGCACTCAGCCACTGATTGATTTATGCGTCCGTTAATTCACACTTCTTCAGTCAGTCATTCACTAATTTACTCAATTATATTTTTTTCTCTCTCTCTCTTATACACACAAGCACATTAAACACACACACACACACACACACACACACACACACACACACACACACACACACACACACACACACACACACACACACACATACACACACACAATCACACACACACACACACACACGCACAAACGGCCATGAATAATAAGACCATAATCTATTTTTTGTTTGGGGTCGACAGCTACCCAAACGAGCGACAATCCATCCATCAATTTACACAAAAACAAAGATACGAGAATTCTTTGATTAACTTTTTGCTTATTAATCCATTGTGACTTTTTCTCGTTTTCTTATCGATACTTC
This sequence comes from Penaeus chinensis, assembly GCF_019202785.1. Classification (NCBI taxonomy): domain Eukaryota; kingdom Metazoa; phylum Arthropoda; class Malacostraca; order Decapoda; family Penaeidae; genus Penaeus; species Penaeus chinensis. The sequence continues at coordinate 15,981,211 of NC_061851.1, read as the reverse complement.
CTCCTATATTTTCGCCCTTTTTATATAGATACCGGAAAATATTTCATATGCTTATAAATAAAAATAAATATATATATACATATATATATATATATATATATATATATATATATATATATATATATATATATATATATATATATATATATATATATATGTACATGTATATATATGTATATATATACGTATACATACATACATATATATGTGTATATATATATATATATATATATATATATATATATATACATACATATACGCACACACACACACACACACACACATACACGCACACACACACACACACACACACACACAC
>NC_061851.1:15973392-15975892 GCF_019202785.1 Penaeus chinensis | reverse complement strand
ATAAAGATACCACTACTTCAAGTCTGCTACTCCACTAATACTAATACTAATGTTGGCATTACCAATACGGTAACTACACATATGTATTGATACAAGTCATTTATTTTTTCCGGAAACGTATATATATGTATGTCCGTTGTATATGTAGCTATTGTAACTTTATATCCCCCTTGTCCCTTTGCACAGCATACTTTCCCCGCTGTTCTGGAAATTGCCCCGTCGCGCCCTTTGCTTCGTGCTATGAGACTGCAGAGGTGTCACCTTCTCCCGTACCCTCGATCTCTCACCAACCCCTTCCGTCTTATCTCTTCCGATCCTGTTTCGACTCTCCCCTTTTCTCCCTTCCTGCCTCTATTTTCATTCCCCTCGTTTCCTCCCTCTTCGGGTGTTCTGTGACGTACTGTAGTTTTTGGAAGTTTGCTTATGAAAGAGGGCGAATGGTGTCTAGTTGATTTCTCACCCTTTCCCTCTTTTAGCGCTGGACGCACGGGCGAGGATGGGTACTGTGTCGACTTCCTCGCGTCCTTATGAGATCGTCACTAGGGTGATGAAGAGAATACTGAAAATATTGCTGTGAAAAGTTAACGTTATTGCACAACTTGTCCTTCGAGATGGACATTTGAAAGTTCAGTTGTTGCCACCATTGCAATATCTCAAAGGAAACTAGTATGCATATAATGCATTGATTTGAAGCAAGATGTTCGTCAGGAACACTGCTTTCATAATACATATATATAAATATATATATATATATATGTATATATATGAATATATATATACATACATACATACATACATATATATATATATATATATATATATATATATATATATATATATATATATAATGGTTATTATTATTTGATATTTTTGTCAAGACTTTGACAAGTGTTGAAAGTCTGTTAGATGAGATATTGCAACGTAATTCCACCTTCTAGCTTATAAAAAATTGTCTTTGCCTTTTGAAAGTTTTTGCCTCATTGGAAAAAAAATAATTGTATTTTTTTACTTGTATAATTCCCAGCGAGTTTCACGACCATTGCCCTCATCAATTCAAATTTGACAGAGGAAATTCACAGCGAACTTTCTTCTTATTTTTCTTTTTAACATTCCTCGAGACTATGCTTAATAGTTTGCATTAGCATTCAAGGACAGACTGATGCATACTTAACCTTTGCCTTTGAAGAAAATATCGCCTGACCTTCAGCGATGTTTACATTGTGAACTAAGGTAATCACAGCACTTTGGCCACGGCGAAGGGGCGCGCGTCTCGTGGGCGGCCTTGGGCGGGGCTCACGCAGGCTCTCTCGGGGTTTGGTTTTCCTGCTTCCGATATGTGTCTGTCTGTCTATCTGTTTATTTGTTTATGTGTGTGTCCGTATGCATATTTCATGACAAGCACAAACACATGAGCACACACACACATACATACACGCACACACACACACACACACACACACACAGACATAATCAAACACACACACACACAAAACACATAATCACACACGCACACATACAAACACATAAGCACACACACACACACACACACACAAAACACATAATCACACACGCACACATACAAACACATAAGCACACACACACACACACACACACACACACACATGCACACAGTACAAACACATAAGCACACATACAAACACATAAGTACACACACACACATACAAACACATAAGCACACACACACACACACATAAAAACACATAAGCACACACACATACACACACACGGACATAGTATGTGTGTCTGCTTACGCGCGCGTGTCTCCCTCTCTGTCTTATTATCTACCTGTCTATCGATCTGCGTCTTTCCATTTGTCTCCATCGCTCTTCCTCGAAACTCCACTACAGTTTATCTCTTTCTCTCCTTCTCTCTCTCCCTCATTCGCTCTGCTTCTTCCTGCATGCACAATTAACATACATTAATGGTCAACTTGACATCCGAAATCCCCCGTACACTGACAGTAATTAATCTCACACAAATTGCCTTCTCACTCTCCCCGTCCCCTTTCTCAAATAACAATATATTTTGTGTGCTTCCCGTTCGGGGATATACCATATAACATCCATATGTTGTACCTGCTGATTTCTTTTATTAACGCTGACCTGTAGATAATGCTTTTTTTAAAAATATTCTTGGGTGAGTATAAACTTGCATAGTGGGGCTGAAGAGCATGTTTTAACACACTCAGACACACGGTACATTAAACAAAAACACATATACAAACACACGGTACATTAAACAAAAACACATATACAAACACACGCAAATAAACACAGACACTAACACGGAAACACATACGCACACACACACACACACACACAAAACACATAAAAAACAATCCAGTATGCTAAATATCACTAAAATATTATTACTCCCAAAAAATGCATGTCATTTGTTTGATGCAAAAGCTTCCACAAAAAAAAAACCAAAAAAAAACTGATATTTCCCAGACAGCTGTTCCCATTCGAAAAATCTACCG
>NC_061851.1:15960892-15963392 GCF_019202785.1 Penaeus chinensis | reverse complement strand
GGGGGAGAGAGGAGGGGGAAGAAGGGAATGAGGATGAGGAGGATTGGGGAGGAGAGGAGGAGGAGGAGGAGGAGGAGGAGGAGGAGGTGGAGGAGCAATGGATGTAGAGAGAGAGAGGAAAGGGGGAAGAAGAGAATGAAAATGAGGATGAGGGGGAAGGGAAGGAAGGAGGAAAGGAGGAAAAGAGGAGGAGGAGGAGGAGGAGTGGGGTAAGGGGGAAGAGACGAGAACGGGGTGAAGAAGGACACGAGGATGAGTGAGGGAGGCGAGGAAGGAGGGGGAAGAAGAGGAGGAGGATGAAGATAAAGAGGAGGAGGGGGGGGGGGGGGAGGCGAGAAAGGAGGGGGAAGAAGAGGAGGAGGATGAAGATAAAGAGGAGGAGGGGGGGGGGAGGCGAGGAAGGAGGGGGAAGAAGAAGAGAAGGATGAACGGGGGAGGAAAAATATAAGGATGAGGAGGATGAGGATGGAGAAAGGAGGGGGAGAAGGAAGATGATGATGAGGGAGAGGGAGGAGGGGAGAAAGGGAAAGGGGAAGAAGAGGATGAGGATGAAGAGGGGAGGGGAGAGAGAAGAGAAGACGTGTAAAGGGAAACAGGAAGGAGAGAAGAAAATAAATGAGGATGAGAGGGGAGGGGAAGGCATAAGAAGGATGAGGGTGAGGGAAGAGGAAGAAGAAGAGGAAGAGTAGGAAGATGAGAAGGACGAGGAGGAAGAGGATGAAGATGAGACGGTTGAGGAGGATGGGGAGGAGGAAAGGAAAATAAGAGGAGGAAGATGAGTGAAAATGTGGATGAGAGGGTGAGGATGATGATGATGATGAGGAGAAGATGTGAGAATGGATGAAGAGGATAAGGGGGAAGGAGGGGGAAGGAGGGGGAAGGAGGGGGAAGGAGGGGGAAGGAGGGAGGAGGAGGGGGAAGGAGGGGGAAGGAGGGGGAAGGAGGGAGGAGGAGGGGGAAGGAGGGGGGAGGAGGGGGAAGAAGGAGGAGGAAGAAGAAGGGGGAAGGATTAGGAAGAAAGATGGAAGGAGGACGGGAAGGAGACAAGAATAAGGCAAACAAGATGATCATGAAGAGGAGAAAGGAAAATAAAAAAAAAAATAAGATAAAGACGAGAGCGAATATGATAATTACAAGGAGAAGAAAAAATAAACTAGAAAAAAAGAAAATAATCCCGAGAATAAAAACAAAGAAAGGGAAAGAGTAAAGACAAGAATAAAGCAAATATGATAATCACGAGAAGAACAAAAAAAAAAAAAACATATAGAAAAAGGATAATGGGAAGAATAAAGCAAATATAATAATCAAAGGGAGAAGAAAAGAAAACATAAAAAAATAAAGACAGGAATTAAGCAAATCTAATAATCTCCAGGAGTAGAAAAAACAAACAAACAAACAAGCGAAAAATGAAGACAAAGCATAAAGCAAATATAGAATAAAGAAAATAGTAAAAAAATCAAAGAACACGACCCGACAACCAGGACGTAATTACAAAGGAAAGAAAAGAGTAAAGACGAGAATAAAGCAAACATGATAATCACAAGGAGAAGAAAGAAAACAAGAGAAATGAGAAAGACAAGAATAAAGTAAATATAGAATAAAACGAACGTAATTGCAGAGAACGGGAACCTGATAAAGACAAGAATAAAGCAAACATGATAATCACAAGCAAAAGAAAAGAAAACCTAAACAAAAAAGACAAGGAAAAAGGAATCAAGCAAATATAAATAAAGACGAGAATAAAGCAAACAAGATAACCACAAGGAGAAGAAAAGAAAATCTAAAAAAGAAAGAAAACAAACACAATTTTAAAGCAAACACGATAATCAGAAGGAGAAGACATGTCAAAAAAAAAAATATATAAATAAAAAAAAAATAATAATAAAAAAAATAAATAAAGCAAATATGGAATATAGACGAGAGAAAACAGGTTAAAGAACACGACCCCGACACGCAGGACGTAATTACGAAGGACAGAGGCACTGGGCGGGGGAGAGCGAGTCGTCCTTCAGTGCCACGACTATGCACGACTTGATCAGGCGTTAATGTGGACGGCGGAAAACACGGGCTTTCTGTTCTTACTGTTCTTTCGTTTTCTTATTCTTCTTTCTGTTTTTCTTATTCTTTCATCTCCTTAATTTCCTTCTTATTTTTTTTCTCTATCTCTTCTTCCTGACTTCTTTTTTTGTTTCAATCTTATTTCGTTATGTTTTTCTTCTTCTTCTTCTTTATCTTTCTTTTTTATTGTATTCTTTCTTCTATCTTTTTATTGTATTCTTTCTTCTATCTTTTTATTTTTCTTCTCTCCTTCTCTCCTTTTTTTTCTCTCAGCAGAAGACATGGGTATCTTCCTCTTCCTCTTCTTCAACCGCATTCTTATATTTTCTTCTTTCCATTTCCTTTTCTTTTTACTCCTCTGCACCTTTCGTTTTTCTCCTTTCCTTTTCACCTCCTTTTTCTTATATTCTTTTCAATTGTTTCTTTCCTTCTTTCCTTCTTC
>NC_061851.1:15943392-15955892 GCF_019202785.1 Penaeus chinensis | reverse complement strand
TGTCCCAAGGGGAGATTTTTTTCTACATACATTAACTCAAGTCTGGAAAAGAAATGTTTTTTTTTCTCTTTTTTATTTTTTTATTGAACGTAAGAGACTCTGGGCTTTGTCCCTCACCCTTACTGTCTTAAAAGAGATTGAAGTTCTTCCAAGACTATTATAAACTTTAAATTGAATTTTCGCAAAATAATTTCGCATAAAATGTGTTAAATGAAAAGGGATTTTATTTTGTTTATTATTTTCGTCGTCTCTTAATGCTGTCACAAAAAAAAAAAATGGATATGAAAAGACTTTCTGTGCTATAATATTACGTTTATAAAATCCCGAAAATACAAAAAAAGAACAAAGCTTATATACTTAAAAAAGGGAGAATATATTATCCCTTCCCCTTAACTTGTACAAAAAAGAAATCTCTTTTCGAACAAACTTTAAGCGAATTCCTTTAAGCGAAGGTCATAAATGCAATATATTCCAAGCGAACACAGGGTGTCTTGCGAAGATTCTTCAATATCTCCAATATCCGGAATTTGTCGTTCCTTGAATACAAAACGTTTTTTCTCTCTCTACGAAACGTTTTCCTCGCTCTCTGTGACTTTCGCGCCGCCTGAGACAATTTTTCTCTCCTTGAGGTGTTTTGTGTCACCACCAGACTTCACGGAGTTTAAGATGTCAACCAGGCCTCTCTCTTTTTCTTCTGGAGTTCTGTGGTTGTGTCTGTGTGTTTTTATTGCTGTGTGTGTAAAAGGTATTTGTTGGTGTTGGGGTTGACTGTACGCTGTGTCGAAATTTCCATGAAGTTCGAATGCGGTCCGTTGTGCGGTCGTGTTAATACGGTGGTTTCATTCTTGCCCCTTCGTTATGTTTCTCATTTTGTTTTCATCTTATTCTTATTCTTCTTTCTTATCCTATCTCTTTTTTTTTCAATCTCTTTTTTTTTTCTGTCTCCTCTTTAGATAGGAGCGTGGTAGGCTTGCGAAGTTGCCATAAGAGGGTCTTATGGCAATTTATGTCCTTATGCTAATATTTCTTTTTCCGAGGATGTTTTTATTGCTCTTCGTATTCCATTCCGCGTTCCATTGCTATCAAGAACCCTGTTAGGAAGGCAGAAGCATGTAAGCAACAACAAAAACAACAACACCAACAACAAAAATGCGAAAAAAAAACATGTATTTGTGCATTACACCAAAAAATTTACGCTCATACAAAAAATACAGTCATAAAATATATAACAAACATGTACAATTTCCTTCCTCACAAACACATTCGCTTACCCGGACGTAAACACATAAAATTTCCCTAAAAAAACCTCACTTATTCCTCTTCATACTCTTTTTTTTTTCAATGTCACGTTACCCCTTCGAAATATTTTATTTTATTATTTTATCTTTTTATTTTTTTAGAACTTCAAATCTTTATTTAGGTAGAATGCATATATAGGCTTAGAATCTTTCTGCTTATAAACCGAAACTGAAATTATATGAAAATAAAGAAAGGAAGGAAAAGAAAGGAAGAAAAGAGAGAAAGAAAGAAGAAGAAAAGAAAGAAAAAAGAAGAAGAGAAAGAAATAAAAAATGGAGAATAGAGAAAAAAATAGACGAGAGAAATAGAAAAAGGAATAAAAGAAACAAGGAAGAAAGAAGAAGGAAGAAAAAAAGAAGAATAAAAAAACGAAGGAAAGACAGAAAACACAAAAGAAACAAGGAAGAAAAAAAGAAATAAAAAAGAAGAATTAAAAAACGAAAGAAAGAAAGAAAACAGAAAAGAAAAACAAAGAAAGGTGGAAAGCAAGGAAAATGACACAAGTTCAACAAAGTGAGTTATTATCCGGACTTCTAAAACCTGGTGACCTGTGTCGAGTATACAAAAAGAAATATGACTGGACTAGTAATTATACTCTTGGCTTATTACAGCTGTGGAATGGCTGGATGAGTATATTTGAGTAAGTTTTTATTTCTATTTTTACGTATGCCAATCTCTCTCTTTTTGTCTGTCTGTATTTTTTTTAAATTGAGATATCACGCAATCTTGCAAGTCATGATGACCTCTAGCGTGTGACTCTACTGTGCTTGGAAAAAAAAGAAAATAAAAGAAAAAACTTATAATGTCTTCCATCTGCTATTCCTTCCTCCTCCCCCCTCACCCCTCTATACCCCCCACCCATCCTTTAATCCGCCACCCCCCCTTATGCCCCACCCCTCGGATTCCTCCCCTCCCCCATTCACCCAATCACAGCCCCCTCCCCTCCCCCCAACACACACACACTCAGCCCAATTCCAAGGTACGCTTTTGCAGTCAAACAGAGCCTAACTACCCGAGCAATTTCCATCACAGGAATTAAAAGAGAGAGAGAGAGAGAGAGAGAGAGGGAGAGAGGGAGAGAGGGAGAGAGGGAGATGGAAAGAGATAGAGAGAGAGAGAAAGAGAGAGCGAGAGAGAAAGAGAGAGATAGATAGATAGATAGATAGATAGATAGATAGATAGATAGATAGATAGATAGATAGATAGATAGATAGATAGATAGATAGATAGATAGATAGATAGATAGATAGATAGATAGATAGATAGATAGATAGATAGATAGATAGATAGATAGATAGAGAGAGAAAGAGAGGGAGATAGGGAGATGGAAAGAGATAGAGAGAGAGAGAAAGAGAGAGAAAGAGAGAGCGAGAGAGAATGAGAGAGAAAGAGAGAGAGAGAGAGAGAGAGAGAGAGAGAGAGAGAGAGAGAGAGAGAGAGAGAGAGAGAGAGAGAGAGAGAGAGAGAGAGAGAGAGAGAGAGAGAGAGAGAGAGAGAGAGAGAGAGAGAGAGAGAAAGAGAGAGAGGAGAGAAAGAGAGGAGAGAAAGAGAGAGAATGAAACAGATATATATATATATATATATATATATATATATATATATATATATAGATAGATAAAGAGACAGAGATAGATAGATAACTAAATAGACAGATAAATACATACAGACAGATCGAGAGATAAATAGACAGAGAGAGAAAGAGACAGACACATCACAGAGAACTTGTCCAACAGGGTCGATCCAAGTCAAGTCCCAAGAGCAAGCCAATGCAAGCCTCGAAGGAAGAGTTGCTTTGCCTCCGAGCCAGTTCCGAGTCACGAAGTCATGAAGCCGAGTCAGCTGATCCTGTCAAGTGTTGCAACCTCGGGGAGAAACTAATGCAGGTTGCATTTTCAGACATGCGTTCGGTGTAATGGTATGCAAGATGACGGTGCAGGTGAATATTTTTTTGTTGTATTATAGGTGTTGTAGTTGTTGTGGGAGGGCGGGCGGGGGGGGGGGGGGTAAGTAATGTTATATTATATGGTAGGTATGTTTGTCTGTCTGTATGTGTGTCTGTCTATCTACCTCTCCCTCGCTCTCTCTCTCCCTTTCTTCTTTCTTTCTCTCATTCTCTCAGCTTAACTAACCATTTGCTGTTGCTGATTGATTGAAAGAAAAAAGGGAAAATAAAAGAAAAGAACAAACATTTGCTATGAAAAGGTCATTTTCGGACGAAATATTGCCAATTAACATCACAATAAGTCTTGATATTGCCAATGATCAACGTCTTTGTGTCTACATACGCGCGTGTGTGTGCGCATGTGTGCATATACTCCCGTGTGCGTGTTGGTTATACTAAAGGTATTAAAGCATATTTACTGCTGTGATCGTTACTTATCAATATGCTGATTCTATTGATGTCAAAGAACAGGACGACAATGGACTTCAATAGCATTATCATACACAAACAATCGACACCCTCAGTGCACAGGAGCGTAAAATCATTAGCAATATTGTGTTTCTCTCAATGAAAAGAGAGCCATTTAAAAGTGGAGAGAAAGTGGAATTGGGAGAGGAAAGAGGGACAGACAAAGACAAGGCACAGAGAAAGAAGGATTGGGAATTAGACATAAAGAGTGAGACAAAGCAAGAAAGACGCGGAATAAACAGTGCGGACGCATACGAAGGTAGGGAGGGACACACAGACAAGAATAGATGAATTTACAACAAATATGAACAACAACAATAACACTAAAAAAGGAAAGAAAAAAAAAAACATTAAATAAAAAATGCATAAAATATTCAAAAATATATCTAAAAAGATATACAATAATATACTAGAATAGCATACAAAAATATACAATGTATAAAACAAATACACGGAATATGCAATTAACGAAGGCAAAAAAAGAGAATGACAAGGATACAGACACGCGATTACCAAAACCACCAAAGACAGACACAGACACAGACATAAACTCATCATCAACAGGCGCAATTACCAAAACCTCCGAATACAGACACAGAGCACAGCATTAGCGACAGACACACTAATTCCATCCACAAACGGCTCATCAAGGACCTCTCCCGAAGTCTATCATGTTAACGATCATATAAATCACAGATGTTCTCGACACCTCATTAACACGGGTTAATTAGTCTCTCTAGTATGGTCAGCTTTCGGGGACGGCGGAGGAAGGAAGTCGGGGATCGTCTTGAGAGTATTACCAAGACGGGGACGGCGAATCGATAAGGAAAATGAAAGGTAAGGGAAAGGGAGTCGGGATGGGTGAAGGAGGCGGATTCGATCGCCTGTGTTGGAGTTCGAAAATGTTGGAATTAGCGTTTGTTGGAATCTGTTCGTCATTAGTTTTTCTTCTTTTATGCCTGTCTGTCTGTTTGTCTGTCTATATGCATATATGTGTGTCTATGTATGTCTTATTGTTAATCTATCTGTTGATCTTTCTTCTGTCTGTCTGCCTCTCTCTCTATCTCTCTCTCTCTCTCTCTCTCTCTCTCTCTCTCTCTCTCTCTCTCTCTCTCTCTCTCTCTCTCTCTCTCTCTCTCTCTCTCTCTCTCTCTCTCTCTCTTTCTCTTTTCCTATTTTTCTTTCTCGTATGAATCAGCTAAAGAACTAAAGGCGCATTGTTTTCTCTCTTTTCGCTCTGCCATTAAACAGCCAAATAAACAGACAGATAGATAAATAAACAGACAGAGATAAATAAACAGACAGAGAGATAAATAAACAGACAGAGAGATAAATAAACAGACAGAGAGATAAATAAACAGACAGATAGATAAATAAACAGACAGAGATAAATAAACAGACAGAGAGATAAATAAACAGACAGAGAGATAAATAAACAGACAGAGAGATAAATAAACAGACAGAGAGATAAATAAACAGACAGAGAGATAAATAAACAGACAGAGAGATAAATAAACAGACAGAGAGATAAATAAACAGACAGAGAGATGAATAAACAGACAGAGATAAATAAACAGACAGAGAGATAAATAAACAGACAGAGAGATAAATAAACAGACAGAGAGATAAATAAACAGACAGAGAGATGAATAAACAGACAGAGAGATAAACAAACAGACAGACAAATCAACAGAAAAAACCTTAAAACTTAAAGGAAAAAATATTACCTTAAAAATCCTCAATCTCTTAATCCCTTAACTTAACCTTTATCTGCCTTAAAACCACAACAACAATCATAGGGATAATCAGTATAAAAAAAAGAAAAGAAGTTCCCCCGTTTCAAGTCCTTGTTTGACAGCGTGATCGAACTATCTGCTGGGTTAAACTTTTTCCATTGGCCTAAAACTATGCTGGGGTTCAAACCTTTTTTTTCGATTGTAGAGAAGGTCTGCTTGTAGTTGTTCTGTCATGCCACGTGGTTTGTGGCTACAGATTGGAAAAAAAAAAGATTTATTGTTTAAGTGTGGCTAAAAAAGAAAGAAAGAAGAAATGAGATTGAGTTGAGATAAACATGTAAATATGTAAATATTTTCAATTGAAGAAATTTATGTGTGGGTCTGCGAAAGAGAGAACGAGGGAAACACTAGTAAAAGGATAATAATAATGATAGTACTGATGGTCATTATACCACGGCAAAAGTATCAGTGATATTAATAGAAATTATACTGATGATAATGATTACGGTGAAAATGATAATGATGATGATGATAATGCTAAAAATAATGATAGAGAAAATAAAGATAATGAGAATGATGAGTATGGCATTAATGGCGATGATAAAGGTAACCATGTGATTTAAGATTGCAATATCAGTGATAAAAATTGCAATGAAAGGATGATAATAATGATAATGAAGATAGTAGCAATAATAAATCAATGCAATAATAATAATGATAATGTAAGTTATACAAATATGACAATTAAAATAATAATGATAATTATAGCGATATGATGATAACAATAATGATATAAAGATAATATAATGATAATGTTGATAATAGGAATTATATAGTCAATATTAATATTCACAATTCTATTAATGATAAAATAATAATGACAGTAATTGTGATCATTACAACAACAGTAATGAAAAATAATGATAACAATAATAATAATAATAATGATAATAATAATGATAGCAGTGATAATAACAATACAAAAATAATAACAAAACTAATATTAATAATATATATTGATAATAATTATGATAATGATGATGATAAGGATGATGATAATAATAATAATAATAATAATAATAATACTCACAATAAAATAATAATACATTTTATTTTCCATATGTACAGAAGGCTAAATTATCAAGCTCTTTCACGCGTCTTCCTGCTGTTCTGTTCTCTCTCTCTCTATCTTTTTCATTTTTTTTCTCGCCCGATTACTTTCCTAATCCTACTCTCTCTTTCTATCTCCGGTTTTTCTCTGTTCGTCTGTCTATCTTTCGTTTTATCTGTTTTTCTGAGTCTTTATCTTTCTTTCTCTGTCTCTGTCTCTCTCCTTCTCTCTCTAACTCTCTCTTTTTTTTACTGCTTATTGCTGGATTAAGACAAATTATGTGTATCTACATGTATGTGTGCAAGCATACATGTACGCGTGTGCCTTGTGTGTAAGGGTATACATGAGTGTACCTATCAGAAAAAATAAGGATATCTGTCTCTAAGAAATTCAATAATTTATTCATTTTTCCACCACCGAAAAGTACAACAAGAACAACAACAATTACAGGAACAAGAACAAGAACAAGAACGAGAACAAGAACGAGAACAAGAACAAGAACAAGAACAAGAACATGAATAAAAACAAGAACAAGAACAAGAACAAGAACACGAACATGAATAAAAACAAGAACAAGAACAAGAACAAGAACAAGAACATGAATAAAAACAAGAACAAGAACAATTACAAAAACAAGAACAAGAACAAGAACAAGAACATGAATAAAAACAAGAACAAGAACAATTACAAAAACAAGAACAAGAACAAGAACAAGAACAAGAACACAAAACAACAACAACCCACAGGAGAGAATGAGAAAGACACCCAGGCCAGCGAGAGCAGCCGCCAGCTCCGTATTAAGGTCAATAATTTTTCCCTCCCTCTGTAGAAATTCTTACGCGTTCATATACGAAATTATCCGGGCTTGGAACTGCATTTATAATGTCTCGCGGCTAAATGCGCGTTGAAAACGACGAGGAAGAAAGATGGTCCATTTTGCTTGATGTCTGTGGAAGGAATGCGTCTGCAAGCGGCCGGGATGATGATGATGGAGTGGAAAGAGGAGGGACAAATACAATGATGACGAATACGATGTTGTTGGTCATTACGATAAAACTCCGCAGACTGCCGGCTTCCCGCTCGTAATGATAAAAATATGCGCTGATGACGAATTTTTCAAAAGGCTAATGGTGGTAATGATAGTAATGGAAATTGTGGTGATATTTTCAGATGTGTAAGTTGTCGGTAATTTTTTCCCCGCACAGGTGATGATAATGATGGTGAAATATGTGGAGAAGGCGATGTGGCTTTCATAACCATAAACCTTGCGAGTTATGCAAGATAATGGGGGGGCAAATTATAGAATAACAGGCTGTTGATATGATTCACAAAAAAACAAAAAAAAAAAAAAATCAGAAATATCCACCAAAGATATTATCGTTTCTTTTGAATTAAAAAAAAAAAAAAAAAACAATAATGATTATGGAAAATTTTGGATGAGAACGAATGCCCCCTGAAGCAACAACTACAACAACAACGATGCATGAAAGATCAAAGGATCAGACAAGTGATGCAATGAATGGCAGATTAGTGATAACTAGAACGGAAATAAGTAATATCACGCAAGTCATCGTCAATTAAGCAAAACGCACTCATATTAGTTTTTCATTTTGCATTTAGATTGTATACATAATTGCTCTTGTTTCATGAAAAAGATAAATCAACATGGCACCAGACCTGAATATACTTCACAGCATATCTGAATTACGACACAGACATCCAACACACGGCAAGCAAGCACAAAGCAAGAGAGATGAGAAGACTCCGGCGACTTCCACCAAACCCACTTAAGAAAGAGTTAATTGTTTTGGGATAAGAGCCAGTTGTCTGGTCGAACTTCTGAAATCATCTGGAGACTCGTGTTAAGACGCAAGGGCTATTCTCCGTATTAATTCTCCATCATTTGGTCAGTGATCGCGTCCGGTTGTGTTGTGTTGTCTGATTTACGGCCGGCCGGGATGATTGAATAGATCGATTAGATTCTCTTCTTGGAATAATTACAGGAAGGAAGCTCGTTTCGGTATAACTTCTTTGAATGGGGTCGTTCTGGGGGGCTTTCTAAGATATATTCCCTTATGTAACATTGTTTCCTAAGTTATATTGTTTTTTATTTACCTTAGTTATATAGTTTTTATTAATCTAAGTTATATATATTTGTACACACACACACACACACAGACACACATATATATACATACATATATATATATATATATATATATATATATATATATTTTTTTTTTTTTTATCTAAGTAATATATGTATTTTTTAAATTTATCTAAGTTATGTATTGCTTTCTTTAACTCTTATTCTTGTCTTTATGAGTCAACATTATTTTGCAATTAAAACACATTCGTCCTCGTTTTCCTCTCGTTACACAATCTGTTATTTGAAAATGCATATATGCAGTACATACTTTACCTTGAATTCACCAGCGTTTTGAAAAATGATTGTAAACATTTAAAGAACCTCTTTTAAAATCTGAAATATGGCTTTGTGTTGTTGAGGAATTTAATACGAGCAGGTTTACATTACCGAGGAAATTCATCCATGGCGTTTGATACCGACCAACAGAAGTTTCCTTGGAAAGCACAAGCTTAAAAAATAGCAAATACAAGCATATACGCGAACGCGCTAATGCACCAGTGTCTATTCTTTTTATTTTTCTCTGTCTCTCTTTGTCCCTGTCTGTGCCTGTCTGTCTTTCTGTCTGTGTCCCTGTCTCTGTCTGTCTCTCTGTCTCTGTCTATATCTGTTTTTCTCTCTGTCTATGCCTGTCTGTATGTCTCTGGCTGTCTGTTTGTCTGTATGTCACTGTCTGTCTGTCAGATTCTCTCTCTCTCTCTCTCTCTCTCTCTCTCTCTCTCTCTCTCTCTCTCTCTCTTTCTCTCTCTCTCGAGCATTATTGATCAAGTATAGAAATATAAGCCCATGATGCATATAGGGTAATACATTTTATTACAAAATCAAATATTGATCGCGATAAACAGTATCAAAAAAAAAAAAAAATTATAAGGAAATCACACACACACATACACACACACACACACACTGACATACACAAACAAACAAAGACCCATTCACGTATACACCCATAGATGCAAACACACACACACACACTCACAAAAACACACACATACACAAACAAACGCAGACCCATTCACGTATACACGCATATATGCACACTCACACACACACACACACACACACACACACACACACACACACACACACTAACACACAAAAACGCAAACACATTCATGTATAGACAAACACACTCACAAACACACACACACACACACACATACACACCCTCGATGTATTTTCCTCTTGAGCTGGAGAACTTGATGGGAAGATGGGAGAGGGAAAAAGAGGAGGAGAAAGGGGGTGGGGATGCTGAAGGGGTAGGGGAGGAAGGAAGGGAAAGGGGGAAGGGGAAGGTGAAAGGGAGAGGGGAAAGAGGAAAGTGAGAGGAGGAAAGGGAAGGGGAAAGATGAAGGGGAAAGGAGGTGGGGGAAGGGGAGGGAGGAAGTGAGAAGGAAAAGGGAAAGGGGGGAGGGGGAAGGGGGGTTAGGGGCTCACACTACATCGAATAGATCGTGAAATCAATTGAAAGCGACGTGGCTATACGGTTTTAACCTCAATGGGAGTGTGAGCGGTTTCGTGATTTTATATTGTGCGATGCTGTCATATTCTATGTTGCTCCAGTGCCTCGCAACAAATAGAATTTCGGGTTTTCTTTCTATCTTTTTCCTTCTATTTTTCTCTCTCTCTTTCTTCTTCCTGCATTTTTGTCTGTCTGCCTTTCTGTCTCTCTGGTCTCTTTGATTTTCTCTCTCTCTCTCTCTCTCTCTCTCTCTCTCTCTCTCTCTCTCTCTTTCTGACTGTCCCTTTCTCTCTATTTCTCGCTTTGTCTGTCTGTTTGTCTTTCTCTCTATGTTTCTGTCTCTGTATGTCTACCTATCAATCTGTCCGTTTGTTAGTTTTTGTCTGTCTGCCTCTCTCTCTCTCTCTCTCTCCTCTCTCCCTCTCTCCCTTTTCCTCCAATATTCCTTGTTCTCATTCCCCCTCCTCCCTTTCCCTCTCTTACCCTGAAATTTCTATAAATTCCTCTCTCTTTTTTTATTCCTCCTCACAGCCCTCTTCTCCCCCCCCCCCCCCCCAACTGAAGTAACTTTCCTACGTTCCGTTCTATTTCACTGAACATATCTGAACGATTTGCCTGCTGATGAGGCCCTTTCTTCAGTAGGCGCTGAAGGGGAAAATCGAAATCTTACCATAAATAAGACCTCTTTTCAAAGTCACATCATCCGAGCAGCGATATTTCAAGGTGTGGGATTTGTAAAAGATTCATTTCTATAATCTCGGGTGGTACAATTTTGTATTTTTTATATATTTTTTAATTTTTTTTTATTGAGCTTGCTATATCTATGCTATTGTTATCTATTGTTAGAATCTATATAGTCTAGATAATCTCTTCTTACCACATAGACATTCCAGTATTGTGCTGTCTATCTCCTTCCGCATGACTAAGGTATACTTGTAACACTACCTTTCTTCATTATCACATGCTAAATATGTGATTTATAGCCAACATTAGACCACGGCAGAATACGACAAGCAGACTCCCTGGGGGGGGGGGGGGGGGGAGCCAACGAGCCAGACTTCGCTTCTTGGATGAGTACCCTCACTCCAACATCATTACTCCCTGAATAAAGGACTCAAGAAATCCTAATAGTCTGCTTAAAACCCCAATCTCACCATCTACCAAACATTTGTAGGGCCTTGTGTCTGTTTGTTGCTGAAATCAGGATTTTTTTTTTTTTTTTGATTTGCTTAATGCTGTAATACTTATTGACATGCAAAAACAATTTGATAACAATAACCTCTATTTAAAAACACGTATTTCATTAATTTCAAATTCTTTCCTTTTCTTTTTCCATTGATCTTAATGTATACACTTTTTAGTATTCATGAACGATCTAGACGATATGGTGATGATTAGCAAATTGTTCGTGATGGCTTTTGTTATTACGACCAGAGCAATGATTGCGGTCATTTGAGGTAAATACGTTAATGATACCGCTCTTTACAGTGGCAGAAATTATGATAACTCTTTAAGCAGGTATGATGCTTAGAGAAGAACGGGTCTGATAGAGCAAATGAATTTAATTGCATGGTTGCAAGTGCGATATTCATGAATAGTTGTGGGAATCTATGAGGATGGTTTGTAGTGCATGATACATTGAGATATATTCTACTAATTTATTGTCTTGCACTTTAAGTACATGTGACATAGAAAGAAGGTTGAAAGATAATACAAAAACAAAATGAAGAAATATAGGAGAAAATGATTTTTTTTTTTTTTTTTTTTTTTTTTTTTTTTTTTTTTAATATACATTCTTGTACACATGCATTCGTATAAATGTAAATAAAGATATAGAGTGATCCATATACACGTGGGTACAGAACCATAGGCACACTTTCACACACACACACACACACACACACACACACACACATATATATATATATATATATATATATATATATACATATACACACAATTACAAGAAAATGTGAACGTTATTGGAAAGGTTTATTTTTTTTAGAATTATCATAAATGCTACTGCTGATAAAAATCTGGTGACAATACTCGTACATATCCGTAGGTAAAAGAAATCGATGGCTACTGAAGTAAGTGAAACGTGGGTATTTCCCCGTAGGTTCATATCCCGAAATTCCTCTCTGTATAATGTATGACGTGAATGAAAGGCACGTGTGAGTTGACTGCCAGCCTCACGCGAACGATCCATCAGTCATAATTTTCTTCCTGACTCTCTCCTCCGCGCTCTACTCTCCCCCAACCCTTTACCCCCTCCTGATAACATCCCTTTCTCTCCCCCTAACCCCTACCCCCGACCCTAACCCAACAATTCTCCT
>NC_061851.1:15898392-15905892 GCF_019202785.1 Penaeus chinensis | reverse complement strand
AAAACGACTGATGACGAGACAGATGAAAAACGATATTTGGGGGAAAAGCAAGAGGCCAAGAATGATCGCCATGTGTCCATGATCATAACGATAAAACGAACTTTTCTTTCCACGAAAACGAACACCGCACTCCCCCTGATGAGAAAACAGGATGACTCATGTTGCGCACATAATTTGCAGCCGTTGCAAATCGCTCTCATTTCACAGAAATACATAGACGTAATGTTATTATTCTCCTCTTTTTTTTAATTTATAATATTTTCCCCCTGGCGCGTGGAGCGAGGAACGTCTGATAGCAATATTCTCGTCTGAACTTCCGCAACAAATATTCAGTCCGCGATGAGCGCCTGAAGCCAATATTCCAGCGCAAAGCTTCACGACATATTTTTCCAGGGGAAAACCGGGCGAGGCGGGGAAGTTTAGGGGAAGGAATGCAACGCCGCGTGGGGGAATTTCCCCGCCACGGCTGCGGCCGGGAGACTCGAAGAGGGGGGGGGGGGAGGGGAGGATTCAGGGGGTGTTAGATGAAGGGGAATGCATTATTAACTTCGTCTCTCCTTCTTTACTGGGGATAATTTCATCAGTGACAGAGTGATGGTCGGAAGAGGAAGAGAGAGAGAGAGAGAGAGAGAGAGAGAGGGAGAGAGAGAGAGAGAGAGAGAGAGAGAGAGAGAGAGAGAGAGAGAGAGAGAGAGAGAGAGAGAGAGAGAGAGAGAGAGAGAGAAATGGCCTGATATGTGTCAAGACGAAAAAAGTTTTTATCATCAACAAACTTGATCTAACTGAAGCTTGTGACATTTATACTTATAAACTGCTGACATATATAATTTCTCTCACAAAACGACAAAATGAAAAACGTCTCAGACAGCCGTTTCATAAATTAATATTTATTATTATTATTATTATTTTTATATTGTCACCAAGAATACGTGACGGTGTTTTAATGGCGAAAGAATTTAGTCTAATATTTCCTCACTTTACAATTTCTGTGGAGACGTTGCATATTCATATTCATTTCAACGTCTCTCTCTAGGCAGACGCCTCTCGTGCAGCCTTTAAAAAACAGCTCATCAAATATTTAATCGATAGTAGTAGCTGTAGTAGCTGGTAATCATTTATGTATGGTACTGCGATGTGGTCGTACAGGTGGTCGATGGTCCCTACGTATTTCATTCCAGTGTGTTATCTCTCTTGCATAACACTCGTAAATAAGATCAGGACATTCTTTCTTTTCTTTCTTTTGAGGAAAGGGATTTTCTTTTTTGGGGATTTAAGAAAATCCCTTGGAATACGTACTGTCCATTCAAGGTCCTTTTTTGAGGAAATTATTTTTTCTTAGATGATAATGAAACAAAATAAAATGTTCCTTGAACTACGTACTGTCAATTCAAGGTCTTTCCTTTTTTCGAAGAAATTATTATTTTTTTTTAAGATAATAAGGAAAAACAAAACAAATGTTCCTTGAACTACGTACTGTCAATTCAAGATCTTTCTTTTGAGGATAAGGATTTTTTAATTTTTTTTAGATAATTAAATATGTCCCTTAGAATACGTACTGTCAATTCAAGGTTTTTCCTTTTTTTGACGATAAAGACTAGGTAATTAAAAAAATGTCTCTTGAAATATGTTCTGTACCTTCAAGATATCACACTGATCAGAAATTTCGCTTAGAAAACTTAGAGAAAGGGTTAGAGAGATCCCGTTGGTGACAGAATCGAGGACACGCAAGGGGTCAGGGTCAGGGGGGCCTAATTCTCATCAAACGACAGCACAAATATTTGCTTTTCTCTCTTCATTCAGTCTCTTCAGTAGCGTTTCTCTCCTGTCGGTATCTATCTGTCTATCTATCTATCTATCTATCTATATTTTTTTCCCTTTTTTTTACGTTGTTAACACAAACGGGTACATTTACTACATATACACTAATAATATCTGTGTTTGTTTGTCTATTTATTTTTCTTTTTGTCTGCCTCTCTGTCTGTCTGATTTTCTGTCTCTCTCTCTCTCTCTCTCTCTCTCTCTCTCTCTCTCTCTCTCTTTCTCTCTCTCTCTCACTCTCTCTCTCTCTCTCTCTCTCTTTCTCTCTCACACACACACACATAGACAGAAACACTCACGCTCACACCATCCTCTACCTTTAACACAAACACACTCACAAGTCTACGAAGTACTTACACAGTGTATGTAACAAACGCCCTGAAACCATCAATAATTCATGTTAGTTTTACATTCCCTCTCAGCCCTCGGGGTATGTCACGCACACTCATTCCCTTTATGCCTGTATGAGAAAAGAAAAAAAGAAAGAAAGAAAAAAAGTTTCTACGTACCCTTGGACCATCGATTCCCTTACGTAAACTAGATCTCTTTTATATGATATATGTACTTTATATGTATTGCCATGTAATTTAGTGTATATATATATTTGCGAATGGAAACTGTACTTATCACAATGAAAAACTTGCGACTATTGCAAAGTTTTCTGTTATTATTACAATACTGTGTTCAATCTCAGAAAAAGGCAAACTGGCAACTCAACCCAGACTCTGGAATACTCCGATTTGTCTTCTTTATTATTTCTTTTATTTCATTTTTGTTATTTCTTTTCTTCTATTCCAATCAACTGACACTTCATACAAGTGTTTAAAAATACCTGGAATTATAATTACAATATTGTTTATTGCTTTAAATGATTTAATCTACTTTATTATTTATTAATTATATTTATTGCTATAGTCTTATTTACAATTAGGATTATTATGATAATTGCGACAATTTTCACTGTTACCATTATCATGATTATTACTGTTGTTGCTGAGGTCATTATCATCTTCACTCTTATAATATCAAAGTAATTGGTTAATGATGGTAATATAGGATGATGATAATTTAAATATAATTATCAATGATTATATTATTGTCATTGTTAGTAGTGGTATTATCACGATCATAATAAATATTCATGTAAGAATAACTGATATCATCATCACTTTTATCATCTCAATTATCATTATCATAATCATTACCATTATCAAGATCACAATGGCTATCATTGCTGTTGATATCATCATTTCTCATCATTTTCCTTGCATGCTCAAAACCCTCTTTCTCATCCTATACGTCATCCAAGTCAGAGCTTGCATTCGTGCAATATCCTGCAATCGGGAAACCTCAGTCGTGCCACTTTCACCATTTCCTTCCTTGCAATCGGACTTTGTCGCCTTTTCCCTTCACTATCTTTCATTATATCCCCTTTCACTGTATCCCTTCTCATAATTTTTCCCATCTTTAGCCTCTTATATCCTCGGTTTCCTCCTTTTCTCCATCTCTTAGTGTCTCCCTCTCTTCTTTTCACCGTCATTCGTACTATTTATTTTTTCATCCTCAATTACTGATTCCTGTTTTCACCATCACTTATAACCTTTATATCCCCTTCTCCCTGCTTTCACCATTATTCAAATCTTTCCCTTCATCATCTCTCACAACCTCTCCCTCTCTCTCTTCTTTCACCATCTTTCTCGATCTCTCCCTCTCCCTTATTTCACAATCTCTCCCTTGCTATTTCTTTCCTTTCATATTTATTTTCATCATCACTCACAATCTCCACCTCTCCTTCCGCTTCACCATCCTTCGCAATCTCTTAATATCCCTCCCCTTCACCATCACTCACCATCTCTCCCCCTCCCTCCCCTTCACCATCTCTCCCCCTCTCTACCCTTCACCATCTCTTCCCTTCCCTCCCCTTCACCACCACTCATACGTCTCTCTCCCTCCCTCCCCTTCACCATCTCTCCCCCTCCCCCCTCCCTTCCACCATCTCTTCTCCTCCCTCCCATTCACCATCACTTCCTCCCTCCCTTCCTCCCCTTCACTATCACCCCCCCTCCCTCTCTCCTCTTCACCATCACTCACCATCCCACAATTCCCTCCTTCCCTTCCCTTCACCATCACTCAATCATCTCGCCCTCCCCTTCACCATCTCTCCCCCTCCCTCCCTCCCTCCCTCCCTCCCCTTCACCATCTCTCTCCCTTCCTCCCCTTCACCATCACCCTTCCATCTCTCTCTCCCTTCCTCCCCTTCACCATCACTCACGCCATATTTTCAACGTCATGCAAGTCGCGCTTTATAATCAAGCACTCTGGCGCTTTTGTCATGCAGAAACACCTACCCCGGCCAGACACAGCGCGTCGGTGTCTTGCATGATAATTTTGCAATCAGCTGGTCCGTCTTTTAATTTCGTCGGCGTCAGCTTGTTAGTCAATTTTTCCTTTATTTTTTGTGTCTTTTTTTTTCTTCCTCTGTCTATTCATATTTATTTTGAGTTTTTTTTTTCCCCATCAGTGTTTCTGTTTCATTTATAACTTTTTTTTTCTCGCATTTCTCTATGACTTTTTCAATCCTTCTCCAATAATTATTGTCCTTATATTTACCCTTTCTCCGACCTTTTTTTCAATTCCTTTATCAAATAATTATGGTTCCCCTTTCTTCAACTTTTTCACAATATTTTTGTTTTTTTCTCTTAACCTTTTAGTATTATAATTTTATCATATTTTCGAAACCGCTTCTCCGCCATTATCTAAAGAACCTTTAACACTTTCCCCGTCTTATCCCCTGGCCGGAGGGTGTTAGGCGTCCCGTGCAGCCTCGTATTCTGCAGGAGCCTGTCTTTATATCTCCTCGAAACCCCTTCCCTCCTCCTTCCTGCCACCGGCGCTTCTGACACCGGCTCTCCTGACACCAGCGCTTCTGACACCGGTTCTGCTGCCACAGGCTCTCCTGACACCAGCGCTTCTGACACCGGTTCTCCTGCCACAGGCTCTCCTGACACCAGCGCTTCTGACACCGGTTCTCCTGCCACAGGCTCTCCTGACACCAGCGCTTCTGGGACCATCCACAGCGCTGGTCCGAACGCTGACAACGCCTCTTGTGAATGTTCGATTAGATTCACATACGTGCATGGATACACACACACACACACACACACAAACACACACACACACACACATACACACACACACACACACACACACACACACACACACACACACACACACACACACACACACATATATATATATATATACATATATATATATATTTGTATACACACACACACACACACACACACACATATATTATATATATATTTGTACACACACACACACACACAGATTTATACAAACTAGAAGGACAAACACTCGCTTATATACACGCTCATAAATATATCAAAACATAAAAAAACAACACCAACAGAAAAGATACACAGCCAGACAGACACACATCCCACACACACATACCCCCCCCCCTCCCATTCCCATTCCCCCACACACGCATTCCCACTTTCTGAATATTTTGCATTTCCCTCGCCAATTCCTGGCACTTCCCACCTCCTCGTCTCCTCTGCTGACAGCTCGGCGCGAGTCCTGTCAATCTCATGTCATATGTGGATAAAATCTTCAAAAGTTTGTATTTACTGACATCTTCGCGGTCAACAATGATGTTCTTGTCTCGGCTGGTACGGACAAATACTTTTTCCTTGTTTTTTTATTTCTATTTCTGTAGCTAGATGTCTAATATAATTTCTGTGACGTAAATGAAATACTTTAAAGAAATACAGCTGCTTGTTTTTTGCTTTTTTTGTATTCATTTCTTCACTCTAAGATTAATATCTCAAACTCTATGCCAGTTCTGTGTTTACTTCCATTACTAAACTATGTATTGGTCTGTTCCGATATTCATTGCTTTGCGTTAAAATCCAATAATTTTTCCCCTCTGAAGTATATGGGTTTCCTAACTCTATGAGATTTTCTCTCTGAATTTATGACTTTCATTAAGGTTCAAGATCTATATATGGTTTTTTAAATTATTTTCTTATTATTCTCTCTCTCCCTTTCCGCTTAGACCTTATGACTTTGGTTAAAACTCTACAGTTTAATGGTTTTCTCCTTAAGCCTCTGCAGCTCTCACCTCATCCTTTTCTAAGATTTTCCAAGGCTCTTCATCCTCCCGGAGTCTGCAACACATGTCAAGGAAAACGGGATGCAAGTGTCTCTCCTTTTTATCTCTCCTTTTCTTTTCTGTTCGCGCTCTCTAATTATCTTTTATATTCTCGCTTTCGTTATTTTTCTCTCTCTCTCTCTCTCTCTCTCTCTCTCTCTCACTTTCACTTTCTTTCTTCCTTTCCCTCCTCACTTTCTATCTTTTCTCTGCCCCTATCCTCCTCTCTCTCTCCCTTTCGTCCTTCTCTCCTCCTCTCTCTCTTTCCTTTTCATGCCTTTCCTTCCTCCCTCACTCTCTTCCATCTTCCCTCTCCACTCTCTCTTCTCCTCTCCTCCCTCTATTTCGCTCTTCCCTCTCTTCTCCTTTCTTCCTCTCTTCCTCTCTTCTCCTCCCCTCCCTTCTCTTCCCCTTACTTCCACCCACCCCTTCTCTCTTCCCTCTTCTCTTCCCCTCCCTTCTCTCTTCCTCTCTCCTTCTCCGCTCCCTTCTCTTCCCCTCTCCTCCTGCCACACCTTCCCTTTCTCCCTCTCTCTTCCTCTTTTCTCTTCCCCTCCCTTCTCTCCCCCTCTCTCCGCTCTCCTACTCCCCTCCCTTCTCTTACCCTCTCCTCCTTCCCTTTCTTTTCTCTCCCTCTTCTCCTTCCCTTCCTTCTCTTTCTCCCTTTCCTCCTATCTTGCCCTTCTCTCTCCCTCTTTTTCTCTCTCGCCCCTCTCTCTTCCTCTCTCGCCCTTTTATCTCCCTCTTTTCCCCTCTCGCTCTCCTCTCTCACTCTCTTCCCCTCTTGCTTATCTCTCCCCCTCTTCCTCTCTCGCCCTCATCTCTCTCCTTCTCTTCCTCTCTCTTCCTCTCTCGCCCTTTTATCTCCCTCCCTTCCCCTCTCGCTCTTCTCTCTCCCTCTCTTCCCCTCTCGCTTATCTCTCCCCCTCTCTTCCTCTCTCGCCTTCATCTCTCTCTCCTTCTCTTCCTTCCCTTCCTTCGCTCTTCCTCTCCTCCTCTCTCGCCCTCATTTCTCTCTCCTTCGCTTCCTCCCGTTCCTTCGCTCTTCCTCTCCTCCTCTCTCGCCCTCATATCTCACCTTTTCAATGTTCGGTTGCATGTAACCGTTGCGAGGAGGCGAGGTCTGATCTCGCCTGGCCGTTATCAGGTCCTCAATCTTTCTCTCATTCGCTTCTCTCAATCCAATCCCATTTGCCTTGAAGACGTTCCATCCTCACTCGGGGGGGGGGGGGGGGGTGAAGGGCGGGTGGAGGGAGGAGAGGGAAGGTAGGGGAAAGGGATGGGAGGTGGAGGGGTTGGAGGGGGGGGGGGAGGAGAAGGGAAGGTGGAAGGGAGAAAGGAAGAATGGAGGAGGAGGAGGAGGGTGGAGAGTGAGGAGGAGGGTGGAGGAGAGGAAGGGAAGGTGGAGGGGAGGAGGAGGGTGGAGGAGAGGAAAAGAGGGTGGAGGGGAGGAGGAGGGTGGAGGGGGAGGAGGAGGGTGGAGGAGAGGAAAAGAGGGTGGAGGG
>NC_061851.1:15890892-15893392 GCF_019202785.1 Penaeus chinensis | reverse complement strand
TGATCTGTTTAACATGTTATAGTTGACAGGACCTATTTGATATGACCGAATTCATGTTTTTTTTCTGGATTTCTTTATGCCTGTCTGTACGTCTGTTCCTTTCTTTCTCTTTTTCTCTTTCTCTTCCTTTGTCCCCCTTTTCTGTCTCTATCTGTCTTTCCCTCCCTCCCTCCCTGTCTCTCAGTCTCTCTCTCTCTCACTTTCATCTGTCTTTATTTTTCCTTCTCTCCCTCTCTCCCTCCCTTCCTTTTCCTTCTCTCCCTATCTCCCCTTATCCTCCTTCACCTCTTCTTCCCCACTTTCTTCCCATTCGTTTTTTGGTGAAAAGGACAGCCGTATTGGTCGATCCGAGCTCCTAAGACATTGCGAGAGAGAGATGGGAAAACATCAAGTCAAGGAGAGAGACAGGGCCAGAAAGGCCATTTTTTTCGTGGCAAATATACGATGAAATTAGGAGAAAGAAGAAGAGAGGAGAAGGAGAAGGAAGAGGAGGAGGAGGAGAAGAAGAAGAAGAAGAAAATGGAGAATAAAAAGAGAGAGTCAAGGAGAGTGAGAGAGGAATAGAAATGCCATTTATTCCGTGGTAAATATACGAGGAGATTAAAAGAATCTCTCTCTGCGAAAGAGAGAGATGGGGGAGGAAGGAAGGAAAAGAATGGAGAGGAAGAGGAAGAGAGAGAAGGAGGAGGGAAGGAGGGAGGGAAAGGGTAGGGGGAGGATCACGAGATATCAAGAAGAAGAAGAAGAAGAAGAAGAAGAAGAAGAAGAAGAAGAAGAAGAAGAAGAAGAAGAAGAAGAAGAAGAAGAAGAAGAAGAAGAAAGAAGAAGAAGAAGAAGAAGAAGAAAAAAGAAGAAGGAGGAGGAGGAGAGAAAGAGCGAGAGCGAGTGAGCGAGAGAGAAAGAGAGAGAGAGAGAGAGAGAGAGAGAGAGAGAGAGAGAGAGAGAGAGAGAGAGAGAGAGAGAGAGAGAGAGAGAGAGAGAGAGAGAGAGAGAGAGAGAGAGAAATGCCATTTTTTTTCCAGAGGTAAATATACGATGAAATTAAAATAAAGAATTAGAGAGAAGGAGAAGAAGAAGGGGAAGACGAAGGAGGAAAATATAAATAAAATAAAAAGATGAAGAAGAGAGAGAGAGAGTGGACTAGAAATGTACGGTACGGTAAATGTGCGGGGAGATAAAAAGAAAGAAGAAGAGAGGAGGAGAAGAAAAAGGAGGAGGAGGAGTAGGAGGGAAAGAGAGAGAAAGAGAGACAAACAAAGATAGACAGACAGACAGACACACAGACAGACAGATAGATAGAGAGACAGACAGACAGATAGATAGATAGAGAGACAGACAGACAGATAGATAGATAGATAGACAGACAGACAGACAGACAGATAGATAGATAGATAGACAGACAGACAGACAGATAGATAGCTATACAGACAGATAGGTAGATAGATAGAGAGAGGGAGGGGGACGAGAAAATTGAAGGAAAAAGAGGGCATGGGAAAACCTTTGGGAAATTCAAGTTGAACTACGATATGACTTTGATGAATAATTGATGATGATCTTGGTAAGAAAAATGTGATGTACAATAAATGATGAAAACGTCAATAATACTTTTAAAATCAATACACGACAACGACCAATACTGGCAGTAATCTTAACAATAAGAGTAATGATGATAATGGTAATATAAATACGATCATAGTGAGAATATTGATAATATAAATAATGATGATGATAACGATACGAGGATGATGATTATAATGACAACAACAACAACAACAAAACAACAGTACTGATGATATTGACACTTAAATTGTGATACAGTGTATTAACTTCGTGAACTTCTCCATTACTATGCAAACAGCTGACGATGATTTCCATATGTAATTATATAATGTTTAAGTATGGAGTTTGTGACGCTTTCTTGAAGTTCTAGATAAGTTCTGAGTTGCGTGATTTATGGCTGGGAAGTTCAAGTAGTTGGCAATCATATAGGCTGTTACATATATATTGCCTTATTCAAAATTCACAGCATTTTAAACCTCAACATTTGAATTCCAAAGGAAACAAAAAAAAAAAAAAAAAAAAAAAAAAAAAAATCGAGGTGAAGCAAAAGTGCTATCACCAAATATAATGAATGAATAATAATCCTGATAATATTATATAAAGATAACGTGACAGATATACTCGAACGTGACTGCATAAACGTTAATAAATGATAATGCTGCAAGATGCTATCATCCCTGGTCGAAAAAAAATGGATTTTCGAAAATACTGAAAGAAAAGGAGATAAGAACTGAACAGAAAGGATGATATAATTAAGAAGAAAAAGATGAAAAATAACTTGCGAAGTTTGGAAACCTAGACCATATATATTGAGATGTTTTTCAAGCGATCTCTCGACTAGTCTGTCTGTCCAGATATTTTTTTATCTATCTATCTATCTGTCTCTCTAGATATCTTTTGATCTATCTATCTATCTGTCTGTCCAGATATCTTTTGATCT
>NC_061851.1:15850892-15853392 GCF_019202785.1 Penaeus chinensis | reverse complement strand
GGCGGTGGGGCGAATGTGTTTCTGGAGTAGGGGGTGTGGTGGGGTGGGGGTGAATGTGTGTTTGTTTGTGGGAGGGGGTGAATGTGTGTATGAAAATGTGTGTGTGTGTGTGTGTGTGTCTGTGTGTGTACGTGTGGTCGGATGACTATGTGTGTGTGTGTGTGTGTGTGTGTGTGTGTGTGTGTGTGTGTGTGTGTGTGTATGTGTGTCTGTGCGCGTGTGTGTGTGTGTGAGGAAATGTGTAGGTATTGTACCTATTTATGTATATGAACAAAGGTGTGTTTAAATGCATTTATAGAAACAATATGAGACATTCGCTTCAAATTAAAAAACGGGAAGAAAGTTACATAACACTGGAAAATGAATATAAGATAAAGAAAAGGAAATCACCATAATCGTAGAGTCATATTATCAACGACATCCACAGTAGAAATGCTTACAACAACAACAAATCCAATGATCACGATATCGTTATCAACGCTGACGACAACATGGCTGATAATAAGGATCCAGTTGCTCAGAACCTCCCTCAGGGGAATCCCATACCCCCTGGGTGATTAGAAGCTCCCTCAGGGGAATCCCATACCCTCTGGGTGATTAGAACCTCCCTCAGGGGAATCCCATACCCCCTGGGTGATTAGAAGCTCACTCAGGGGAATCTCATACCCCTGGGTGATTAGAACCTCCCTCAGGGGAATCCCATACCCCTGGGTGATAAGAACCTCCCTCAGGGGAATCCCATACCCCTGGGTGATTAGAACCTCCCTCAGGGGAATCCCATACCCCTGGGTGATTAGAACCTCCCTCAGGGGAATCCCATACCCCCTGGGTGATTAGGGAGAAGCTACCATTATCATCTTGTTGTTTTATCACTTATATTATCGCATTATTGTCATTTTCAGTCTGTGCTTTCGTTTTCTTTAATTATGGGTCGTTATCTTTAATATGAGGATTATTATCAGTAATGTTATGATTATTATCAATAACATTCTTGTCATTAATTATGGCATTATTATAAACTGTAGTGCTGTTGTTATTCTTGATATAAATGTCATGTTTTACGATAACGATAGAACCAAACACGATGATGATATGAATAAAAGTAACAAAGATCGTTATTGTCGTCATGACTGATGCAACAATAATACTAATGATATTTATCCTCACTATCAGTAACAATTATTTCCGCAATTGTAATCATCAATATTGTTTTATTTTTTATCAATATTTTACTACTTCTGTCACTTACGTCATTTTGCCATCAATAGCCTAATCATCCAAATAGGCCTATACAGCCTCAGGGTCAACTTTAAGCAGCACAGAATGAATCAATAGAATGATTAATGGAAACTCCTGAATCTACGAAGAATGATTTCGAAAGCGAGGGAGACACGTGTCACGAAATGGATCCGTCTTGCTTCTTAAAAGTAACGTTCGAGATTGATTACTTGGCTCGGCGAATCGGGTTATTATCGTCTTGCTTCTTCTTCGCTTTCTCTCTCTCTTCCTATTTCTGTCCGATTGTCTGTTTCGCTTTTTCTGTCTCTGTCTCTAGGTCTGTCTCTATTTCCTTTTCCTTTTTCGCTTTGTCGCTCCTTCTCTCGCTCTCTTTCTATCTCTTTTTGCCTTTTGTTCTTTCCCCCCTCCCTCTCTTTCTCTCTTTCTCTCTGTATTCTTTTTTTTCATTTTGTCTGTTTGTTTATCTGTCTCTCTGCATGTCTCTTTCTCCTTCTTTGTTTCCATTTCTTAACAGCTCCCTCTCATTCTCTTATGTACTTTTTATCAGTCTCTCTCCTCTTTCTCTCTCTCTCTCTCTCTCTCTCTCTCTCTCTCTCTCTCTCTCTCTCTCTCTCTCTCTCTCTCTCTCCCTCCTTCTCCCTCTCTCTCTCTTTCTCACTGCATTTCCCTTCTCTTTCTCTCTCAACTGTTCGCAGAAGCTTAGCACAATTGACATTCCTCGAATGCAAATGATGTTATGCCACATTTACAGAACAACAAGAATTTCATTAAAAAATCCCATCAGCTGTTGTCCTGTCATGTAATCTACGCTGAATTGCAAACCATTATATGCTTTGCTCTTCAGAGTCATTTTGGAGCAGACGGTCTCGGCTGCTGAAAGAGTCAGTCCTGCTAGAACCTTTCACGTATTACGCCTATCATCATTATTTTTTCTGTTCATAAGTATAAGCTTTCATGTGTTCACCCATTATCATTATTATCTCTTATTTCTGTCCATAGGTATAGCCTTTCACGTGTTACACCCATTATCATTATTATTATTATTATTTTTCTGTTCATAAGTATCAGCTTTCATGTGTTACACCTATTACGTTTTTTTTCTATTCATAAGTATTACAATCACGATGTTCTTCTTATTCATTATTTTTTGCTTTTAAAATGCAGAAAATATACAGTGGAGTCTCCAACACTTAAAAAAAGCTTCAAAACACATCAACAAATTCTATTTCCGTCAAACTTATCTTCAATAGGTTCTGCAACA
>NC_061851.1:15835892-15838392 GCF_019202785.1 Penaeus chinensis | reverse complement strand
ATATATATATATATATATATATATATATATATATATATATTTTTTTTTTTTTTTTTTTTTTTTTTTTTTTTTTTCCAGAAATGTTACATCCAATCAAAAACACAAAGGCAGACAATCGGGCCACGAAGACCCACGCGAACTGATTAAAACAATCAAGGTTTATTTGTCGAACATTAATAAATGCCAAAGACCACAATTGATGTAATCATCGGCTACATTCCCGTCAGTTTATGATATTACGTTTTAGTACTTTTTACAGTGACGGATTTTTGAGCTTTACTACACTCTTCATCTCTCTCTCTCTCTCTCCCTTTCCTTTTTCTTCTCGTCTCCTTTTCCCTCTTCCTTTTTCTTTCTCATTTCTTTTAGGTCTTCTCTTTCCTTCTTCTTCTCTCTGTTATCTTTTCTCCTTATTAATTTCCTCTCTCTCTTATCTCTTTCTTCTAATCTTCTCTGCTTCCTCCTGTCTCCCCCCTCTCCTTATCTCCTTTCCCGGCTCATCCTCTCTCCATCTTCTCACCCTCTCCATCTTCTCTCCTTCTCGTCTCCTCTCCCTTATCCCTCTTCCTCTTTATATACTTTTATTCTACTTTCCCCCTCCCCAATTCGTCTTTCCTTCGTCTCCTCTCCCTTTCCCTCCCCCCTCCTTATCTCCTCCCCTGCCCTCCCCCTCCCCATCTCCCGCCTTCCCCTCCCCCTCCCCATCTCCTCCTTCCCCCTCCTCATCTCCTCCCTTTCCCTCCTCCCCATCTCCCTCTCCTTCTCCAGCCCCTTCCCCCCCCTCCCCATTTCCCTTTCCCTCCCCCTCCTCATCCCCTCTCTTTCCCTCCTCCCCATCTCATTTCCCTCCCCCTCCTCATGTCGCCCCTCCCTTCTCCACCCCCCCCCCCCATTTCCCTCTCCTTTTCCATCTCCTCACCCTCCCCCCCTGCTGTGAGGAGGGAGTGTGGTCAATAGCGGCCGTCTGCTGGTCTCAATCACCGCCTGTGACCTCCAGCCCTGTAAAATTCATCAGGGTTCAACCTTCAATATGGCAATATTGTGAGTGAAATGGGATAGCGTTTTATTTTTTTTTTATTTTTTATTTTTTTTGCCTGTTTATCTCAGGATTTAAAAATAAAATAAAAGGAGGTTTACTTTCGAGTCATTTTAATCATTATTTTTATGATTAAAAACAACGACGTCAACAAAGAAGAAAAGCAAATCAAAACAAAAACACACAAAAACAATCACAAATAACACAAACAAGAAACCTAAAAGAAGCAAGCACAAAAACAAAAAACAAAATAACTAAAACATGCACAAAGAAAACCAAAAACAAACAAAGTATAAGTGGGCCCCATAATTGGGCCCCATAAGTGACCCCTATAAGTGACCCCATAAGTGGCCTCCATAAGTGACCCCATAAGCGTCACCCATAAGTGACCCCCATAAGTGACCCCATAAGTGGCCCCCATTAGTGCCCCCCTTAAGTGGCCCCCATAAGTGGCCTCCATAAGTAACCCCATAAGCGTCACCCATAAGTGACCCCCATAAGTGACCCCCATAAGTGACCCCATAAGTGGCCCCCATTAGTGCCCCCCTTAAGTGGCCCCCATAAGTGGCCCCCATAAGTGGCCTCCATAAGTGACCCCATAAGCGTCACCCATAAGTGACCCCCATAAGTGACCCCCATAAGTGACCCCCATAAGTGACTCCCATAAGTGGGCCCCAAACGCGATCACGAGGCCACTGGAGCGCGCGAAGTGACACGAAGGGATCAGCAGCACAAAGCATTATACAACAGAGAGAGAGTCAAGGGCGGTTTGATCAGAAACTCGGCCGCCTTCGGGAATGTCTTGAGGTGGTGGTGGGGGGGGGGGGGAGGGATAGGGTGGATGAGGGAGGGGGGTAGAAGGTGAGTGGTGGATGGTGGGGTAGGGGAGGGATGGGATGGATGAGGGAGGGGGGTGGAAGGGGAGTGATGGATGGTGGGGTAGGGGAGGATTGGGAAGGGGTGGATGGGAAGGTAGGGGACGGTTGGGAATGAGTGGATGGGGAGGGGTTGAGGGAGGGAGAGGGGAGGGAGAGGAGGGGTAGAGGGGGTAGGGGAGGTAGTGAAAGGGATAGGGGCGGATGGAGAGTTAGGGAAAAAAGGCAGGGAAGATAGAGGAAGGGATAGTGGAAGAAGAATTTTTTTTTTTTTTGGGGGGGTGGTAGGGAAAAGAAAGGGGCGAGGGGAAAAGGGGAGAAAAGGAAGGGGAAATAGAGTAGGGTTATCAGACAGCGGAGGAGATGATGATGAAGCAAGAGAGGTTGAAGAAAGGGAGATAGATGAAGGGAGGGGGGGGGGGAGGGGGGGAGAGGGGAGACGGGAGAAAGGGAAGAGGGAGAAGGAAGGAGACAAGAGAACTGAAGGGTGGAGGTAAAAGGGGGGGGGGGGGGGACATTACAGAGGCGGAGGAAGGGGAGGGGGTAGGGGTGGGTTAATGGCAGAGCGGATAAAGAGAAGGGAGAGGGA
>NC_061851.1:15795787-15800787 GCF_019202785.1 Penaeus chinensis | reverse complement strand
TTGACTTTGTTTACAACTAGTTCTGTAAGGGAACAATATGCTTTCTCATCTGCCCAAAAAAGTCTTATTTAAACCATTAATTCCCACGAAAAAAAGAAGAAGAAAACAAAGAGGCTAATTTTCTAAACGGATCATAATATACAGTAGCTATAGAGCCATATATCCTTCCTCCGTAATAAACTTCTCTAAAATTCCCGGCCTCAGTGTACCTTTGATCAGAGAAACGCTAAATATTTGTTGAAGCCAAATAAATCTCCGGCCGGCCTAATAACTGCCTGGAGGAACGTTATTCACATTTTTTTTTTTTTTTTTAACAAACAAAACTCTGTCCTTGTGCACGATACAGTTTATCTGATAACGAGTACTTTGAGTATTTTAAGTTTAGTGAATATTAGGATATTGACGAAAAGGTGTCTTGGATATAAACGGGGCTGTGACTGATAAGTGATAGTGATTATAATAATGATAGTGATAATGGTGATAAGGATAAAAAGAGGAATGCGGGTCGATAATAACATTAATTATGGTAATGATAGTAATGAACACTATGAGTACTAGCGTCCACAGAAAGACATTAATGAACGTTCATTAATTCATATAAGCCCTCTCATGTTCGCCACTTAACATCAAAGACAACTTGCTTTCACTCTTCTCAAAAAAAGAAAGGAAATGAAAAAAATATGTAATCGCTTTTCCTCTCCCTCTCCTATAGCTCGTTGCAACATCGACCTAATCTTCTTCATATTTCTTCTATTTCTCACCTGTCTTCTGATTTCATCATTTCGCTTTTTTTTTTTTTTTTTTTTTTTTTTTTTTTTTCAAAGGTATTTCTCTCAGCTACTCGGTAATTCATTAACATAAAAAGATAAATCGATTATATTGTACCTTGCGCATGTCGATACTCCTCTTGACAACCTACAACGCCATCTATTGTTTTCTTGCGTATTCTCCGTGATTATTGTTGTTATTTGTATTAATAATCAATTAGACAAATCGTATTTTCCTTATTAATTCCATTATATATCCTGATTCTCATTGAATAT
The DNA here is from genome assembly GCF_019202785.1 of Penaeus chinensis. Classification (NCBI taxonomy): domain Eukaryota; kingdom Metazoa; phylum Arthropoda; class Malacostraca; order Decapoda; family Penaeidae; genus Penaeus; species Penaeus chinensis. The sequence continues at coordinate 15,799,744 of NC_061851.1, read as the reverse complement.
AAGATAGGGATCATAAAAAGACAGAAAATTTACTAATATTTCTAACGATGGTGATGATAACTATATAAAACACGACCAAAAACAATAGCTATTGTGATATTAATAATGATTGTAATAAAATATGTTAATGACTTGAGTGCTGCATTTAGCTATATTCAGTCCATACTTATATAACATTTTCTAATTCAACGTATCCGTGATTTCGAGATAAAAGGTGTCAGGATCTTGAGAATTTCCTTTGCATCTTAAAGTCAGTTTTTTTTTTTTTTTTAAATATGCGACGCACGCTTATGTATTTCTCATATCAATTATTGCGATGTTGATAATGATAATATTATTGCATCTAATACTATAACTGTTGACATGATTATTGTTGCTATTCTTCTTAATTGTATTTTTTATTATTTTGTTTTTTATATATTTTCAATTTTATTATTATTACTATCATTAGTGATATAATTATCACAAATAGCATTGCTATAAAAGTTATTTTCATCACCTTCTCACCTCTACCACCATTTATTTATATTTATTTATTGTTATCATAATATATTATTATTATTATTATTATTATTATTATTATTATTATTATTATATATTATTATTATTATTATTATTATTATTATTATTATTATTATTATTATTATCATTATTATTATTATCATTATAATTATCATTATTATTTTCATTGTTATTTTTATTATCATTGTTATTATTATAACTATCATTATTATCATTATTATTATAATTATTGTTATTGTTATCATTACCATTATTATTATTACAATTATCATTACTATTATTATTATTATTATTATTACTTTTATTATTATTGTTATTATTTTTATTATAATTTTCGTTATTGATATCATTATTATTATTATTATTATCATTATTATTATTATAATTATTATTATAATTACCATCATCATTATTATTATTATTATCATTATTAATATTACTACTACTGCTATTACTATTCTTATTATTATCATTATCGTTATTACAAATTATTATTATCATCATCATCATCATCATCATCATCATCATCATCATCATCATCATCATTATCAATATCATTATTATTATTATTATTATCATTATTATTATTATGACCATTATCATTATTATCATTATTATTAATTTCTTTCACTATTATTATTATTAAGATCATCATCATCATCATAATACTAATTATAATAATAATAATAATAATAATAATTATTATTATTATTATTATTATTATTATTATTAAGATCATCATCATCATCATAATACTAATTATAATAATAATAATAACAATAATAATAATAATAATTATTATTATTATTATTATTAAGATCATCATCATCATCATCATCATCATCATCATCATCATTATTATTATTATTATCATTATTATTAAGATCATCATCATCATTATGTGTGCGTGTGTGATTATTTACTCATTCTTCAATTTGATTATCTTATTATCCATCCACTGACTTATATGCCAATGTTATCAACCAACAATTCTAATACAAAGAAATTCGTTACGAACACAATAATAAAAGATTTTTTTTTTTTTCCCAGTCTCCAAATTTTGCTTCACCTCCTTAGAAAGTTAAAGTTTAGCCGCTCACTCGATCAGATGCAAAATTCCTCACGCTAAACTCACTCATTTTTCACCCAACATGCCTGCTTCAGGTTTAAAAATGATCTGTTAAATCTTGCATCTTAGGTTTTTTTTTTTGTTATTATATATATTTTTTTGTTATTATATTATTGTTTTTTTGAAATTGATTTGTTGATAGAGTTGATTGTAAAATGTGGTGATGATAATGAGTGATTAAACTTGAATAGGAAATAGAGATTATTTTTCATACATGTCATATAAAACGTGAATTGAACATCGCACAAACGCTAATGAAATATAAACAAACAAAATCCTTCGTAATGTAATAAAAAAACAATCTCAAATTTCCTAAAACTCTTCTTCTCTGATTTCCTGATTGGTTTTCCTTTTTGTTCATAATTTTCGTTTTTTTTTTCTTTCCTTCCTATCATTAAAAACGCATTTCTCTATTCTGCTCATTTCCCTGTAAAATACCTATCCAATTCCCAGCCATCGGTAATCCCACAAAATGTTCAAGGCAGCTCCCTCCCTCATGCAGCGCTGTATGATTTATGAATTTTGTTATACTTAACTTGGGAACTTTACCTAACAACAACTTTCATGTTTTTCCCTGCTTGCCATCCGTCTTTTAGGAAAAGGAGAGAAAGAGAAAGTTGAGATGGAAAGAAGTAAGAGAAAGAGAGGGAGAGGGAGGGATGGAGGGAGGGAGAGTTAAGGAGGTAGGGAGAGGGAGGAAGGGAGAGGGAGGGAGAGAGAGAGAGAGAGAGAGAGAGAGAGAGAGAGAGAGAGAGAGAGAGAGAGAGAGAGAGAGAGAGAGAGAGAGAGAGAGAGAGGGAGAGAGAGAGAGAGAGAGGGAGAGAGAGAGAGAGAGAGAGAGAGAGGGAGAGAGAGAGAGGGAGAGAGAGAGAGAGAGAGAGAGAGAGAGAGAGAGAGAGAGAGAGAGAGAGAGAGAGAGAGAGAGAGAGAGAGAGAGAGAGCGAGAGAGAGAGAGAGAGAGAGTGAGAGTGTTGCATCCCTTCCCCTAAAATAGTATTTCATTGATTTCCATAAACAACAATATCGTCCTTTACTCGATCTTTCTCTCTAATCATAATTACTATTAATACTCTCGAACATACCATTACCATTATCACCATCATCATCATCATTATTACCATCTTTCTCCTACTCTTCTTGGCCATCACCATCATCATTTTCTCCCTCTTTCTCCTCTCTTCTCTCTTGATCTCTCTCGTGCCTTCGTTTGCATCCCTCCCCATAAAAGTTTTCCTCAGCGTCGCATCACTCAGCATCTCCCGCAGAAAACTCTCTCTTCAAAAGATTTTAATATCTTTTCACGACTGTCAGGAATCCTCTGTCTAAGTCAGGTGGGCTGTCATTGTCTTTAAATCTCTATCTTCTTTTCCTTTGCACTCGATATCGCAAATCATTGTTATTAACGGCCCTTTTCTTCTTCGAAAGTAAAATGGTGTTTTATGATTTCTAAAATCTGTAGTATCATTAACGTCTTTATAATAATCCGCATTATAGATATCATCGTTATTATTACTATCATTATCACTACCATATCTATCATTACGTATGAAAGATAAAACACTGTGGCAATGTTTCTTACATTTTTTCAACGTAATATTTTAACAAAACCATTGTTATAACCCCTACCATTACTAAAATAATTATTATCATACACAATACACATTAGAAAATTAGAGGCGAAGAATTAGAGACATCACACACCAAAAAGAAAAAGGATTTGTACAAGTCACATCAGAACGAAAAGGAATTTGTACAATAAACCCCCAAAAGAACAAATAATTTGTACAACACACACCAGAAAGAAAAGACAATTTGTACAACACTCGCCAAAAAGAGAAAGAGTTTGTACAACACATACCAGAAAAAAAAATTGTGCAACACACACCAGAAAGGAAAAGAATTTGTACAACACACACCAGAGAGAGAGAGAAGGAGGGAGAGAGAGAGGAAAGAGAGAGAGAGAGAGAGAGAGAGAGAGAGAGAGAGAGAGAGAGAGAGAGAGAGAGAGAGAGAGAGAGAGAGAGAGAGAGAGAGAGAGCGAAAGAACGTATAACACACTCCAAAAGAAATCGAATTCGTACAATAAACCCCCAAAAGGAAAAGAATTCGTACAGCACACACCACAAAAAAGGAAGAGAGAATTTGTACAACGCACACCATACCCGCTGGAACTGCAACGAGAAATAAATCCCCTGAAGAGGCGAGTGAAGCCGCTACTCTCAGGAATAAGAGGAAACAGAGAGCAGCGGATGTGCAGCCCGTGTCCATGTCTGCGGGAGATTCACTCAGGGAAGACAGCATTCGAT
>NC_061851.1:15788287-15790787 GCF_019202785.1 Penaeus chinensis | reverse complement strand
TGCTTCCCCACGATAAGGGAATTGTGACGTCAGTGAGGGAGAGAAGCGGGGAAGAGGAAATCGTATTGAAAAAAAAGGAAAAAAAAGAGTAGTATAGAAATAAAATAAGATAAAATAAAATAACCCAAAGCAAAATGGAAGTAAGGAGCTTATACACCGAAACGAAAACGAAATATATTTTTTTATTCTACCGTCCGTTCCCTTTGCTTACATAAGATGGATAGCTGAAATGTCTAAAAATTACAGGTTTATTTCTCGGTGCACTCAAAGCACCATCTCTTTATACTAATCTCTTTGTGTGTGTGCTGGGGCATAATTACAAAATACATGCAAATGCTTCTTTTTCTCTATCTCTTATACACATAAGTATATAAATTATATACATACATATATTTATACCTATCTATACATCCATATAAACAAAGGCATACACTCACACACACACACACACACACACACACACACACACACACACACACACACACACACACACACACACACACACACACACACACATGTGTATACATACATACATACATATACATAAACATATACATATACAGATACGTATATATTTATATATATATATATATATATATATATATATATATATATATATATATATATATATATATATATATATATATGCATGTAAAAGTATATGTACATGGAGAAATCACATTGGTATAGACACAAATTATTATGTACATGGATATGATAGTTTGTGTCTATACCAATCTGATTTCTAAATTACCTGCCCATACAATTGTGCAACTAAATCTGATGATCCGTGTTAGTGTCGAGCGCGCGCACAGCAATCAATATTGCAACGAAGACAAATTGACCGAGTTCTCCTTGCCGAGGTCAAATACCATTACTTCAATCAAGCCTCTACATGTATACGTATAGAACGTATGATATATATACGTGTAGATTATTGACATTTTTCCCATAATTAGCCGCCTAACCATTGGCAATAAAGACGACTTAATCAAATATTGACGAAAGAGAGCAGTCTACTCAGGGTACCAAATGAGCAAGGAACTTTATTCAGATGCAGTACTTTTTCACGTCGAAAGACAAAAGGAAAGGAAAAAAGAGCTTGATGTAATGGAAATAAGGGGGAATTTATTGTTAAGGATAAATAGTAAGATAACGTTTCGCGTCGAAAAGGAAAAAAAAGAAGAGTTTGAATGAATAGAACAGAAGAATTAAGAACAGAAAATCCACTGTTAAGCTTAAGATAAATAACGGTAATAATGAAGAGAACTGAAATCCTATTGTCAAAACTAAACACTGCATCTATTTTTTACGAACGTCATTAAAAAGGTAATTAGAACAATGGCTAATATTCGTGATTTAATGACCATGCCTAAAGACACGCAACCATTTTTTCAGGCGACAGAGAGCCTCGTGGCCACAGTACGTTCTGCACGTGATCAAAAAATCCCTTGACAGACAGCCACAGAGCAAAGATTTTTCTTACTATGATCTAACTGGCAAAGAGGAAATGCCTCCTGATCTGTTTATTATTTTTTTAGCAATTGCAATGACCCGGAAAGTCAACTGTGCATTTTTATCACTCTGTCCTAGTGTGCAATGAAATCTCAGTAAAATCATCAATGAATTTGGCGAATTCCTTCACGCTGTGGCTTTCCCTTGTTGAGCAGCAACCTTTTGGCATTTTTTTTTCTTCTGAAAACAGCAATCAGTTAAAACGATTTTAATATTTTAGGGCACACGCTGTTTGAAATATTGTGAATGGCGTAAGCATCTGAATAACTTTATTCTTCCTATTTTGTAATGCTTCTGATAATGACTATTATTAAATTGGATTTCTTTGATGACACATTTGAACTAAGGTGAGTGCAGATATTAGAAAATATTTATGTATCTTTCTAGCTTCCTTACAATACACCTATCAAGCTATCTACCTATATATATATATATATATATATATATATATATATATATATATATATATAGAGAGAGAGAGAGAGAGAGAGAGAGAGATAAAGAGAGAGATAAAGAGAGAGACAAAATGAGAGAGAGAGAGAGAGAGAGAGAGAGAGAGAGAGAGAGAGAGAGGGAGAGAGAGAGAGAGAGAGAGAGAGAGAGAGAGAGAGAGAGAGAGAGAGAGAGAGAGAGAGAGAGAGGGAGGGAGAGAGAGGGGGAGAGGGAGAGAGGGAGAGAGGGAGAGAGAGAGAGAGAGAGAGAGAGAGAGAGAGAGAGAGAGAGAGAGAGAGAGAGAGAGGAGAGAGAGAGAGAGAGAGAGAGAGAGAGAGAGAGAGAGAGAGAGAGAGAGAGAGGGAGAGATAATGAGAGAGATAAAGAGAGAGACAAAATGAGAGAGAGAGAGAGATAGAGAGAGAGAGAGAGAGAGGGAGAGATATTGAGAGAGATAAAGAGAGAGACAAAATGAGAGAGAGAGAGAGATAGAGATAGAGAGAGAGAGATAGAGAGAGAGAGAAGGCAAGAGAGAAAGAGAGAGAGATAAAGA
>NC_061851.1:15745787-15748287 GCF_019202785.1 Penaeus chinensis | reverse complement strand
CCCCTTGTCACTTTGCTGCTCTGTATCTATACGGTTTACTTTATAGCCGATTCGCTCTTTTTTCAGTAAATCAATTATTTATTCCTCTACTGCTTCCGTTTACTAGTCGCATCCTCTTTCTTTTTTCTTTTTTTACTTTATCTGTTTATTTAATTTTTGTTTCTACTTTATCTCCCTCTGCCTCTTCTTCCTTTCTCTCCTATTATTTTTGTTATTATTTATTTTTATTTTTTTGACATATTCTCTGAATTGGTGGCTTGGTCTTCACCCTGTCTATAGTTTTTTTTCAAACTCGGTCATTAAGTATGAAAATAAAATACTGACCTTTTTTTATATATAACTATCTTAAACTTCGAGAGATCATAGTGGCTACAAATCATGATCCTCCCCCGCCGTAAGTTTTTCCCTAATCAACCAATTTAGCTGAATACAACGCATTCTTCATCCTCCCAATTTAGAAAATCGCCCCTCTTTCTCGTACATTCACTCACCTCGTTTGGAGTACATCCCCGACGCGAGAGAGGAAGTCAAAGGCAATTCTCCTAATGTGAATATCCTCGCCTTCACCTTAGCTCTTAAATCACCTTCTCCGCTAGTCTCCCTCGCCCTTTCCTGGAGCTAGGATTTTGTTCGTCATTCTATAGAACTGGAGACCCGCATCCCTCCCCATTTAAGGCGGCCTTTCAGAACTCATCAGGCTTCTCCTTTTCGGAGGTACTGCCTGGAAATCATATAGGAACCTCCAGTAGGTTGGTCTTGGGATGCTTCTTCCGCTCCGCTGAAGAAGCATACATACATATATATACACACAAACAGACACACACACACACACACACACACACACACACACACACACACACACACACACACACACACACACACACACTCATACACAGACAGCCGTATAAACTCATACTTTCGAGTACATCAATACGCACACAAACACGCACGCACACATACACACACAGCCGTATAAACTCAAACTTTCGAGTACACATGAGCACACACACAGAATTTGATATCCTGCGAATCACATTCTCAAAAAAGTATTTCTGAAAAGTTGCCTGTGACTCTGTTGCATTCGGAAGTAAAATATGACATTTCACGCTTTTGCAATAACTCGTCCTCTTGATAAATAGAAGAAAAAGTTTTTAATCGGTGCAGATAAAATGAAGAAAATTAAAATGAAGCGTATGAAAAATTATATCAATAACTCTCTAGATCTATTTTGGAATGATTCAGTCTGTATTGAATTTTAGATTTAAGGCGGATGTGCAGGGTCCGAAACTTATGAATATACATCTTTCATAATTTAATATAAGGGGAAAAATATTTATTCGTGGGTGAAAATAGCTTATCCATGCTTCAAATACAGAATATAATTTAATAGAAGTATAAAACCATATTGCTATTATAACCATACACGTATGTGGAATTACGGAATAAATACATGTACGTATGTAAATTAATATGTAAATATATATAAACAAATGGGTTAGATTCAACTATCATTACTCTTATTGATTATTTTTTACATCTCATTCAAAATAAAGTTCTGTAATTACAGTCGAATGGCGTTGATGTTGGTGATGATGGCGATGGCGATGGAGATGATGACGAATATAATGACAACAATGATAATGATAATAATAATAATAGTAATATCAGTAATGAGGATAATAATAGTAATAATAATAACAATAATAATAATAATGATAATATTAATAGTAATAATAATGATAATAATAATGATATTGATACTGATAATAATGATGATAATAATGATAATAATAATAAGAATAAGAATAAGAATAATAGTAATTGCAGTAATGATAATAATTGCAATAATAATAATAATAATAGTAATAATAATAATAATTGAAATAATAATGGTAATAATAATAATGGTAATAATAATAATAATAGTATTAATAATTGCAGTAATAACAATAATAAAAATGATAATAATAATAATAAAATGATTTCAATAACAATAATAATGGTAATAATAATATTAATAATAATGGTGAAAAATATAATGATGATGATAATGATAAGGATGATGATGACGATGATGATGATAAGAATTATTATTATCATTTTAAGGATAATGATAATCAATAATAATAGTAATGCTAATGTTAATAACAACAATAATGATAATAATAATAATAATAGAAATAATAATAATAACTATAATAATGATAATAATAAATTATAATAATAATAATGATAATAATAATAATAATGATAATTATAGTGATAGTAATGATAATAATAATAATGATAAATGATAATAATGATAATAATAATAATAGTAATAATAATAATAATAATAATAATAATGAATAATGATAATAGTAATATAAATAATAATGATAATGATAAGAATACCAACAATAACTGCATGATTATTATCACTATGATAAGAATAACAATAATGCAAACTGTTATAATAATATTATTAACAAACAGTATAAATTCACAGCCATTAATAGCA
>NC_061851.1:15728287-15733287 GCF_019202785.1 Penaeus chinensis | reverse complement strand
AGAAGAGGCGTTCGGGAAGGAAAATGGAAATATATTCGCACTGTCGCGGCCATTTGTTGTTTGAATACACACATGGCAGGTGGAGGCATTTCGTGTGTAATTCGCGTGTGTGTGTTTGTTCGTGTATTGTTCGTAGCGTGACTTATGTCAACACCGAAGTCACTTTGATGGCTTTCGGATACGTCAGCGAGGGAGACAGAGAGATGCGGAAGGAGAGAAAGAGAATAAAGAGAGGAAAGGATGATCGAGAAGAATAGGGAAGGGAAAAAGGGTGATCAGTCTTTTGGAAGCGATTTGTCTCTCTTCGATGGTTTTGAGTGTGTTTTCATATATATATATATATATATATATATATATATATATATATATATATATCAAAGGTTATGTCATGGACTGCCTTTCATTTGCATCTTCGCACACGCATTCACTTGCAAGTTAGCCTGTTTGGACGTGTACGTTTGTGTTCATATGTCTGTATGTGTGTTCGTGTATATGTATGTGTTTGGGTGTAGGTATGTGTGTATAAGTATGTGTATACGTGAGTGTATGTGTACCTAAGTGTGTGTGCGTGCATTCGTTTAAACACACAGAACAGCGGAACCAAAATTCCCGAAAAAAATCAAACTGCTATAAGAAGCCGGTAGCCGATTAATCTTATATGAATACGATTCGGGAATTCACCTTCACTTTCATTGTGTAGAGTACACATTGCAGACATATAATCGCTGAGAGTACTTTTTTTACCGTCTTTTTTCCAACCTTTTGGAGATTAAATGCAACACTCGTAGATAAGAGCTATGGGTGTGAGGATTGAAATATGAGGTAGGTGCTTTGAGAAATGAAAGCGTGTGTGCGCTCTACAATCGTTGTAAGAGTGAGTATATTTTTAGCGAAATGTCGTATAAACACACACATACTCATATATATACACACAGACAATACACAAATATATAGAACGCTGACACATAGAATACAAACCTACATACACACAGACACACACAAACACACACACACACACACATAAATATATACATACGCACAGATGAACGAAAAAAAATATAAAGAAAAAACAGTTGAGTTTTAACATATACACAATCACACATACTACCATACGCCCCAATAAATAAATAAATAAACAAACAAATAAAGAAATAATTAAAAAAAAACAGCTCTTTTTTCCCCCACATCGTCCCTTGGAATCTCGAGCCCTCTTGAACTTCGTCACAGAGCAGAGTGAGATAAGTGATCTCCTCTCTCACGCTCCCTCTTTTAAAACGGCAGACGTATCTTCCTTTCTCTTATCCTTAAGTCTCCTGTTCTTAAAAAAAGAAAAGAAAAATAAAGGGTCCTTGAGATGTTGGTTTTAGCCATCGATTCGCAAACGTCTTTTAGTGACCTCCTACCCCCCCACAAAAAAAAAGAAAAAGAGAGAAAGAGAGAGAAAGAATAAAAGGAAGCTTCGAAATCATGTTTAATGTGCAAAGTATCCTGTGTTCGAGACGTTCGGGACACTTCTGCGAAACTAATGCGTTGAGAGTGGCACGGAGAGATCAATCCCGCCTTTTATTGCGTCAGAGAGAGAGAGAGAGAGAGAGAGAGAGAGAGAGAGAGAGAGAGAGAGAGAGAGAGAGAGAGAGGGAGAGAGAGAGAGAGAGAGAGAGAGAGAGAGAGAGAGAGAGAGAGAGAGAGAGAGAGAGAGAGAGAGAGAGAAGAGAGAGAGAGAGAGAGAGAGAGAGAGAGAGAGGGAGAGAGAAATCGCGTATATTGCGTTCAGCTCATTCAGTTCCTAGGTATATATGTGTATATATAAATATATATATATATATATATATATATATATATATATATATATAGAGAGAGAGAGAGAGAGAGAGAGAGAGAGAGAGCGAAAAGAAAAGAGAGAGAGGGAGAGAGAGAGAGAGAGAGAGAGAGAGAGAGAGAGAGAGAGAGAGTGAGTGAGTGAGTGAGTGAGTGAGTGAGTGAGTGAGTGAGTGAGTGAGTGAGTGAGAGAGAGAGAGAGAGAGAGAGAAAGAGAGAGAGAGAGAGTGAGATAGATAGATAGATAGATAGATAGATTCATAGATAGAGAGAAGAGAGAAAGAGACGGAGGTAGAGAGAGAAGGAGAGAGAGAGAGAGAGAGAGAGAGAGAGAGAGAGAGAGAGAGAGAGAGAGAGAGAGAGAGAGAGAGAGAGAGAGAGAAAGAGAGAGAGAAATCGTGTATATTGCGTTCAGTTCTTTTAGTTCCTAGGTATATATGCCCTCCTCCCTACATTTCTTTTCTCTATTGCGTCAAAAAATATGCATATTGCGTTAACCTCCTTCACTACCCAGATACAGATAATACACTCTTTTTCTTTAGTATTTAAACACGTCCTTCTCCCCTCCACTTAACCCCCATCCCTCCCCATCATCTCTCCTTTTAAAACAATTGTTCCCTTACCCCTCACCCCCCCTTCCCTATCTCCTCTCTCAAAGGACCGAAATTTTTCCCTTCCCCCATCTCCTCCTTCACCACGACAAAGCAAAAGACAAGAGCAATAAACGACATGGACTTCTCGGGAGCCATCTTGGATTCCCCGAGGAGGCATGCGTCTCGAACAGAAAGTTAGTGTACCAAGACGACGCGGCAGTTCTTCGAGGGCCATAGTCGTCCTCGAGGGGGTAGAAAGGGGGGGGGGGAGGCCAAAGAAGGAGAAACAAGGATAAAGGGGATAAAGTGTGTGTATGTGTGTGTGTGTGTGTGTGTGTGCGAGTGAGTGAGTGAGAGAGAGAGAGAGAGAGAGAGAGAGAGAGAGAGAGGGAGAGGGAGAGGGAGAGAGAGAGAGAGAGAGAGAGAGAGAGAGAGAGAGAGAGAGAGAGAGGAGAGAGAGAGAGAGAGAGAGAGAGAGAGAGAGAGAGAGAGAGAAGACAGGAGAACTGAGAACATCGAATGACATTTAGGACCCCGTCACCTTCCTCCAAGAAAACGACGCTGCTGCCTTGTAATCAGGCGACGCAGGTGCCTGAAGAGGAAGACACGGAGCTGAACTCACTTTTACAAAGGGAGGTTGTGAGTCTCATCAGGAATCTGCGGAAGGAGCTGGCCTCCGCAGAAGGCTTAACTCTCCTATGTTCACATCCGTCGTCGACGGTTTCTCCAAAAAGCGCAGTGCGCTTGTGGAAGCCATCTCTTTCATCGACAGTTAGGTCGTCACCCAAGAAAGCAACGAACAAACACAACAACGCTCTTCCACATAAAATCGACCAGGACTGGGAAAACAAAGTCGAGGAAAGCGAAGAGCTGTACATCTCGGTGAGCATCAGAAAAGGCCAGATGCTGAAGAACCAACAAGCACTCACCATCTCCAGACCTACCAGTCATTCTCGATGCCTACAGCAGGTAAGAGAAAGCCGCTGCTTCAGTAATGCTCTCAGCAGAGGCCATACTCCAGGCAAAACTCCCAGAGGAGAGAGCCTCACTTCACTATAGGCCACCGTGAATCTCAACACCATATACAGGATTGCATCCTTACCAACATTTTCAGTCCAATCAACCGAACCATTCTGTGACGTATATGCCAACTCCATACTCCCACAATGCACAGACAGGAGTGGTAAAAATTGCGAAATACGAATAATTTCAGCAAATATGAGAGGATTCCACACCATGGTGGAGAACTAACTCACCAGCTCGTAAATAAACAAAGGCTGACATTGTATTTGCAGCTGAAACCTTCCTTGATGACAGGGTTCTGTCCAACTATGCAGTTATTCCAGGGTATGTAAATTGGATGCGTAGAGACAGGAATACGCAGGGAGGAAGAATTGCACTATGCTACAAAATAAACCTGCAGCTGCAGATAATAGATCTTCCCTTACCAGACGGCATTGAATTAAAACTCTTTTGACTGAAGGACAAGAAACGGCGCGGTATTCTTCTTCGTGGATGCTTCCAGCCGCCATCGCAAGGGACACTACTTATAGATTTCTTAATGCAAATCCTTGATCAGCTTATGGCCTATAACTGCCATCAATCAGAACTTTGTTGATTCTACAACACATCGCTCTGGATCGTCTCTTGACCCAGTTGTCACTGACCTACCTTTCCATCCCAAGTTTGCCCCACTTGGTTATGTCGGGGCATCTGACCACGAAGCTGTCTTAGAGATTACCTTAAAAACACCTAGGAAGAGAGAAGTGGAGAAGCTCCTGTGCAATGCAGACGCAAGAAAAGCTACAGGACCTGACGGTGTTAATCCTCGGCTGCTCCAGAGGTGCGCAAAGGTGCTGTCATCTCCTCCCACTTTAATTTTTAACACATGCTTAAGCTCCAGCAAATGGCCTACACTTTGGAAATAAAGCAATGTTGTCCCCATCTTTAAAAAAGGTGGGACAAATCCAGGCCAAAATAATACCGGCCTTTTTCCTTGCTGTCAATCATCAAGAAATTTGAAAAAAATATATTCCCACCAAACAAACCACCTTAAGGAAAAAACATCTATCTACCTGAAGAAGAACCGGAAGAGCCGCTTTGTTGCCGACCTGCTGTTACAGATGACTCCAGACTGGTCAGCTTAACTTGCCCACGGACAGCGCACTTGTGTTCTTGCCCCTGACATGGAGGGAGCCTTTGATAGGTTTGGCACCTAGGTTTGTTAAGCAAGTTAAAAACCTTTGAAGTGGACGGTGAACTATTGGTCCTTTTAGAAAATTATCTACTTGACTGACAGATGAGAGTAGTTCTCAGTGGAAAACACTCTGCTTACTATAACATCAAAGCAGGTGTCCCTCAAGGAAGCATACTGGGCCCTCTGCTGTGGAATGTCTTTCTCAATGAGAGAGAGCGAGAGATAGATAAATAGATAAATAGATAGATAGATAGATAGAGAGCGAGAGAGAGAGAGAGAGAGAGAGAGAGAGAGAGAGAGAGAGAGAGAGAGAGAGAGAGAGAGAGAGAGAGAGAGAGAGAGAGAGCGGGGGGGGGGGAGTGAGAGGAGAGAGAGAGAGAGAGAGAGAGAGA
>NC_061851.1:15685787-15693287 GCF_019202785.1 Penaeus chinensis | reverse complement strand
GTAATTGGGGCATTAGGGACAGTGACGAAGCATTTCGAGAAATGGATACAGAAGCTGGATTTGGAAATGACAGTTGAAATGCTACAAAAAACTTGTTTACTTGGAACAGCAAGAATAATTCGAAAAGTACTGGACATGAAGTGAAAAGTGAAAGAGAAAGAAGCTACAATATGTAAGACCGCTGGTTGGGGTCCGTTATTGCAGCTCAGTCACCAAGATAGAAGACCAGTCTTGAGAGTACCAGAAATAATAATAATAAATAATAATAATAACAATAATGGTAATGAAACAATAAAAGTAATAAGGATAATAATAATAATAGCAATAATAAAAATGCTACTACTACTACTATTACCACTACTACTACTACTACTACTACTAATAATAATAATAATAACAATAATGATAAAACAGTAATAATAATGATAATGATAATTTTTCATTAATACAATTCATTAATTCGATTCCCGCCAACTCTGAAAATGAAAATGAACTCTTATCACGTTTCATGTTTTTTGACGTGGTAATATATTGCTCAAATAAAAGTTACCATTACGACAGTTCGGTGCAAATTGCCCCCCCCCCCCTTGAAACCAGAAAGAAATTTGACCCGTTTCCCTGTGCGACAATCTGCTGAGACAGCGCCCTCTGCAATCCACAATCTAATATTTCAACCTTTTTTCTCCTTTCTTTCTTTCTTTCTTTTTGTTTTTCGTTCTTTTCTTTTTCTTCTTTTTTGTCTTCTCCTTTTTCGACTTTTTTTTTCTTCTTCATCTTCTTCTTCTCCTCCTCTTTCTCCATTTTCCTCTTCATCTTCTTCTTCTTCTTCTTCTTCTTCTTCTTCTTCTACTTCTTTTTCTCCTCCTCCTCCTCCTCCTCCTCCTCCTCCTCCTCCTCCTCCTCCTCCTTCTTCTTCTACTTCTTATTTTTCTCCTCCTCCTCCTCATCCTCCTCCCACTCCTCCTTCTTCTTCTTCTACTTCTTCTTTTTCTCCTCCTCCTCCTCCTCCTCCTCCTCCTCCTCCTCCTCCTCCTCCTCCTCCTCCTCCTCCTCCTCCTCCTCCTCCTTCTTCTCCTTTGCAAATGACCACATATCTCGCGCTTTCTTCCTCCCTCGAGTCCCACTTGGGCCGTCCTCTTCCCCTCGCAAGCGCCCGACAATCTCTCCCGCCGACAAGATGCTGCAAGAACCTCCTTCGTATCTCTCTGGTGTTCCTTAAGAAAATCCGACAGCCTCTGGGGTCGTCTCTTTGGCTGAAATGACCCTAGGTTTATTATCATTATGATCATTATTATTGTTATCCTTATCATTATTATTGTTATTTTTTATTGTTATTATTATTATCATCATTATCATTGCAATTATCATTATCATAATTATAATCATAATCATAATCATTATCATTATCATTATCATTATCATTATCATTATCATTAACAATAATCATTATCATTATCATTATCATTATCATTATCATTAACAATAATCATTATCATTATCATTATCATTATCATTAACAATAATCATTATCATTATCATTATCATTATCATAATCATTATCATTATCATTATCATTATCATTATCATTATCATTATCATTATCATTATCATTATCATTATCATTATCATTATCATTATCATAATCATAATCATAATCATAATCATAATCATTATCATTATCATTATCATTATCATTATCATTAACAATAATCATTATCATTATCATAATCATAATCATAATCATAATCATAATCATAATCATAACCATAATCATAATCATAATCATTATCATTATCATTATCATTATCATAATCATAATCATAACCATAATTATAATCATAATCAGTTGTAATCATAACCATGATCATTATCATCATCATCAACATTACCGTCATTATTATCATCACTGTGTATGAAGATATTTTATTTTCCTTGTGCGTTTGGCGACACTAACACGGGATCAGAGAGGGAGAAAAGACGTGAATCTTATCACGCCAACGCCGCGCAGTGGCTGGAAAAAGACTACGTAGAGGATTTTCCAAAGTGAAGGGAAAAGAAAGGAAGATGTAAAGTAAGAAGGAAATAGAGTGAAATAAAAATAAAAATCTCATAAACAAACGGTTAAATAATTTACTCGTAATAAGGTTGGATTTGGTCCCAAGTGTTTATACAGACTGCCTCATGAAAAAAAAAATGAACACTGGGGAAAATCTTTCATATAATAATATCAAGGAAAAAAGACGCTGCTTTTGATAGATCGACAGAGATAGAGATTTTTTTCCTAATAATCATCATAAAAACATAAAATCTTCGCTGTTTCATCATCATCAATATAATCTTTATACTTGATATCAGGAGATTTGTCAGATATAATCAAGTGATTAATATTTTTTCGGAGTTTTGACAAGGAGAAATCCTATCCTATCATTAATTCAAATAACTTCGTATTTGATGTGTGTACGATAATGAAAGCAACAGTAAGTATAATGATAATGATAATGATGACACAAAAAACAATACGGATATAATCATGACATTAACAATGAAAAAGATACTGATCGTTAGAAAGCATCTCGAAAAGACACTTGCCTGTAAACTTCAGTAGAGAACCCCGCCTTTATGAAACCTCGGTAGAGATGTGTCTTTGTGTCCGAAAATCCCTTCCTCTCTTCTGTAACTGACCATAATCTAATCGTAAGAAATTATGTGAGTGATTGATGGGCACTTAGAAGATCACTGAGGGTCAACCCTGCCATTGTAAAAGCAATCGGCAATCGTAGTTCAGTCTTTTGTAGAAGGCAGGTCACGTTAACGTTAGGTTAACCCAGTGACCCTCCTGACACATTTTTTAATCTTTTATTTTATTATTATGTTTCTGTAATCACTTTTTTTTTCGATGATCAAAGGAAATAATAAGAGGGGCGAAGAGTAAAGGTCAAAAGGGAGAGGTCAAGTCTCCAGCGGAAATTCTTAATTCTTGGTCATTTCAGGTCGAGATTCTGTGGCGGTGACCATTTCTTTCGTTGTGTGTGTGTGTGTGTGTGTGTGGTGTGTGTGTGTGTGTGTGTGTGTGTGTGTGTGTGTGCATATATTAGTCCATTCAAAATTGATTCTTCAGAAACATATATGTTTACTATAATGAGAATAGTGTTAATGAAACTGCAACTAATAATGATAACAGCAAAAACTTTAGAAAGTAAGTAATGGCGATCCTTGCTAATCTTGCCAAATACCGGGCTTAAGCGAAGGGAGACCGACTGAATATGCAAGGAAACGAACGCATTGAAGATGACACTCCTCCGAACTTGAACGCTCTGGCTTAAACTTCAGACAAAAATGAAATAAAGCTACTGTGCCAGAGGTCATTTATATTCGTTTCGTATAAGTCTTGAAAGTTTTATCCCCATTCTGTTATTCTGATTTATTCATCTGATAAACATTATATATGATGATTACGTATTTTATGATTTTCCCTTTGTTGTTATAACTTTCCACTTTTTTACATCAGATTTCCACAGGGAATTACTAATCTAGAAAATCTTATTTCTTCGTATTGTAAGGACTACGACTGAAAATTCCTGAAAAAATAGAAGAAAGAAAAATAAAAAATGGAAAACAAAAATAAAACAAAACAAAGGTAAAAACGCAGAATAGGGGGTTAAAACAAGCAAGCAGACAAACAAGCAAGAAACAGAGGAACTAGGAGAAAAGAAAATATAGAAATTGTGCAAATTATGAACGTTTAAGAATACATATCATTAATTAATCAAACACTTATATACACAGACAAAGAAAATATCCCAAACATTTTTTTGTTTGATTATTGAGTGAAATAAAGAATAAATAATGCAATTATCAAGCAGATAATAAGAAAACAAAAAATCTAATTACGAAAAATGCATATAATAACAAGCTAGAATTAATATAATAGGAAATACTTAAATCAAGATTAATCCAAACTTTTACTCAGTAACCGAGAAAGGATTTAGATATTTAGGAATCTCTCTCTCTCTCTGTATCTATTTACATCTATTTATTTATCTATTTCTCTAATCTCACTCTCTCTCTCTCTTTCTCTATCTATCTATCTCTCTGTGTGTTTATTCCTTTCAATCTATCTATCTACCAAATCTACCAAGTCTCTCCTTATATATATATATGTGTGTGTGTGTGTGTGTGTGTGTGTGTGTGTGTGTGTGTGTGTGTGTGTGTGTGTGTGTGTGTGTGTGCGTGTGTATATATATGTGTATATATATATATATATATATATATATATATATATATATATATATATATATATTGATACAACTGACGCCGTTCCGTCTGCAATAGCCAATTCATCGTCGCGAAATCTTCAATTGAAAAACGAACGTCTTGACCCCAAACGACCTCGCTTGAGAACAAGCAATCCTAACCTCCTCCGCGCAACTCCTCAAGGACGCTGCCCTGCGAACCCGCCCAGAAGTCCTATATAAGAGGGCAAGAAAACCGGAAGAGGGGGGAGTTGTTCAGCCATTGAACTGGGCAGCTCGGTCAACCAACCTCGCCACTCCTCAGCTGTGACCCCAAGAATCCTGTGGCGTTTCACTACAGAAAATCGTAAAATATATATAAAATCATATTTACATTGATGGTGTTGTGTTTAATTATGGATAATTATTCACGGTATTTTGTGTGATGGTTTTGTTGTTGTTTTTTTGATAAATAAAGGTAAAACATTACTTGTGTTTTATGCATTTCCATGGAAGTAATGTAAAAAGAAAAAGGAAAACTAATAATCTATATACAATTCTAATTTCTGACTACACTAAGCGAAACTACATATAAGTCTAATACATAAATTGAATAAAATTTACTCAAAGAACCTGGAAGATATATGAAATATCATAATGCATTGAGGTTAAGCCTATTGCATCAAACTTTATTATGGATTTGTAGTTACATCATTCCCCTAGACTAAGACTAAATCTCGTCACACTACTACAACTGTAATAATATATATATACATATTTTTTTCTTTTCTTTCTCTTTCTCTTCATCTATCTATCAATCTCTACCTATCTACCTGTCTATCTTTATCTATTTAATCTGTCTCTGTCTCTGGCTCTTTGTCTATTTGTCTTTTTGTCTCTCTCTCTCTCTCCCTCTCTCTCTCTCTCTCTCTCTCTCTCTCTCTCTCTCTCTCTCTCTCTCTCTCTCTCTCTCTCTCTCTCTCTCTCTCTCTCTCTCTCGCTAGGCTCTCTCTCGCTCTCTCTCTCTCTCTCTCTCTTTCTCTTTCTCTTCTCTCTTTCTATCTATCTTTATCCATTTATATATTCTGTCTCTGCTTCTGTCTCTCTTTCTCGCTATCTCTATCTCTGTCTATCTGTCTATGTATTTCTCTTTTTTCTCTCTCTCCTTCTCCCTCTCTCTCTTTCTTTATCTCTCTCTTTCTCTCTCTCTCTTTCTCTCTGTCTCTCTCTCTCTCTCTCTCTCTCTCTATATATATATATATATATATATATATATATATATATATATTATTTATCCATTTTTATAATCTGTCACTGCTTTTCTGTCTCTTGTTCTAGCTATCTCGCTCGCTCTCTATTTCTCTCTCTCTCTTTGGTGTCTTTTCGATAATCCTTCTTAATTTGACATTTTGACGATGAGGTCAATTAATTAATGACCGTATTCGTTGGCAAAAAAAAAAAAAATCCCTTAGATTTATTGTTATTGTTATTGTTACCGTTATTATAAGTATTATGGCATATGTTCCTAGTCTTACTCTTGATACAACTTGAATTAATTATTTTTTCTGTTCTCATAACCTCATTAAGTGTTGTTGCTATTACTATATCTTCTGTTCTAGTTAGTTTTATCCTTTCCCCTCGTTACTATGCTCTTTTTATTACCGTAGTTATGATAAAGAAAAAAAAAAAAAAAAACATTTTTTTTCCTTAAATTTTTTCCTTTTTTGTTTCAAGTTTCTTCTCATTATCATATCAGATATATCATTCATTATTTTTTGTTTGTTTATTTAATGCAGTTTCTTCTATTTTACTTAACGAGTTGAAATATGTAAATCAAAAGTTGCCTTCACTTTTATATTGTAAGTCATTTCTCTGTTTTCAGACTTTGCTTCAAGTTCCTTATCTTCTTATCTTAATGTGGTTATAAAGGATAGTCTCTTCAAAGTTATTTTAAAAGCCTTCCATTACATTTCTATGATATTCTCCTCTCCCTCACCCTCGTCTCTGTCTCTTTCTACGTCTCTCGGCAAATGCCTGTGATATATTTGTCTATCTGTACGTGTGAGTGTATTCAAGTGTGCGTGTTAGATTGTACGTACGTTTGTGATTTACGTTTATGTATCTGTCGGTGTGTGTGTGTGTGTGTGTGTGTGTGTGTGTGTGTGTGTGTGTGTGTTGCGTGCGTGCGTGCGTGTATGTGCGTATCTATATGCCAGTGTCCGTGTGTGTACGTAAGTAAGCCTTTGTGCTTTCAGGTATATAAATATCTGTCTGTAGCCTTACTTCCCCAACAGCCAGGTTGCCAAGCCACTCCCCACGTGGTCCCGCGATGAAGTTAATGGGGGGAGTGAAGTAACAAACGAAGCAAGAGAAGGTAATGCGACAATAGAGATTCGAAAGTTGCCGAATATCCTTGAATATCCATTTATTAATGTAACAAGTAGTTTGCCACTTTACTCTAAATGCTAACGTTCAAACAACAATATAATTTTCAACTTAAGCAAGCATGAAATTAGAACAGACATTATCGATACTTGGTCAAAAAATTATCTTATACATAATCAAGCAATTATAACACTAAGTTAATCTCATTAAGCAGTAACTAAATCAAGCAAAAAACTTATTCTAGAAAATGCATAACTAATGCATACATTATGCAAACACAAAATGATTCTTACGCTCCACTGGAAATTAATAATCTTCATCACTGTTAAATCACACTTCCGGAGAGCTGAGATCTCTTAAAAGTATTCCTTACTTTTCAAACTAACTTGATTTATCCTTACACTTAAAACTCAAATATATATGTATTCAATTATATCATTCTTAAAATTCGAAAATCAAACCTATAATTCTTTAACTGTATAATTCTAACTTCCAAAATCAACTTAACCATTATTTGGTCCAATATATAGCCACACATAAATCTAAAAATAATCCCAAACCCTACTTACTCCACAATATCCAAAGCACATTCCCGTCCACTATGATCCCTCAAGATAAGGCACTAAATCCCTTTAACCGGGTTTATCAAGATGTGCCACAAAAATGACATGGCTCTTGGATACTGCTCCGAAATCTAGTCTGCCGTTGTCTGTCACTGAGCGTCTTTTATTCCCGATATGGGAGCCCATCCGGCCACACCCTTAACAGTTAATATGAATATAATATAATTTATTTTCACCAATTTGAAAGATACCCGCATTAGGACTTTCCTGTGTCCCAGCAAATTTCCAACACTGTATTTATCCCTTTTTCTACCTCCCCC
>NC_061851.1:15665787-15668287 GCF_019202785.1 Penaeus chinensis | reverse complement strand
TATATATACATACACACACACACACATATATATATTTATATATATATATATATATATATATATATATATACATATATAAAAGAAGAGAGATGTACGAAAATTCAATACTCAAATAGAAAATGAAACAGTGATCTCAGGTACCAGCATGAAAACAACTAAAAGGAGACTTGGAATAGGGAGAAATCAAATATATGCAATAAAGAAACCAGACGGAAAAGTGACTTTTACAGGGATAGCCACGGATAGAAGCGAACGCGGTAACTCGAGAAGTACCTAACATCACAACATAATAAATAAAGAGAGCGCTTAAAGGCAAAATAATTGTAACAGTGAAACTAGCCAATCTTTTTAACAAATGTCTTCTCAATGGAAAAATTCCGAAAGCCTGGAAAATGCAACAATTATTTTGATACATAGAAAAAGGGGACAGAAAGGATCTAAAAAACTACCGACCCATAAGCACCCTTCCGTTACTTACAAACTGTTCGCTAAAATCATCACAACTCGCATCTCTGGCAGTCTGGATTCTAACCAGCCTAGAGAACAGGCAGGCTTCCGTAGTGGATTCTTTGCAACAGACAACATACATACGCTCTCCCATATAAGAGAAAAATAAACGAGTATAGGAAACCCCTGTGTATGGCTTTCATCGATTACAAACGGAAACCGATAAAATCCCAATTTAAAAAGGGTGTTAGACAGGGTGATACCATCTCACCAAACCTTTACAACTTGCCTTGAGGAATATTCAAGAAGTTAGAATGGAACGGAAAGGCTATCAAAATAGGGGACGAATACCTAAACAATCTAAGATTTGTAGATGATATTGTTCTCTTCAGTGAATCTAGAAATGAAATGCAGCAACTAATAAATGATCTGAATAGAGAAAGCCTGAAAGTCGGACTTAGGATGAACAAGAAAAAGACTAAGATCATGTTCAACAGTAGAGTTCAATTCGAACAGATACATTTCCAAGGCGCAGCGCTAGAGGTGGTAGACAAGTATATACACCTAGGGCAACTCGTACAGACAAACACATCTAGCCAAGAGGAAATTAAGCGATGCATCAGTCTAGGCTGGAGCGCCTTCGGCAGACACAGTAGCATACTAAGAGGCTCCTTGCCATTATTTCTAAAAAGAAAAGTCTTTAACCAATACGTCCTCCCAGTCATGACCTATGGATCAGAAACATGGACTTCAACCAAATTACTGGAGAGGAAACTAATAAGTGCCCAGAGAGGGCTGGAGAGGTTGATGCTGGGAATTAGTCTAAGAGATCGGGTGAGGGCGACGTGGATCAGGGAACAAACAGAAGTGGAAGATATACTCGGGAGCATCAAAATGATGGACAAAGATGGACAAAGAAAGTAGCAGACTGGGTTATAGATAACATAAAGAAGCCAAGGGCCAGACCTATGAACAGATGGCGCGACGAAATAACGAAATTTGGGGCCAAGACTGGAAGCAAAAACCGCAAGACAGACAAAGATGGAAAAGATTGGGAGAGGCCTACGTCCTGCAGTGGATTGACCCAGGCTGATGATGATAATGATGATGATGATCACACACACACACACCTACACACACACACACACACACACACACACACACACACACACACACACACACACACACACATATCTATATATATATATATATATATATATATATATACATATATATATATATTTCTCAGTAAAAATATTTTGAAAGATAACCTCAATGTCGAGCACCAACCATTTGTCCTCATCTTAGACCCAAAAATGGCCATCGGCAACTTCTGAGCCTCATGTCAACCGAAAAGGAAGTGGCAACCGGGATAAAGGCAACCACGAAAGCTGGAACAAGACGCCAGGGACCCATTATTTACCCCATTAGAAACGAGTCTCTAGGGACGTCAGAGGTTGTTTATCTAAGGGGGAATGGATATATGGACTTCCTAACACTGCAGGTCAAGCGAGTATGTG
Organism: Penaeus chinensis; assembly: GCF_019202785.1. Classification (NCBI taxonomy): domain Eukaryota; kingdom Metazoa; phylum Arthropoda; class Malacostraca; order Decapoda; family Penaeidae; genus Penaeus; species Penaeus chinensis. Next base: position 15,666,320 of record NC_061851.1, on the reverse strand, counting down.
TCTTACAGACGTCGGAGCTAAGTGAAAGGGAGAGAAGTAGGTTCCCGAGAAAAAAAAAAAAAAATAGTAATGAAAGGAATAAAAATAATGTGGGTAAATGTGTACAAAGGCTAAAGCGTAATAATGGGAAAATTAGAAAGACTGATACGGACTATAACAATAATCATAATGGTGAAACTGGTAATGGTGAAATTATATTAAAAACAATTAGAATGATGATAATACATGTAGTGGTATTGATAATGATACTAGTACTGATACTATAATTAATCATAATAACAATGATAACATAATGATGATGATGATGATGATGATAATAGTAATAGTAAAGATAAAAATAATGATGATGATAATGATGATAATAGTAATGATGATAATGATGATGATAATGATAATAATGATGATAATAATAACATTAACAATAATCAAAATAATATTAGCAATAATAATAATGATAATGACAATAATGATAATGATGATAAAGATAATAATAGCAATAATACTGATAATAATAGTAGCAGTAGTAGTAGTAA
>NC_061851.1:15628287-15633287 GCF_019202785.1 Penaeus chinensis | reverse complement strand
CCTCTCTCTCTCTCTCTCTCTCTCTCTCTCTCTCTCTCTCATCCCTCCTCCTCCACCACCCCACCGCTGCATCCTTACCACCGGCTCCAACTCTACATCAAATTAACCGAGATGCATTGGCTGGTCGATTCAATATTACGTAATAAATCTATACATTTTTATGTATCCTTTTTTCACATAACAATAAATATGTTTGATATAGACTGCCTATCAAAAACATTCCGCAGCGAGTAGCATGAAAAATGGAATAAATTGTGAAACAGATATATTGATTTTCATAAACGTATCTGTGTATCTAACGTTTTCCAATAGGCGAATTCCGATAGATTCTTTATTTATATTGTTTCCAAATACAATATATAGCACCATTACAATTTGTGATGTGCCTCCATTTTCTGTGACACAAATGTTGTCACTAAACATAACGATTCTCGCATTAATGTTAATGATGTTAATGTTGTTACTAATTACGTCTTTTATTTCGGTTCTGGTTATATTCTGTTGTTGTCAAAAAGGTTGTTTTCATTTGCAGTTATATTTGGCTTCCACCATATATTATCCTTTTATTACTCTTATGATAATGGTAATGATTATGGCATAAGTTTCTGATCATGATTATGACTGTGGTTATGATTGGGATTATGAGTATGATTAACTATGATTATGATCTTGACTGCAATCTTGATTATGGATATAGTTACGTCCATGACTAAATATGATTATAAATTATACTGACTTTAGATGTACTATTGATATGGAAAACAATTACACTTCTTTTCAACTCGCGAAGTATAAAATGTTGCTCCCCACTATATCCAGAATTCGCAAGCGCTTTAGAGTGCTTCTGTTCTAAAAGCTAGGGGGGAGCGGCTTAGAGGATATGCAAAGTGTGAGTCTGAGAATTATCACGTATTTCAACTCATTAATGTTCTTGGCGTATGACATAAATGGCGAATCTTTAATGTTTATAAATATTTATATATATTTGTATATATATAGTAGTATATTATATATATATATATATATATATATATATATATATATATACACACACACATACACACACACACACTCACACACATGTGTGTGTGAGTGTGTATATATATATATGTATATATATATATATATATATATATATATATATATATATATGTGTGTGTGTGTGTGTGTGTGTGTGTGTGTGTGTGTGTGTGTGTCTATCTATCTATCTATCTATCTATCTATTTATCTGTCTGTCTATATATACATGTATACATATGTGAATATATATATATATATATATATATATATATATATATATATATATATATATATATATATATGTGTGTGTTTATATTTATACACACACACACACACACACTCATATATATAAGTATATATATATATATATATATATATATATATATATATATACTTATATGTATATATATACATATATATTTATGTGTGTGTGTGTGTGTGTGTGTGTGTGTGTGTGTGTGTGTGTGTGTGTGTAGGTATGAACCGGAGGAGCAGTACTAAACCAACAACACCACACGACCTACTAAAAGGAGTGTCCAACTAGGGTCTAACTAGCTCATAGTTATTACCTATCTACTCATACGGCCCGTAGGCCGTATGAGTAGATAGGTAATAATCGGTGGAAATTGTTTTTGCATGTCTAATCCTAAGTCAGATGTACTGAGGTATATTTATGAAAGATGGAATAATGCAATGCCGTTATCATTACTCTAGTATGAGTAGATAGGTAATTTCTATGGAACTATTGAAATCCTAGTTGCACACTCTACATCTATAAAAAACAACAACATTATACCGGAATAATGAAGGTATAAACAAACCATTGTATGTGTGAAAAATGATAATATATAAAATAATACAAAACTAACGAAACACATAAATAAATACTAAATGTTATATCAAATAGATAAAGTCGGTTCCTTAAAGAAAGACAAAATGTTTAATTTCAACCTAATCAGGACTACAGCATATTAACAGGAAGTTATACACGATAAGCATAAAATATATAAGGTACATGCGACAACGTCATGAAATATTTTATAATTTAACCGCGGCATGAAAAATTATGAAATATATTATTGAACACTTTTATAGGTAGGAGATAAGCTCTAACAAAGGAGAGAGAGACAGACAGACAGATAGACAGACAGACAAAGAGAGAGGAAAAGTGAGAGAGAGAAAAAGAATGAGAACGAGAGAGAGTAAGAGAGAGTTAGAAGGAAAAAGAAAGAGAGTAAGAAAGAGATCGATAAAGAAGGGGGTGAAAGACAGAGAAATAAAAAGAGAGAGAGGAGGGGTGGCAAAAGAGAAGAGAAATGAAGAGAAGAGGGAGGGAGATGGAAAAAGATATAAAAATATTGCTTATTTATCTGTAGATTCGTCTTTAATTTTGTGTGTTTTGATACCATCAAAAATAAGAGAGAAAGAGAGAGAGAGAGAGAGAGAGAGAGAGAGAGAGAGAGAGAGAGAGAGAGAGAGAGAGAGAGAGAGAGAGAGAGAGAGAGAGAGAAATTGAGAGAGAGAGAGAAATTGAGAGAGAGAGAGAAATTGAGAGACCAGAATAATATAAACATACACTTCTAACGAAGCCGAATCCTATATCCTACCCGTTAGACATCATTAATTAATCTCTATCGTACCCAATCATTAAAAAAAAAGAAACTGCATTATACCGTAAGTATTTAGCCACACGTGAGATTAGCGAAAGGCAGAGACAAATTCGCACGCAACTTAACGTGCCATAATTAATTAAGAATCTTCATTTCAGAGATGCGTGTCGGTGTCTCAATCCGAACACACACACACGCACGTAAAGAGAGATGGATAGGTGAAAAGAGATAGATGGATAGATGAAAAGAGATAGATGGATAGGTGAAAAGAGATAGATTGATAGGTGAAAAGAGATAGATGGATAGGTGAAAAGAGATAGATAGATAGATGGATAGGTGAAAATAGATAGATAGATAGATGGATAGGTGAAAATAGATAGATGGATAGGGGAAAATAGATAGATATATAGATGGATAGGTGAAAATAGATAGATAGATAGATGGATAGGTGAAAATAGATAGATAGATGGATAGGTGAAAATAGATAGATAGATAGATGGATAGGTGAAAATAGATAGATGGATAGGTGAAAATAGATAGATAGATAGATGGATAGGTGAAAATAGATAGATAGATGGATAGGTGAAAATAGATAGATAGATAGATAATTAGGTTGGTAGGTTGATAGATCATAGATAGATAAGTAGGTAGTTTGATAGGTGATAGATAGATAGGTAGGTAGGTAGATAGGTTGGTAAATGATAGATAGACAGATCAATAGATAGATAGGTAGATAGGTTGGTAATTAGATAAGTAGGTATACAGATAGACTAATGATAGATAGACTTATAAATAAATAGTACGTATCTAGATAGATAGATAGATATGTTGATAAATAGATATATTGACAGATAGATAGATAGACAGGATGAGAGAGAGAAAGAGGGAGAGAGAGAATATGATATTTTAAAATATTTTCTCTTTGCCGCAGACATTTTGATATCAAATGCCTAACGCTGTCATTTCATTTTCAGCAAAAAGGCCCACATACACAACAAACATTTCAAACAAGTTAGATTTATCTCAGTTACAATAACAGCTGTGCCCTATTCATCGTTTATGACGTAATGCTCCCAAGGTAAAATATTCACTATAAATACAGCATATCTCAGTACCGCTATTTCTGTAGTAAATCCTGAGACACATTACATTAAGCTACTTCTAAATTCCTTATTAAATCACAAAGTTATTTTCAAAATAAGTGCAACACAAGAGACATTTTACTCGCAAACTTTTCTTCTCAAAACCCCGGAAAAAGCTTTGTTTGTCGATTTGTTTTTGTTGTTGTTGTTTCTTTCGATGGCGTTTAAGTTACAGATTCACTTTTTTGTTCAACATTGATCAAGCCTTTTTATTCAACATTGATCAAATATCTGACAATACGTAATACTTTTATGATTCAAAATACCCGGCTTACATTTTTTTTAAAAGTAAAAAAAAAAAATATATATATATATATCATTACTTCTTATTTTATATTTTTAAACAACTACAAACAACCACCCATACATGAAAACACGGAAACCCATTAAAACAAACAACAGACAAAGGGTGAAAAAAAGGGAAAAAAAAATAGACAAAAACATCAAGACCTAATTCCAAACCTGGTAGACGCTGACTTGGAAAGCTCAGGTGATTAAGGAGTTAATTAGACTGCGATGATGGAAAGTTAATTTAATCCGCCCACTAAAGAGGAACTGCTTGGCTGCTTGGTCCACGACGGCGGGTAACGTACATAAACGGTGGGAAGCTGGTCTTTTATAGTCTTTGAGGAAGTTGATTACTATTATGTGGATGTGATTGATAGGTGGGAGGAGGGGGAGGAGGAGGAGGAGGAGGAGGAGGAGGAGGGGAAAGAGGAGAAGGAGGAGGAGGAGAGAGGAGGAGGAAGAGAAGGAGGAGGAGGGGCAAGAGAAGAAGGAGGAGAAGGAGGAGGAGGAGGGGGCAAGAAGAGAAGGAGGAGGAGGGGCAAGAGGAGAGGAGGAGAGAGGAGGAGGAGGAGGAGGAGGAGGAGGAGGAGGGGCAAGAGGAGATGGAGGAGGAGGAGTAGGATAGTAAACGAGGAGGGGTAGAGGGTAAAGGAGGAGATAGAGAGGGTAGAGGAGGAGGAAGAGGGGGAAGAGGGGATAGAGGAGGAGGAAGAGGGGGAAGAGGGGGTAGAGGAGGAGGAAGAGGGGGGAGAGGGGAGAGGAGGAAGAGGGGGAAGACAGGGGAAGAGGAGGAAGAGGGGTAAAGGGGAGAGGAGGAGGAAGGGGGTAAGGAGGAGGAAGAGGGGAAGAGGAGGAGGAAGAGGGAAGAGAGGGAGATAGAGGAGGGAGGGTAGAGGGGGAAGAGAGGAGGAAGAGGGGTAGAGGAGAAGAGGGGAAAAGG
>NC_061851.1:15598287-15600787 GCF_019202785.1 Penaeus chinensis | reverse complement strand
GATGGAAGGTGAGAGGAAGGAAAGAGGGAGAGAGAGTGGAGGAGGGGGAGCGGAAGAAAGGAGAGAAAGTGGAAAAGCAGGAGGAAGAAGGGGAAGGTGGGAGAGAGAAGGAGATAGAGATAGAGGGAGAAGGGGATGAAAAAGAGAAGGATGAGGAGAAAGATAGAGCAAAAAAAATGAGAGCGAGAGGGGAAAGAGGGAACGGGAGAGAAAGAGAGGAAGGAGGAAGGAGAGAAAGAAAGAAAAACAGAAACCGAGAAGATGGAGAGGGGGGGGGGCGGATTTGAGGAATTTAGACGAAGTTAAAAATAAAACGATAAAACGACAAAAAAGAGTATGAAAGCTGGAAAGATTGAGGGACAAAATGTTCAAGAACACTGTGACCTTCAAATCCTCGACTGATATTATTACCTTGGATCATTCACAGAGCGAGAAATATTTTGGATAAAAAAAAAATACATCTACAATCACAAACCGAATAGCATCACATCATTAAATACATAAGAAATAACAGAATATAAAAGAGATAAATCAGCAATAAAAGTGAAAAACATCTTAAATCGGAACATCAAACGATAACCAAGTAACATTTTCACCATCAACAGCTTCAGTATATGTTTTAAGTTTACGAAATGAAAAAAAAAAAAAAAAATCCTTTGAGAGCAGTGTGGTGGCAGCATAATCAGGAATGCACGAGAGTTAAAGGAAAATTTGAATACAGGATTTCAGGAAAAAAAATGACGAGGGAAAGGAATATCAGGACATGATGATTGCGGGAGGAAGGGGGGGAGGGAGGGAAGAGGAGGAGGGGGAGGGGGAGGAAGGGAGGGAGGGAAGGGGGGATAAGGAGGGGGAGGGAGAGGGAGGGAGGGAGAGAATGAGAGGGAGAGGGAGAGGGAGAGAGAGGAGGAGAGGGAGAGTTAAAGGGAGAGAGAAAGAAAGGGAAAAGGAGAAGGAGAGAGAGGGAAAGGGAGAGAGAGAGAGAGAGAGAAAGAAAGAGAGAGAGAGAGAGAGAGAGAGAGAGAGAAAGAGAGAGAGAGAGAGAGAGAGAAAGAGAGAGAGAGAGAGAGAGAGAGAGAGAGAGAGAGAGAGAGAGAGAGAGAGAGAGAGAGAGAGAGAGCGAGAGAGAGAGAGAGAGAGAGAGAGAGAGAGAGAGAGAGAGAGAGAGAGAGAGAGAGAGGGGGGGGGGGGGGCGAGGGAGAGAGAGAGAGAGAAAGAGAGAGAGAGATAGACAGACAGACAAGTAGACAGACAGAAACAGATATATAATTGGATAGACAGATAGAGAGATAGAGAGAAACGAATCCTTAAAAAAAAATAAAAAAAAAAAAAACACTTTGGAGTAAGACTCACGAATGTCTCGATGAAGATACTCCATTTATCAAATAATTAAAAAAAAAAAATCAAGACAAAAAACAAAACAGAAAAGAAATGCTCATATCCACTTCATCACACGCACTTCCAGGAACATGCAAACAAGATTTCAGCGAGCAGAAAGTAAGCGAGGGAGGACTCTAATCGACTAACACAAATTTTGCAGTGCCAGTTATACATACAGTGCCAGTTCTTTATACAGAGCCAGCTTTCTACACAGTGCCAGTTCTCTTCACAGTGCCAGTTTTCTACACAGTGTCAGTTTTCTACACAGTGTCAGTTCTTTATACAGTGCCAGTTTTCTACACAGTGTCAGTTTTCTACATAGTGTCAGTTCTTTATACAGTGCCAGTTTTCTACAGTGTCATTTCTTCATACAGTGCCAGTGTTCTACACAGTGTCAGTTCTCTATACAATGCCAGTTCTCTATATAGTCCCAATTCTCTATACAGTGCCACCTATAGTGTCACTTCTCGCGTGTTCGGCAAACCCCGGGCTCGACCTAACATCTGACACTCTCTCTGTTTGGGGCTTCATGTGAGATTTGACTTTTGAGAAATTAACTTTGGTTTCTGAATTTGTGGTTTGTAATTGTTGCTTTTAGGCTGTATTTTGGGTAATAGGAAGTAAATGATCCGATGTAATGAATGGATGAATAAATAATATATGTCTGATACAGTGTATGATTAATATGAAATGATACAATATATCCTACATAGCAATGACCACAGACATGAATGTACATCAAAAAAATTTTTTTTATTAAAACAGGGAGTAATATCATACAATACTTAACCTTTATTGGTTGAAATATACGCGTTTCAGTTACCGATGCCCGTACAGAAGAGCATATCAGATTATTATCACTTTGCTAACACTCAGCATCGTAAAAACTAGAAGAAAAAATAAAAATAAAAATAATATGAACAAGAAATAGAAAGAGAAGAAAAAAAGGGAGAAAGAGAAAGGGAAGAAGAAGAAGGATAAAAAGAAGATGATGATGAAGAAATAAAAGAAGAAGGATGAAAAAAGATGAAGAAATAAAAGAAGAATAAAAAGGAAGATGAAGAAATACAAAGGAGATGAGGAAATAAAAGAAAAAGAAGGAGGAGGAGGAGAAGAAGAA
>NC_061851.1:15575787-15585787 GCF_019202785.1 Penaeus chinensis | reverse complement strand
CACCACCACCACCATCATCACCACCACCATCATCACCACCACCATCCATCACACCACCACCATCATCACCACCACCACCATCATCACCACCACCATCATCACCACCACCATCACCACCACCACCATCATCACCACCACCACCATCATCACCACCACCATCATCACCACCACCATCATCACCACCACCATCATCACCACCACCATAATCACCACCACCATCATCACCACCACCATCATCACCACCACCATCATCACCACCACCATCATCACCACCACCATCATCACCACCACCACCATCATCACCACCACCATCATCACCATCTTCATCATCACCACCATCATCACCACCACCATCATCACCACCACCACCATCATCACCACCACCATCATCACCACCACCATCATCACCACCACCATCATCACCACCACCATCAGCACCACTACCATCATCACCACCACCACCATCATCACCACCACCATCATCACCACCACCATCATCACCACCACCACCATCATCACCACCACCATCATCACCACCACCATCATCACCACCACCATCATCACCACCACCATCATCACCACCACCATCATCACCACCACCATCATCACCACCACCATCATCACCACCACCATCATCACCACTACCACCATCATCATAATCACCACCACCACCATCACCACCACCACCATCACCACCACCATCATCACCACCACCATCATCACCACCACCATCATCACCACCACCATCATCACCACCACCATCATCACCACCACCATCATCACCACCACCATCATCACCACTACCACCATCATCATAATCACCACCACCACCATCACCACCACCACCATCATCACCACCACCATCATCACCACTACCACCATCATCATAATCACCACCACCACCATCACCACCACCACCATCACCACCACCACTATCTTCATTAACAGTCCTAACTCACAATAAGCAGCGTATTTTCCTGTCACGCCCTTTGTCTCTGCCCCTTTTATGATTTCTAGAGCATTCGATCTTCGGAAGAATCATCATGATCACCACCACCACTATCATCATCATCATCATCATCATCACCATCATCATCACCATCTTCCTTATCTTCCTTTTCCTCTTCCTTTCTCTTCTCCTACTCCCTCTCTCCCCCCATTTTCTCTTATCTTTTCTCCTCCCCTTTCCTCCTCCTCTCCCTACCTCTTTATCCCTCCCTCCCCATCCATCCATCCCTCTTTCCTCTCTTCTCCTCTCCTATTTTCCTTCTACTCCTTCCTTTCTCATCCCATCCATCACTCCCTCCTTCCCCTTCACAACTCTTCTTCTCCTCTTTTCCCCTGATCCTCCTTCTTTCCTCTTCCTCCTCTTTCTAGAACTCCTCCTCCTTCCCTTTCCATCTTATCCACACCTATCTCCTTCCCCCTCTCCTCTCTTTTTCTCGTCTTCCCTTCTTCTCCTCCTCCTTTCCTCTTCCTCCTCTTTCTCCTCCTCGTCCTCCCCTCCCCACCCCATCCTTCTTCTTCTCTCTTCTCCCCCCTTCTTCTCCTCCTCCTTTCCTCTTCCTCCTCTTTCTCCTCCTCGTCCTCCCCTCCCCACCCCATTCTTCTTCTTCTCTCTTCTCCCCTTCTTCTCCTCCTCCTTTCCCTTTTCCTCCTCTTTCTCCTCCTCGTTCTCCCCTCCCCATCCCATCCCATTCTCTCTCTTCCCCACCTTCTTCTCCTCCTTCTTTTCTCTTCCTCCTCTCTCTCCTCCTTGTCCTCCCCTCCCCATCCCATCCCATTCTCTCTTCCCCACCTTCTTCTCCTCCTTCTTTCCTCTTCCTCCTCTTTCTCCTCCTCGTCCTCCCCTCCCCATCCCATCCCATTCTCTCTCCTCTCCACCTTCTTCTCCTCCTTCTTTCCTCTTCGTCCTCTTTCTCCTCCTCGTCCTCCCCTCCCCATCCCATCCCATTCTCTCTTCCCCACCTTCTTTTCCTCCTTCTTTCCTCTTCCTCCTCTTTCTCCTCCTTGTCCTCCCCTCCCCATCCCATCCCATTCTCTCTTCCCCACCTTCTTCTCCTCCTTCTTTCCTCCTCCTCCTCTTTTTCTCCCCAGCAAACTCAAGCACACACGCATTCCTCAGTAAGTCGACCTCATGGGATTTCATTTCGCAACGCAACGTAATACCTGAAGGATGTTCTTACGTGTTATGTTTGCGTTAAGTCTTTCTATAATACGAGCATTGACAAAGCCCCTTTTTTGTATCATTATTCGCATCCGCTTTTCCAAGAATTTGCGATCCGGGGTGAAGTCGTACGAGGGGGTGGGGGTAGGGGTGAGGTTGGGGGGGTAGGGGTGGAGTGGGGGGTGGGGGTGGGGGGGGGTAGGGGTGAGGTTGGGGGGGTAGGGGATGATATAAAGCTCTGAACCCGGTAGTAAAAATTTCACCGGATTAGCTTGCCTGAATGGCTGTGAATGGCGTTTCAGAAAGAGGGAAATGCTGTGTGTATTATCTATTCGTTTTTAAGTGTTGGTCTATTTTTATCCTTATCCTCTACTCCTCATCCTTATTTTCTTTTTGCTCCTTCTCCTCCGTCTTCCTCTTTTTCCTCTCCTCCACCTGCTCATCATCATTTTCTTTTTCCTCCTCCTCCTCCTCCTCTGACTTCCTCTTCTCCTTCTCCTCCTCCTCCTCCTCCTCCTCCTCCTCCTCCTCCTTCTCATCCTCATTTTCTTTTTCCTCCTCCTCCTCCTCCGTCTTCCTCTTCTTATTTTCCTTTTCCTCCTCCTCCTCCTTCTTTCTTTTTCCTCCTCCTCCTCCTCCTCCTCCTCCTCCTCCTCCGTTTTCCTCTTCTCCCTTTCCCCTTCCTCCTCTTTCCATAAACAGTCCTCATGAAACGGAAAGATGCTTGGGCTGATCAGTCGTGGCATCCCAAACAAATCTCCTCCAAATAAAATGGTCCTGCGCCTTTCTGACTAATTGTACCATGCTCATTTCTGTTAATTCTATGATATACTCTAAGCATCGAGTCTTGGGTCTACCTCTCTTTCTTTTACCATAAACCCTGTCCAAGCATGAGATCATGAGACCTAAACTATCACTTCTTGCCACGTGACCATCGTACTTCAATTTACGTGTGTCGATGGTGTTTAATATTCTCTCATGAATGTCTGCCTCTATTTTATCTAATGCGGAACTATTTGTCCTACGGTCGGTCCAGCTAACACGAAGTAAACATCTATGGCACCACGATTTAAAAGTTTCCTTTTTTTTCCTATCATTCTTCTTCATTACCCAACACTCTGATCCGTAATTGGAAATGAGAAACGCCATTGATTGGGGGAGTCTTTTTTTTTTCGTTTGTTAATGAGATAAATTTGTCTTTCCAGATGTTCGTTAATGAGACAACAGCATTTCTTGCGATGGTAATTATTATTTCTTATGAATCGTCATAGTTGTTAGTAAAAGTTGCTCTTAGGTAAATGAATCCATCGACAGTTTCCAAAACTTTATCATCTATTATAAGATTATGCTGTGTGTGATAATCTCTTTCTATCTTCATTAATTTGGTTTTGCTCACATTTAAGTTTGATCCTGCTCCTCACTTTTCTTAACTACTGAATTCACTAAATGTTGGAGTTCCTTAATAGATCCAGCAATTAGAACAGCATCATCTGCATATCTTAAGTTTGACACATTTCTGCCTCCTTTTTTGTTAATACTTTCAAAGTTCTCTGTTGCTGCTCATCCCTTTATCTGCATAGACATTGGATAAAGTAAAAAGTGAAAGAGTACAACCTTACCTAACTCCATGGCCTATGTTGAGCCAGTCTGTTGTATGATGTTCGGACTGCTGCCTTCTGTTGGTCGTTAAGCTTTTAAATCAAGTTAATAATGTGTAATGGAAAACCCCTTTCGGACATACTATTCCAGAGGATGTCATGAACAACTTTTGTAATCGATAAAAGGCAAGTATTTATTCTTATTATGTTCTCTGTGTTTTTTTCTATGATCATCTCTAAATTAGATTATTTATGTATTATTCCGTCATTTTTATCGTCCTGTTTTTATCTTCAGTGGTTTGCGTCTCTTTTTCTTTTTCTTTTTTATCGTTTGCTTACATTCGAAAGGGATGGCAATCTCTAACAGAATAATTGCTTTGATAGATTTTTGTTTATTTGTTTATGTGTCTTTATCATCAAAGTTACGTGATGTTCAGATGTGGTTCTCTTGTAGATACTGGTAATTGTCAAAGTGATGGTTTAATCAGTATTTTGAAGTCTATGCTTATCAATTTATTAGTCCATCCACTTCCCTCTTTACTGTATTGATTTTACGTCATCTCAGAGGAAATGAAATGTCACGGGTTGTATGCTTACATATATATATACACAGACACACGTGTTTATGTGTGTGTGTCACGTATCGTATCACTCCATTTTGTTTATTCATTCGTTTTTATTCCTCCCTTTGCTTTCCCTTTCCCTTTCCTCTACCTACCTCTTTCTTCCGTTTTATATCGCTCTGCTTCTCCCTCTCTCCACATGTCTCTGTCTCTCTCTCCCTCTCCTCCACCTCCTCACTCCCTTCCCACCTTCCCCTCTCTCGCCCCTTCTCCTCCTCCTCCTCTCTATCCCTCTCCACCACTCTCTTTCCCCCCCTCCCCTCCTCTTTTGCTTTTCTCCTCCTCTCCGCCTCTCTTTTCTCTTTCCCTCTCCACCCTCTCTCCTTTCGCCCTCTTTACCACCATAACCTTCCCCCTCTCTGCCCTTTCTGCCTTCCTCTTTCTCCATCCACTCTATCTCTTCGTTTCCACCTACCCCATTACCCGCCCTTCCCCCCTTCCCCTCTCCCTGCTCTCCAACTTACCTTTTCTGCCCCTCTATAGCATCCCCCACCTCCCTATGTCTCTCTCCCTTTCTCTCCCTAGTGTCTACTCCTCACCCCCCCCCTCTCTCCCTTCCCCATCTTACTTTTCTCACCCTCTCCGCCTCCCTTCCCTCTCCCTCTCTCCACCTGCCCCTCTCCACCCCTGCCTCCCTCTATCTCTCCATCTCTCTCCATTCTATCTCCCCCTCTCCACCCTCTCACTCCTCCTCCACTTTCTCCTCTCCTCATCTCCATACCACCTTCCCCTCTTCCTTCCTACCACTTTATCTTTTCTTCCCCTCTTCCTTCCTACCACTTTATCTTTTCTTCCCCTCTTCCTTCCTACCACTTTATCTTTTCTTCCCCTCTTCCTCTCCCCGGTCTCTGCCTCCACCACCCTTTTCCTCCTCTACTTTACCCTCTCCCTCCTCTCCACTTTCCCCTTCCTCTCCACCACCCCTCACTCCCTCCCTCTCTCCCTCCTCCTCTCCCTCCTATCCTTCCCCCATCCCACAACCCCGTCAATCCCGTCAATCCCGTCAAAAGAGAGAGAGAGAGAGAGAGAGAGAGAGAGAGAGAGAGAGAGAGAGAGAGAGAGAGAGAGAGAGAGAGAGAGAGAGTGAAAGAGAGAGAGAGAGAGAGAGAGAGAGAGAGAGAGTGAAGAGAGAGAGAGAGAGAGAGAGAGAGAGAGAGAGAGAGAGAGAGAGAGAGAGAGAGAGAGAGAGAGAGAGAGAGAGAGAGAGAGAGAGAGAGAGAGAGATAATCCATGAGCCAATCCCGAATGAACTTCACCAGCCACTGATTCCAGGAGAGTCTTCCGACGTGGGAGGTGTGGGAATATATTGCTAACTTCCTTCATGAACAACAAACACATTCCTCTAGAAAAAAAAGTAAAAAAGAAAGATCTCGACTAGAAATAAGAGTAAAAATAAAGGAAAAAACGAAACCAATTACCTTTAACTTAGATTAAAAAAAAGAAAAAAAAAAAACTCTCGACCTACTTATCTCCTTCGTCAGGAGAACCTTTTCCCCCTCGAGACCTCGTGGGCGTCTCTTGGGTGCTGAAGGCATCTCTGTCTTCTTCTTCCTTTTATTTCTTCTTACTATTATTATTATTTATTTATTTTCATTATTATTTATCTTCTTTTATGTCTTCTTCTTCTTCTCCTTCTCCTTCTCCTTCTTCCTCTTCGTATCCTTCTTCTTATTATTATTCCCCCTTTTTTTTCTTCTGTTTCTCCCTTCTTCTACTTTTTCTTCTTTTTCTTTTTCTTTTTCTTTTCTTTTTTTCTTTCTTTTTCTTCTTCTTCTTCTTCTTCTTCTTCTTCTTCTTTCCCTTCTTTTTCTTTTTTCTTCTTCTTCTTCTTCTACTTCTTTTTCTTCTTTTTCTTCTTTTTTTTCTTTTCTTCTTTTTTCTTTCTTCTTTTCTTCTTTTTCTTCTTTTTCTTCTCTTTCTTCTTTTTCTTCTTTTCTTCTTTTCTTCTTTTTCTTCTTTTTCTTCTTTTTCTTCTTTTTCTTCTTTTTCTTTCTTTTTCTTCTTTTTCTTCTTTTTCTTCTTTTTCTTCTTCTTTTCTTCTTCTTCTTCTTCTTTTTCTTATTTTTCTTATTTTTCTTATTTTTCTTATTTTTCTTATTTTTCTTATTTTTCTTATTTTTCTTATTTTTCTTATTTTCTTATTTTTCTTATTTTTCTTATTTTTCTTATTTTTCTTATTTTTCTTCTTCTTCTTCCTCTCCTCCTACTTTTCGTTTTTCTTCATGTTCGCCTTCTTATTTTCCTTCTCTTCCTACTCTTCTTCAAATTCTTCATCTTCCGCTTCTTTCTCTCCTCCCTCTTCTCCTTCTTATTCTTCTTTGAATTGTTCTTCTTCATAATAAGATAATAGGATAAGGGCGTTATTATTATCAGTCTTTTAGGAAATTTTGATATAAGTGAAGATAGCGGTGATGTTAACTATCATAAGGGGAACTATGAGCCTGATAGCAGTTATGATAATGACAATAATGAGTGATAATAAAAAGTAATGGTAATAAGACGATGATGATAACAGCGATCATTATATTAAAGATGATGATTATAACATTTGTAATGTGGATGTTGTACATGATTTTTTTTAATGCTAACAAATAATAAGAACAGCAACAATAATAATAAAGACAACCATGCTAATAAGAATGACCATAATAATGATAATAACAAAAGGGAAAATGGTTGTCATAGCGATAATAATAAAGACTGAAAATTACTTCCAGTGATAAGTCCTCGAGCAAACAATCAAAATAACAGACATCCCAACCGCAGACCCGCACAGAGCTACAAGGAAACAAACCACGCACACTTATTCAAAGGAGCTGACACAAGCTACAACACACTTTTCATTTTTTAGATATCAATTCTTAAAAAAAAAAAAAAAAAAAAAAAAAAAAATGTTACTCAATAATTTTACATATACAATTTATTTTATTTTCTTTCGTGTATGTGTGTGTTTGCGTGCGTGTGTATGTGTGAAATAAACAGTTACTCAATAATTTTACATATACAATTTCTTTTCTTTTATTTTCTTTCATGTATGTGTGTGCTTGCGTGCGTGTGTATGTGTGTGTATGTGTTATTATGCGTGTGTTAGTGTGCGTGTGTGTGTGTGTGTGTGTGTCAGTATGTGTGTTAATGTATGTGTATGTCCATGTGTATGTCTATACGGCTGTCCACTGTACGCAGTAATGGCCTCCATAACCCATTCCAAAATCTAATGGAGAGAGAAAGGCATAGACGGCCTGTAACGAAGATAAAGCTGTGAGCTGTAGTGACCATCAGGACCAACGCGTGGCTGACAGCGGGATACGACCTCAAATTTATCTCGTGGATTCCTCTTGGTGGGATACAATATACTATTTATTTTTCATTTTATGTTTTTCGTTTTCTATTTTTTTCGGTATTCGTTTTCTGGGTTAGTTTTTGTTTTCGTTTTCCGTTTTCTCAGGGTTTTTCTTTTTGTTTTTTTTTTTCGTTGTCTGTTTTTTCCGATTATTTTCGTCTTTAGTTTATCGTTTTTTTTTTGTGTGTTTTTTTGCGTTTTTTGTTATCTCATTTTTTCCTTTCTTTTCGTTTTTCGTTTTCTCTTTTTTTCGTTTTCCGATTATTTTCGTCAATAGTTTTTCGGTTTTTTTTGTGTGTGTTTTTTCGTTATCTCTTTTTTTCTTTTTTTTTCATTTTTCGTTTTTCGTTTTCGCTTTCGTTGTTTTTAATTTTCACGCTTATTATGTTAATTATGTTTTTCTTTTTTTTCTTTTCTCTTTCTTCTACCAAGGTGTTCAAGGTGTTATGTGTAAGTGTGACACGTGTTCTTCATATTACCTTTGCTTTTATGTAGAAAACAAATATATTTATATGAATGGACTATATTTCTCTGTATATTTCAAAGGGTCTTCTGTTGCATGCATGTATCCATCGTTCTGTATTTATGTGTGTGATTAGGCCTGTATGTATGTTTGTAGATATGTATGCATTCATATACGCACACACATGCATACACACATGCACACACCCGCACACAGACTCACACACATATATACATATACATATATATACAAACATATATATATATATGTATATACATATATATGTATATATGTGTGTGTGTGTGTATGTGTGTGTGTGTGTGTATTATGCATGTATCATAACTATTATCATTACTATCAACATCATCATCATTATCAGTATCACTATCTTTATCATTATCATTTATATTATTACTGCTACTATCATTATGAATGAATAAATGAAAAGCTAAAAATGAAAATAAAGAAGCTAAACAAACAAATAGGAAAATAAATAGGAAATGAGAAGAAAGCATTAAATATCAAGACCTCATACAGTCATCGGAAATAAATTTTAAAAAAGAAAAAGAAAACGAAAAAAGAAAAGAAAAGAACAAAAAGATATATATATATATATATATATATATACATATATATCCATATATATATAAACATATATATGTGTGTGTGTGTGTGTGTGTGTGTGTGTGTGTGTGTGTGTGTGTGTGTTATGCATGTATGTGTGTATATATATATATATATATATATATATATATATATATATATATATATATATGTGTGTGTGTGTGTGTGTGTGTGTGTGAGGGGGGTTGGATGTACTTATGAACGTACTGAATACGACTTTATCACGCTTGACGGAATGTGTATACAGGCGTAAAGTTAAACTCAAAGGGAACTTTTTACAAATATCTTACGACCATCGCCAGAGGATCTCTACTCGTTATTTGTAATATTTTTCATGACCAAAAAACAAAAAAAGCATTTGGGTGTGATAGGGTTTGTATGTAAATCTGTGTGTATACTCTTATCACCCTCTTCATTGTTATGCATGTAAAACGTACTGTGTACAGTTTATAAGTATAGGTACAGACACTTAGCGGAAACGTACACACACATATAGCAATGAAACAGACGTACACATACAAATACACATAAAGAGCGATAGCATGATACATGCTTACATACACACAGACAACCCACAACACACATAATCCCCTACACAAACACACACACACACACACACACACACACACACACACACACACACACACACACACACACACACACACACACACACACACACACACACACCTACACACCAAACCCACAACACAAGACAACCACAAACCTAATCACCCACACACAAACACAACCCACAGCCCGCCCCACAGCACACACAAATCCACAATGTCTTCTCACCCAGTACCCCCTTTTCATATTACACATCCCTCTTTCCTCGATAAACCATTGCTCGCATGAACGGAACGTCAAGTGAGCCGATACCTTATCAGCGACTCCGAAGTTCCGTCACAACAGAGCTGCTTCCCGGAAAACAAAAGTTGTTCCGACCGCGAGTGATGTAAACAATGCAAATGTAAACATGGGATGCCTCGTCGGTACATAGTCGCTAGTCTTTTTTCATTGCTTGGTTGTTGAACGGCAATAGAGCAAGGAGGGAGCTTTTCAATAACGACTTCCGGTAAACAAAAGAGGCGAGCATAATCTTGTTTTCCTTTCGTATTTTTTTTTTTTTTTTTTGAGGGGGGGGTGGAGATCGCGGTGGGGGACAATATTCTGGAGGGTTAGAGG
>NC_061851.1:15558287-15565787 GCF_019202785.1 Penaeus chinensis | reverse complement strand
GATAATGATAATAATAACAATAATAATAATGATAATAATAATGATATTAACATTATCATCTTCACTATTATTATTAAAATTATTACTATTACCATCATTATTATCGTTACCACTATCATTATCATTAATAAGGAGGTACAGTGTGGCGATGCCCCCTGTAACCAGGCAACATGCAGGTTCGGTTCACGAGGCTGGGCTAGACGTAGTTAAGGTTAAGTTGGGTTGGCTTGGCTTGGGTTATGTAGGATTAGGTTGAGTTATGTTGGATTGGGTTGGATTTGAATTGGGTTTGGTAAAAAGTGCCCTTTCGATGGGATTAGTCAGGATGGAGAGGGTGCGAACGGCTTCTTCGTCCGGGGAGCAAAAATATGTATATTAAACTCGTATATTAAACTGATATGCACATCCGTTGATAAAGTAATAGGGAAGGGGGTATGGGGGATCTCAAAAATGCCCACTTCTAACAGAAATTAGTATCAGAAACATCGAAAACACATTGGACCCCCCCCCCCCCCCAAAAAAAAAAAAAAAAAAAAAAAAAAACAGTAACAGTTTCAGCTGAGAGGCTAGAGAGACGAAAGAGAGAGAGACCTCAAACGAAAGATGATACGGGAAAGGCGACGCGGGACGAATGACAAGAAAGAGATAACACTGGAAAAATGAGATAACACGAAATAAATGATACCGGAGGGGTAACGCAGGAGAGAGAACAAGGAAAATTAGATAAAGATATGGCACCAGAGAAATGACACAAGAGAGGCGACACTGGAGAATCGACACGAGAAAAATGTAATAGAAGCCACCACAGAGATGACACGAGAAAGGTGACACTGTAAGATACCAACGAAATAACACAATATTAAAACATAAACAAAGAAATGACACGGCAGACTGATACTATCAAGGCCGAGGAATGACAGTGGACTTCCATGTTGTTAATTACTTAATTAATGACTCGGGCCGTTAATAGCATCAGAGAGGAGAGGCTCTCAATGTATATACAGGGCGACTGCCTACGTTATAATGGATTCGCCTGTGATAGATTAAATGTGTTTATAAACTTATATGAAATTAAATCTATTATATTTAGCAGATTCACATTTGTTACCGAGTCTACATGGGATTTATTGATATGTAGTAAATAGCGTAAAACATAGATAAAACAATTAATTCCATGTATAAATGTGTGTAAAAGTGCGTTGGGTAAATTGCCAAAGATTAGACTTCCTTTAAACTCTGTCGTAAAAGAATCCACCCTATGTAAAACTAAACCATTTATCTAAAGATATTACCAAAACAATAACAATACTGACAGCAACTAAAATCTAAAACAAACACAAGTACACAGAGCTTTTCACACAGACAGAGTTAGAAAAAATAACGTTCTAATGGCATTTTGAAAGCAATGAAGGACATTATCACAAGGTCAGATTGGCAATTATTATCATTACTATCATTTTTACTATTAGTGTTATTATCATTATCATCATTGTTGATATTATTGTTATTATTATCATTATAATCTTCAATATTGTTAATATTATTGTTATTATTGTTATCATTATTATCATTATTATCATTATTATTATTATTAGCACTAGAAGTAGTAGTAATAGTAGTATTATTGTTATCACTACTATTGCTAGCATCATTATAAGTGTATGTAAATTAAGAATGAAGTAAAAGGACTGAATAATGATACTGATGATGATTATTATTACCACTATAGTTCTTATTATTGTTCGTGTTGTTTTGTTAGCCATTATCGTTTTTGCTCTTGTCACTATCATTATCATAATCATTGTTATGTTTATTATGATCATTGTCAACATTGTCACCATTATGATTATCCTCATTATTATTATAATCTTTATTTTTGTTGTTACTGTTGTTATTTTTTATCATTCTCATTATCATTATAATCATTATTATTATTGTCAATACTCTAATCCTCATTATTATCCTTACCATTGCCATTATGTCATTATCATAATCATTCTTACTGTTATTAATAGCAATAGTAGTAGTAGCTGCTACTATTATGAATGGTTATCATCATTATAATTATTATTATCATAAAAATCATATTCTCTCTCTCTCTCTCCTCAAAAAGGAAAATAATGAAAGAGAGAGAGAGAGGTG
The DNA here is from genome assembly GCF_019202785.1 of Penaeus chinensis. Classification (NCBI taxonomy): domain Eukaryota; kingdom Metazoa; phylum Arthropoda; class Malacostraca; order Decapoda; family Penaeidae; genus Penaeus; species Penaeus chinensis. Next base: position 15,563,645 of record NC_061851.1, on the reverse strand, counting down.
TGAAGGAAGGAGAGAGAGAAAGAGAAAGAGAGAGGGAGAGAGAGAGAGAGAAGGAAGAGAGAGAGTGAGAAAGAGAGAGAGAGAGAGAGAGAGAGAGAGAGAGAGAGAGAGAGAGAGAGAGAGAGAGAGAGAGAGAGAGAGAGGTGGGAGGGAAGGAGAGAGAGAAAGAGAAAGAGAGAGAGAGAGAAGGAAGAGAGAGAGAGAGTAAGAGAGAGGGAGATAGAGAGAGAGAGAGAGAGAGAGAGAGAGAGAGAGAGAGAGAGAGAGAGAGAGAGAGAAAGAGAGAGAGAGAAAGAGAGACAGAGACAGAGACAGAGACAGAGACAGATAGAGACAGAGAAAGATAAACAGACAAAGGCAGAGACAGACAAAGAGAAAGCTAGACAGACAAAGACAGAGACGTATAGAGACAGAGAGAGACAGACAGACAAAGACAAAGATACAGAGCCAAGCAGACAAAGACAGAGAGTCAGACAGAGAAAGACAAAGATACAGAGCCAAGCAGACAAAGACAGAGATACAGAGCCGAACAGACAGAAACAGAGAAAGAGCGAGATCTCGCCAAGAGAATTCGCACCTAGAAGAAACCTCCGTTGAGTAACTAGTCGCAGTCCGCGAACGCTAAGTTACGCCGCTAACTTAGGTCCTTCGCCGCACACGGAATACAGAGCAACAGGAACTTGATAACTTCTCGACTTAAGTTAGATAACACTGGTTATCTAACCGAGAGAGAGAGACGCTGCTTCCGGATGGACCTGGTTGCCATGGTGACGCTCTTGGGAAAAAAATCTTGGTTATGGAATTTGAATATGTATTTCGCCCTTAGCTTACGGAAAGAAAATGTGTAATAGATGGTTATGGTAATGATGATGATTGTGGTGATGAAAATTCTTGCGATAACGTTAGGAATGAAACGAATATTGAGGGTAATTCTGATCAGATTAATGGTTATCTTTCCCCCTTTTCTCCCCTCCATTCCCCTTATTACTTTCTCCTTTGCCTCCTTTCCCTTTAATTCCCTCTCCCAATTTTCCTCCTTTTCCCGTCAATTCCCTCTCTTAATTTCCCTTCTTTTCCCGTCAATTCGTTCTCCTCTTTTCTATATTTCCATCTCTTTTTTCCCTTTATTCCCTCTCCCAATTTTCTTCCTTCGCCTTTAATTCCTTCTCCTCTTCCCCCCTTTATCCATCTTTTCCTTCCCCCAATTTTCCTTCTTCTCCCCTTCTTCCTTCTCATTTTCCTCCTTATCCAATTCATTCCCTTTCCCAATTTTCCTTTTTTTTCCTCCTTATCCCCTTCTTCTCTTCCCCTTATCTCCTTCTCATTTTCCCATTAATTCCCTCTCCCAATTTCCTCCCTCTCCTTTCATTCCCTCTCCCCTCCCCCACACCTTTATCCATAATTTCCTTCTCCCAACCTTCCCTCTCTCTCCTTTATTCCCTTCCCTTCCTCCCTCTTCTTTAATCCCTTCTCCCCTTCCCTCCTTTATCCATCATCATCATCATCATCATCATCATCATCATCATCATCATCATCATCATCATCATCATCATCATCATCATCATCATCATCATCATCATCATCATCATCATCATCATCATCATCATCATCATCATCATCATCATCATCATCATCATCATCATCATCATCATCATCATCATCATCATCATCATCATCATCATCATCATCATCATCATCATCATCATCATCATCATCATCATCATCATCATCATCATCATCATCATCATTTCTATCACCACAATCATCATTTCTATCACCATCATCATCATCATCATCATCATCATCATCATCATCATCATCATCATCATCATCATCATCATCATCATCATCATCATCATCATCATCATCATCATCATCATCATCATCATCATCATCATCATCATCATCATCATCATCATCATCATCATCATCATCATCATCATCATCATCATCATCATCATCATCATCATCATCATCATCATCATCATCATCATCATCATCATCATCATCATCATCATCATCATCATCATCATCATCATCATCATCATCATCATCATCATCATCATCATCATCATCATCATCATCATCATCATCATCATCATCATCATCATCATCATCATCATCATCATCATCATCATCATCATCATCACCATTTCTATCACCACAATCTTCTTTTCCCCTATCACCATCTTTCATCAAAATTTTCCCCCTATCGATCTTCATCATCATCACCCTTTCCATCATCATCACCCCCCCATCATCATCTTCTTTTTCATTTTTTCCTTCATCATCATTTCTATCACCCCCATCATCAAATTTCTTCCCAAACTTCATCTTTCCATAATCTTCATCATCAAAATCATCTTCATCATCATCATTTTCATCACCATCATCAATCATCACCCCATCTTCATCTTAAATCACATCTTCATCATCATTTCTTAACCATCATCATCACCATCTTCTCATCTTTCTTCCATCTCATTTCATCACCATCACCCCAATCACAATTTTTTATCCCACCCTTCCATCATCATCATCATCATCACCACTTTTCATATCATTTTATCCCATCTTCACACCCATCATCATCATCATCATCACCATCATCATAAATCATCATCATTTCATCCCCCTCATAAACACCCATCTTTTCACCCCATCTTCATCATCATCATCATCATCATCATCCCCTAAATCTCATCTTCATCATCATCATTTCATCACCATCTTTCATCCCCAATTTCTATCCCCACCCCTTTTCATCATCTTTCATCATCATTTCTATCACCATCATCAAAATTCATCATCTTTTCACCCCAATCTTCATCACCCTATATCTCCCCATCATCATATAAACACCCCACCATCCCCCACCCCCAATATCATCATCATCACCCACATCATCATCATCACCATCATCATCATCACATCATCATCATCATCATTTTTCCCCCAAAATCATCTTTTTCTTCACCTTCATTATTTCCTTCCTTCCATCCTTCCCCTTAGGAATACGAGCTTGTTAGTCGTGCCCATCACTCTAAGGGAAAATGTAGTTCCTTGCTAGTGGCGTTGACACACTGTGACGCTATTGGCACTAATGAACCAGTTACAGCCGTCGATGAAAGTCTACGGGCGTTTAGGGGGAATGGGAAGGGCGTGGAGGAGAGTGATTGGGGTGGAGGGGGGTGGGGGGGTGAAGGAGGTGTTGAGGGGGGGTTAGGGGTAGGGTAAGGGGTAGGAAGGGGGGGAAAGGGCGTAGGGTAAGGGGTAGGAAGGGGGGGAAAGGGGGTAGGGTAAGGGGTAGGAAGGGGGTAAAGGGGGTAGGGTAAGGGGTAGGAAGGGGGGGAAAGGGGGTAGGGTAAAGGGTAGGGATTTGGGTGGAAGGGGATGATTAAAAGGTTGAGTAGAGGGTAAGGGGGGTAGAGTAAGGGGTAAGGGGAGGGAAGAAGGAGGGGTTGAGTAGGGGGTAATGGGGGAAGGGTGAGGGGTGGGGGTTAGGGTGGAAGCGGGGGGGAGATTTTGGGTAGGGGGTAGGAAAGTGGTAAGAAGGAGTAGGGTATGGGGTGGAGGGGGTGAGGGAGGGGTTGAGAAGGGGATACAAGTGGTAGGGTGAGGGGCGGGAGGGTAAGGGGTGGGGGAGAAGGGGATGGGTAGGGAATATAGGGGGTAAGGTGGAGGTGGGAGAGGGGGGAGGTCCTAGAGTTGCCTATACACACATCACACGGGAATTATATTAAAACTTTGCTTAACGAGATAATTTCATTTTCTGTTTTATCTAATAGTTCATAGCAGTATATATCCTTTCTTTTTTTTCTTTTTTATATTTGTCTTTTTTTTCATTTGTCTTTTTTCTTTTTCCTTTTCTTTTTTTCTTTTTTTCCCCTTTTTCGTGTCGGTCATCATCAAGTTATATAAAACTTTGTAATATTCAATCGTTTATTTCCTTTCCTACAATTTACAAGTCCTTATTCGTTTAATGCTTTTAGGTGTTTGCTGTGAGTATGAGGTTATTCATGATAACTTTTATTCTTTTTATCATTATCATTGTCTTATTATTATTATTCTTGTCTTAAGTTACCTACTGTCAAGACTCATTAAATGGAAATTATTTAAAGAAAATACCTTATATATATTGTACTACTACAGATTTATTTTCTTATTACTACTATCATCTTTACAATTATTGTTATCATCACCATCACCATCATCATCATCGTCATCATCATCATCATTTCTATCACCACAATCATCATTTCTATCGCCATCTTCATCATCATCATCATTTCTATCACCATCATCATCACAATTTCTATCACCATCATCATCACAATTTCTATCACCATCATCATCATTTCTATCACCATCATCATCACAATTTCTATCGCCATCATCATCATTTCTATCACCATCATCATCATAATTTCTATCACTATCATCATCACAATTTCTATCGCCATCATCATCATCGCCATCATCATCATCATCATCATTTCTACCACCATCATCATCATCATCACAAATCACCAATAATATCTCAGCATATTTTTTCTATCCATTTTCTACTGTTACACATGTCCTTCCCTCTCTCTCCCTTTTTAAATCTCCTTCTTCCATTTCTCAGACGTCGCCGTGTATTTACTCTGCCTCTTGCCACACTCCTTTCTGTTTGACTTGAAATCAGCAATTTGTCTCTTTGCCTTTTTCTGAAACTCTCTCTCTCTATCTATACATTTTTTTTCAGTTTTCCTCAAAGTTCTGAAAATGTATTTTACTTATATCTCTCGAGTAGATCATCTGTATTATTTTTTTTTTTTTTTTTTTTTTTCGTCGGTTCTCAAAGTGTGAAAGTTATATTTTACTAACCTCTTCTTCTTCTCTCTCTCTCTTTCTCTCTCTCTCTCTCTCTCTCTCTCTCTCTCTCTCTCTCTCTCTCTCTCTCTCTCTCTCTCTCTCTCTCTCTCTCTCTCTCTCTCTCTCTCTCTCTCTCATTTGTTTTCGAATTCTAAAGTCAAATTTAAATGACATGTCATGAGATGCTCTTTTAGTCTTTAGGATTTTCTTGATGCATGAAAATTATATTTTTGTGCCATTGCTTTCTTCTTTTTTTTTTTGAGTTCTCAAAGTTTTCCTTGAGTTCTTGAGTTCCACACTTTACTAGAATCTCTATCTATCCATCTCATCCTATTGAACAGTTTCTTAACCTAAAACTCTTATTCTTTAAATCTTACAGTATCTTCTAGCGTTATGAGTCCCACGGTCTAGGGGAAAAAATATATTTTCACAAGCCTAAGATAATCCTTTCGCAATCTCTCTAATCTCTCTCGTGGTTGAAAGTCCTCTCTCCTTCCTTTG
>NC_061851.1:15545787-15548287 GCF_019202785.1 Penaeus chinensis | reverse complement strand
TCAGAACGGTAGTGTTCTTGACACTGAATTGGAAATTGCACGCTGCCATCCCTGACATTTGACACACACACGCACACACACACACACAGACACACACACACACACACACACACACACACACACACGTATATATATATATGTGTGTGTGTGTGTGTGTGTGTGTGTGTGTGTGTGTTTGTGTGTATGTGTGTTTGTGTGTGTGTGTGTGTGCGTGTGTGTGTGTGTGTGTTTGTGTGTAGTCTAATTACCGCGCCAGCTCGTGTGTATTAATGCACATAGATAGATTTCATACTCTTTCTCTCCGCTTCTTCTGTCCCTTAATGCCAGTAGTTCTATTAATTAACGAAAGAGTGGAGAGTGAAGGGAGAACAAAGAAGAAGAAACATGCTTTAGGAAGAAATCCATTTAGCTGAAAAAATGGAATCAGGAAAGAAAGATATATATAGAATCATTACAAGTTCAGATTAAGCTGATGTCATCGGATCATTTTCTTAATGAAATTGTCGGTTGACTTTGGCTCAAGGAAGGGATATCATTAATTAAATATTAAAATCTTTTGTCTCTCCATCCTCATTATCTTCAGGCTAATTAGGTTACGTGATATGCATAGTTATTTTATCTGCAGTGTTGACTCTGACAAAGTCATTTGTTGTTAATCAGATACCGTTAATGAAGAAAACGGGAGAGAAAAAGACAAGATGGTAGAGAAAGAGAGAGAAGGGGGAGAGAGAGAGAAAAAAAAAAGAGAGAAAGGGGGGGGAGAGAGAGAAAGATGGAAAGAGAAAAGAAAGAGAGAGAGAAGTGTGAGACGGAGAAAAAAATTCAGAAAATAAATTTCTAGTCATTTTTAGTCCAGATGATGCGACGGTTCGCGTCATCAAGCTCGTGTTGATCCGTAGTGTCACTCTCAACCAAGTTTAATTCATAGCTTTAGAACCTCTTAGCAGATTGAACACCTCTGAACACTCTGCTTTCAGCCACTTCGAGTGTGATGAACAGTAACCAATCCTCATTGAACTTCTATAAAGAGAAAATAGATTGGGAATTTTTTCTTTAGGTAACGCCGCTCTGAACGAATAAAAGGAGATTGCGGAAGGTGAAGAGCGCGTACTGATATATAATCCCCTTCTACTTTTCATTTTCCTCATTCTCTTCGTCCTTTTTCTCTTCCCCATCTTCCTTCTTCTTCTGCTGCTCCTCCCCGTCTTTGTCGTTCTCCACTTCTTTCTTTTCCATCTCAACCTCCTCTTCTTCTAACTCTCCCTCGTACTTCTCAACTTCCTATTCTTCCCTTTCCCTTCCTCACCCTTTCTCCTTCTCCTCCCCTTTATTCACAACCTCCTCTTCTTCTTCCTCCTCCTCCTCCTCTTACTCCTACTCCTACTCTTACTCCTACTCTTCCTTATCCTTCTCAACCTCCTCTTCTTCCTCCTCCTCCTCCTCCCCTTACTCCTACTCCTACTCTTACTCCTACTCTTCCTAATCCTTCTCAACCTCCTCCTCCCCCTCCTCCTACTCCTCCTAATCCTTCTCAACCTCCCCCTCTCCACTCCGTTTCTTCCTCCTTCTCGTCATCATCATCATCTCCTTACACGAGTTACAGAATATACTTAGCCGTTAGCCACATACGCCAGTCCTCCTTGACCACAAAATTAATAATTGTAACTGTGAAAGAATATTTAAAAAAAAAAAAAACTAATGCATATTAATCAATTGATAAATATAACTTGTTTTAATGGAAACGTATGACATTGACGGTTATCGACATCAATAATATCAAACGTCAGATAAAAGTGATATGACATTATTGTTTAAGATACGAAATTAAGATAAATAACAAAAGATAATGAAAATAACAAAAACTTTAATCTTTATACCGCGATTATTCATCCACTAAAGAGAAAATCACATTCCCTGTAGCCTGAGTAAATCAAATGTGGCGTGCATTACCGTAGGCTTTGAAGAAGTACTGCGAATGAATTGCCGGAGAGGGAGTGTGCAAAGCAGATAATCAGGTATGATAACAGAAGGAGAGATAAGAAGAGATTGATAAACTATCGGATAAAATAATATATATAATTGTAAAAAAAAATGTAAATAGATCGATAGATGGATATAGTTAACCTAGAGCTAAGCTGGCCAGATATAACCCACCTCCCCCCTCTTCAAAAATATAATAACGAAGGGAGTAAATAGAATATATGTGAGGTAAGGAAATTAAAAAGTTCCATTTTATCCTTTTCTTTTGCTCTAAAGCCTTTCAGGAGTTTCAGTGCAACCGACCTTCAAAGCATAAAAACAAAATTAACCGAAAAAATCCTTTGCATGTTCCCGCCATTTCGTGTCCCTTTTGTGTATGTCCGAAATTTTAGCTTCGGATGACAGCTCCTGGGGGAATATCTCTAACAAATGATAAACCAAGAGAGGGAAAAAATAAAAGGGAGAGGAAAAAATGAGAGGTTTAAATGTAGCGTGATATCTTGTTTAGGAATTTGTCCGC
>NC_061851.1:15535787-15538287 GCF_019202785.1 Penaeus chinensis | reverse complement strand
GAAGAGAGAAGAGAGAAGAGGTAACAGAAAAAAAAGAGAGGAGAAGTGAGATGAGAGAGGAGAGAGGAGACAGAGGAGAGATAGGGAGAGAGAAAAGAAGATGGAGAAGAAAAAGAGAAATGATGAGAGATAAAAAAGAACAGAGAGAACAGACTGGAAGAGAGAAAAGAAAGAGAAAATGGAAAGAAAGAGTAGGAGAGGAAGCAAAAAAGATGAGAGGGCGTCAGCAGTAGAGAGAGGAGAGGGAGAAAGAAGAGAAGAGAGAGAGGATAATTTGGAAGAATGAGTAGAGGTAGAAAAGAGAGAGATGATAGAGAGGAGCGAGAAGAGCGAAGAGAGAGAAAGCAAAGAAATGCGAAGAAGAAACAAAAACAGATATGAAAGAGAAGATAAAAATATATATAAAAAAATGAAAATGATGATAAAAATAATGAAAATAAAAGTGATAATAATGATACTAAAAATTATAATGATGAAATGATGTAGGTTGATTCACCCTTGCACCGAGAGGCAAAAGGAAAACTCATCGTGCAGAAAACTTGCAAAAGAAAAAGGTAGAACAACACTCATCATGATAAATGATGAATGGCGAACTTGGATTGCACAAGCCTTGGGATGTGCATGATCTCTCTCTTCTCTTTACACATATCCTATCTCCTGTGTTTATTCGCCTTTCCCTTGTTCCTCATTTGGTGTTACGGTTTGAAATGAATCGAGGATTTAATTTTGTGATTTTTGTTTATTATTATTATACTTACTTTTCCGATCTATCTCCGTTTCTTCTCTCTCCCTTTCTCTGACTCTAACTTCCTCCACCTCCTTCCCTATATATTCCTCTCGTCCTCCATTCCCTGTTCCCCTTTCTTCCTTCCTCCCTCCCTTCCTCATTGCCACTCTCCCTCTCTCTCTCTCTCTCTCTCTCTCTCTCTCTCTCTCTCTCTCTCTCTCTCTCTCTCTCTCTCTCTCTCTCTCTCTCTCTCTCTCTCTCTCTCTCTCTCTCTCTCTCTCTCTCTCTCTCATCCTCTCTCTCTCTCTCCTCTCTCTCTCTCTCTCTCTCTCTCTCTCTCTCCTCTCTCTCCCTCCTTCTCACTCTCCTCCTCCTCTCCTCCTCTCCCTCCCTTCCTCTCCTTCCCTCTCCCCCTCCTTCCCATTCTCCTTCCCTCCCTTTTTAACGTCCTCTTCCTCCCCCTTCCTCTCTTCCCCCCTCTCTCCCTCCCTCTCAAATCCTCCTTCCCTCCCTTCTTCCCTCCCTCTCCCTCCCCCATCCTCTCTTCCCCCCTCTATCCCTCCCTCTCAAATCCTCCTTCCCTCCCTTCTTCCCTCCCTCTCCCTCCCCCATCCTCTCTTCCCCCCTCTCTCCCTCCCTCTCAAATCCTCCTTCCCTCCCTTCTTCCCTCCCTCTCCCTCCCCCATCCTCTCTTCCCCCCTCTCCCCCTCCTTCCCATTCTCCTTCCCTCCCTTTTAAACGTCCTCTTCCTCCCCCTTCCTCTCTTCCCCCCTCTCTCCCTCCCTCTCAAATCCTCCTTCCCTCCCTTCTTCCCTCCTTCTCCCTCCCTCCCTTGACACCAACAGCACGATGGAATAGGCCTAAACCTTGACATAATTCAATCTTATGTAAAGTTTAGAGATCTATTTTTAAAGAATGACAAAGCTCCATTCTCCAGAATAATTTCTTTTAGAGTTGTTATCTTTGCTGTCATTTTTTATTTTTTTGTATTTACTGTTCTTACCTTCGTTAGTATTATCATCATTATCACACTATCATTATCATTATTATTGGCAATATTGTTATTAATATTATTATTATTATAATTATTATTATAATTATGTTTATTATTATTATTACTGCCGTTAATATCAGTATTATCATTATTGTCGTTATCATTACCATCATCATTATCATGATAAACATCAGTACTATCATGATTATCATAATCACCATTGTCATCCTCATCCTCATCACCATCACTTTATAATTATTAACTCATTGCCGCCGGAAAAAAATAATAAAAGATGGGGAAAAAGCTGTGCTCATTTTTAATATTTTTGTGAAATGTCTCTGTACATAGATGGCTCTGCTAGTGCTTAGCCACAAAGGATTTCACCTTTCCTTGAATTGGCGGGAAAAGCGTATTTTTACTAGTGCTATAAATATAGATGGTGTTATCTCTATTATAAACATTATGATTACTATAAGGTTATAAACATTTGTAACAACAAAATAAGATAACGTTAAATATTTTCGTAAATCGATGAAAAGGGTGAACGGGCGAGACAGGCAGTACTCATAACTGGTGACTTAGTACAAGTGTAGCCATCGAAGAGTAAAAACAATTAAACAAGTAAACTTACAATGGGCATGGTCCATACATGGCATGCCCGTTGACAAGGGCTTAAAATCCTAATGCTCACCCTCATGTTCTTTGACTCACATTCTGTTCCCTCCGTATGATACTAAAAACAATAACAACAATAACAGCAACAAAACCAATATATATAC
>NC_061851.1:15513287-15515787 GCF_019202785.1 Penaeus chinensis | reverse complement strand
AAGTATTGATTGTCAGCACCGTTACTAGAAAAGGGGTTCAAACTGTTCTGCCATAGTGTTGGTGGGAGGGGAAAAGATGTAGGAATTAGAATAGTATATTTAGAGTGTATTGGAGGTGACGAGAGAACCTGGCAAAGTAATGAGAAGCGGAAGGGGTGATGAATGCCTCCAGCGCATTGCTAGACAACATCGGAAATGAGAAAGAGGGAAAGACAGTTGGAAAGTTAAGGATAAGATTGCGAATGCTGATAGAAAAAGACTGCAGTGTCAAATTCAAGGTAGAGATGATGAAGACAAAAGCTGATGGTGAAGATCTGCTGGAAAACTGGACAAATGTAGAATATAGAGGTTTTATGGATGCGGTGCGGAAAAACATGTAGATGGTCTGTGAACCAGAAACAAGGCGAAGTAGATATAGATCCATTGGAGATGACCCATAACAGAAGCATGATTTAGTGAAGAATAAATCAAGAGGACAAATATTGGAATGAATTACCTCGTAAATAACAGTTTCAGAATAGGCAAATCGTCTTTTGTTAAGAAGCCTCTCGTGCCTGGATAAATGATGTTCAAACCTAAATTACCTATCCTATCATACCCTATTCTAACCTGTCTTAGTCTCTCCTGCCCTGTTTTATGTACTCTTCTCCACTCCTCTCGACTCTGCTTCACCTTACCCTGCTCTTTTCCACATTATCCAACTCTTCTCTAATCTAATCTAATCTATCAAATCGATCCAATCTAATCTACCCTATCTTCTTCTTCTGCTTCGGATCTCTCCCCCTTTCCCTATTCTAATCAAATCCAGCTCGACTTGGTTGGTCTAAGGGGGAATCTGGGGAGTTCCAACAACTAGAACCTTTGTGAGATTTAGATTGAGATCTCCCACAAGATTCCTCATTCTCCTACCATAGGATCGGCTATTCGCAAGGGGATTTAAACCAATCTGGACGTAGGAGATACTGGAATCCTTTGTAGTCTCGTGTAGTAAATAGGGTTCATATAGACCCGGTGTAATGAAAGAGGTGGTTCTCCACTCTCAGCATACAGCGACCTGGAAGCCCTTGTACAGTTTCTGAAAGCTTCATTATCAACGGAGTCCAACATCCGGAGAACAGTGGGAGTTGCAGATGAATAATCCTCACATCCATAGTCAAGTTAATACGAATATGCGCTCGGTAAAGCCACAGAAGCGTTGTGACATCGGCAGGAACTTCGCTTGGGCATGGATTGAAGTTGTGCCAAATGGTGTGTTTATTGTCACATGAAATTCCTTTCGTTTTCTTCTTTATTTCACGGATACTCATGTCGCTTTTAATGATCTGCAACTATGTCTTATAAATTATCTTGGAATGCTAATGTAATGAGAAACTAACTCTGGAGAAAGAAGAGTGTGGTCAGATTTTTAATAAGTTTCGATATCGTTAATGAGAAATGACTCAGTTTCTCAGCTTAGAAGGTTTTCAGTTATAGATGAGTTGCTATAAAAGATAATCATCTGTGCATGTGTATATATCAGGTGATGATGTATAACACCTTTTTATTATTAATGCTAGTGTTATGACAGGAATAAGTCAATTGTGATAACAGATAGCCACCTTGGCACATTTATGTAAACTGAAAGATTATAACAACTATCTTTAATGATGCTAATGTTATGAGTCGAGTATGGTTTATATTTTGTATGGTTTCATAGGATTCTTTTAAATAAAAGTTATACAAATCCAGGCTTCAGTATTCTTAAAAGTACATTTTGATCGACGTGAACAAATAAATAGATAAAAAAATCGGTGTCCGATATGTTTAAGTGTACTTTATTTAGCAGTTAAACATGTATTTTATGCTCCTTGGGACTTTCGATGCAGATTTCAATTTTTTTTTCTTTTTCTGTTTAATCTAAAATTGGCATAAACTTTAAGTGGTGCCTAAAACATTGCCAATATGTAATGGTCAATGGAAGCTATTACTTGGCAAAAATATATCTATGATAAGCCTACCCATCTGCATATCAAGAAGAATTGCATAACTTTTTCAATATCATGTTTCTGACAAGGTAATTTGCTTTACATAATCGGTTGTTAATTTACTTTGATATTCTTAATAATCTTCTAATCATTTTCTTTAATTAATCTTCTTAATAACTTACTTAAATTATCGAAGTAAATTCTAATAGTTCCCTTTACATTTTTTCTAAACAATCTTCTGATAATTTATTTAATTCTTTCCTAAGAAATCTTCAAATAATGTACTTTCAATAATCTTCTCAGGATTGCCATCAGCATTGCAAGAGGCATTGAACTTGTCAACGAAACTGAGAAACCAAGAAGGATAGAGTAAAATGTTCTGCTCACTAGGGTTATCGCACGCAAGACAGGTATTAATAATAGTGTTGTTTGGTCCTCTCTGCATGTCGAGGGTATGTTTCCATGGCAATGACTTGCTTATTGTCAGTGTTTATGCGCGTATCATGTCATTACCATCATTACTGTGGTTACTCAAG
>NC_061851.1:15478549-15488549 GCF_019202785.1 Penaeus chinensis | reverse complement strand
TCTCTCTCTCTCTCTCTCTCTCTCTCTCTCTCTCTCTCTCTCTCTCTCTCTCTCTCTCTCTCTCTCTCACTGTCTGTCTGTCAATCTCGCTCTCTCTCTCTCTCTCTCTCTCTCTCTCTCTCTCTCTCTCTCTCTCTCTCTCTCTCTCTCTCTCTCTCCCTCTATCTCTCTCTCCCACTGTCTGTCTGTCAATCTCGCTCTCTCTCTCTCTCTCTCTCTCTCTCTCTCTCTCTCTCTCTCTCTCTCTCTCTCTCTCTCTCTTTCTCTCTCTCTCTCCCTCTCTCTCTCTCTCTCACTGTCTGTCTGTCAATCTCTCTCTCTCTCTCTCTCTCTCTCTCTCTCTCTCTCTCTCTCCCTCTCTCTCTCTCTCTCTCTCTCTCTCTCTCTACCTGCCTACCTATCTATCTTTATCTGTCTCATTATATATATATATCTTTATATCTATCTATCTTTATCTCTTATTTCCATCCCCCTTTCCATCTCTCTCTCTCTCTCTCTCTCTCTCTCTCTCTCTCTCTCTCTCTCTCTCTCTCTCTCTCTCTCTCTCTCTCTCTCTCTCCATACTCCTCTACCTCTACCCCCCCCCCCTCTCTCTCTTTCTCTCTCTTTCTCTCTCTTTCTCTCTCCCGTTCTTCCGCCCAACTACTTGTTTTGTTATTGAAATGGCGGTAAAATTTCTCCCCAAGACTGATGTTACTGCCTGCTTGCTTATCTTTTTCTTCTCCTTTTCGCCCTTTTCCATTTTTTGCCAATGCTATTGCTTTTTGACCACTCTAAGACTGGTCAGATGTCTTCAATGTCACGCCCTCTAACTAATAGGGGTGTCCAATACGGGCGGTGTGCCCATGACCTAAGCCACGCCCACATCACTCATGACCACTGACCGTCGCCTTGACCCGTACAAGCACTCTTACTTCGAGTCACGATCCCGCTCGGACGCTGCCTCCTCCCGGGCGCCACTCTCTAGGGCCCCCACCTAGCCGGGCCTACTCGCTGCCGGGTCTCTACTTCTGCACAAGCCTGCCACTTCAACCTCCGTCTACGCTACGCTATCATTAACATTTCATCTCCAATAAACAGTGCAGCCAGACCGTGAGTTTAAGTCAACACAACCCTGACAAATTGGTGGTCATCAGTGGTATAAAGAACCCCCACAGACAGTCTGACAGACAGAAGACATAGAGAGAGAAAGGGAGAGACAGACAGACCGAAAGAAACAAAGAAATAGAGAGAGAAAGATACAGATAAAAAGAAATAGAGAGAGAAAGAATGAGAAAGAGACAAACAGACAGACAGACAGACAGACAGACAGAGAGGAGGGGAGGAGAGAGAGAGAGAGAGAGAGAGAGAGAGAGAGAGAGAGAGAGAGAGAGAGAGAGAGAGAGAGAGAGAGAGAGAGAGAGAGGAAAAGAAAAAAATGAAATGAAAATATGAGAACCGTTTATACAACGTTACTCTAAATATTATTCATATGATGGACTACCAACCTTTTACCCCAAAGTGTTTTAGTTCAGGCGAGATGAAGAGGATTAGGAGAATATTCCAATTTCGAAATAGGACTGCAGTGCCATTTCATCACATACGAAAGTTCACAGGTTATATCCACTCGGGAGACTAACACACGAACATAGTAAAGGGACGGAGTGTGCAGTGGTATTCATCACACGTTTATATCAAAGAGGCAATACTTTCACGGCGAAATTCTAGTCGTATTCAAAGGTAAAAAAAGTCACAGAGGAAATGGATTATATAGTTTTAATACTAACAAAACACATGCAATATAAACCTTTACTGATTACCTCCGCACAGTCTCGGACAAAAATCGGATTGGAAATGAAGCTTCGAATTCCTCATACCGTAAATATCAAAGCTTCGCATTAATTGGGTTTTCGAGACGGTAATCGAAGCATGCTTCAAGAGTGAATTGAACGCGACAGTACATTACACGGGAATGGTGCAAATGGGAAGTACAGTCGTATAACCGAGAGCAGAAGTATAACAGTACATTTCCGACTGGCAGTAAAGGTGATGTGAACCCAACAACTAGAGAGAAAAGTACAGAAGGGCATAGTTTACAAGTGTTTTTGGTTTGTTTGTTTGTTTTATTGTAATCGGGATAAAAAGTAAATACAGGTAGATGAAGGTGTGGGGGGAACAATGTAATCAGTTTGAATTAAGATGAGAGAGAGTAAACAATGAGCACACAAACAAATAAAAAAGAGAGAAAGTGTAATTGACTTTATTGGCAGCAGAGTTGAGAAGAATCGCCGGTACTTTGACTCTAAAATTGCCCTATTCTATAACTTTATTTACCGGAGAGTATAGTTTCTCGTTTCTCTCTCTCTCTCTCTCTCTCTCTCTCTCTCTCTCTCTCTCTCTCTCTCTCTCTCTCTCTCTCTCTCTCTCTCTCTCTCACTCTCTCTCTCTCTCACTCTCTCTTCGGGGGGCAAGTACTGCTAGAGACACCACCGATAGTTTTAGAGCCGTTTTCTTTACGGTTGCGGCAATGGAACACTTCTTTAAGTTGATTTATGATTGTAAGATTTAAAGATTTAAGTTTTAAAATCCAAAGGTACTTCCTATCCCTGATTGGAAGTATACTCTACTGATATAAATAAAATAAAAAATGTTGAATCATCGAGTATATTATTTGTTCGAAATGAGATCATCTATTTTTTTCCGAGAAAATTAGACATTCAAGCTTCTCATTATACTATTCACATGCACGCACACACACACACACACACACACACACACACACACACACACACACACACAGTATAGATAATGATTGTTTTCTCTTTAATTTGCCCTAAATAAACACGTTTTCTATTTTGTCATGAGTTCTGTCTTTGATATTGAAATTCTCAGACCATCGAAGAAAAAAAAATACAGCAAATTAATGAACATAGATTTAAAAAAAGAGGAATCATTGCAGACTAATAATTGAAAAGATATATATATGAACAGTGGTAGTCCTCTTGTTCGAATGAATATTAATGAATTTCAAAATGAATGTAAATTAAAAGATATATAATCACATCCTTCTATCAGAATTAAGATAAAATAAGATAAAAACGATGTGCAATGAGTCATGTTGATAGTTTTTTATATTGTTCAGTGGTTAGATTAAAGATAAAAGAACCATTTTCAATATGCAATTTAGTGTTTAGATTAAAGATATATTGAGTTTTTTATCGAATTAATGTATTTCGTCGATTTGTTCTACGTATATTGCCATATCTGTCAATTAAATGTTCATTATTGTGTTCGGTGATATTGTTGCGTTCATTACTTGCAACGTTCCCAGGCTCATTAAAAGTGTGTACAGGCGTCACTGCCACCACCCGATTGGTACGTTCGGGACCGAGTGTATGGTGTAAGAAGGGATGCAAGGTCAGAAGAAGTGTGGAAAGGAGCGACAGAAGGGTGTGTATGCGCGTGTGTGTGTGTGAAGTGTAGTTGTTGAAATGAGCCGAAGTGAGGTAGGCGTGGTTAGAATCCCGAGGAGAGGCGTGTACAGATGCTTCGTCTATACTTTAGGGTTTTTGATTGTTGGCCTTGTAAACTTTAAAACTAAAATATGTTTAGGCGTTATTCAGCCTTCCTTCTTACAAAGAGTCGGGGACTTATCAAAAGTTATTATAAAGTTGTCTATTTATTTTGTAAAACAAGGCTAAAACGAAAACATGGCACAGTAAAACAAACACTAAAACTCAAAAGACGAAATAGACATAAAACACTGTAGAACACGAAGCACAAACATTAAAACAAGAACCACCTTCTCTGACGTATAATGCAACTTAAAAACTTATCTTATATTTCCGAGACCACCTTATCCTGCACACCACAACCACCGTCCAGCACTTGAACTGCCCTCGACCTCGGACCGCCCTGCTTGAAGGGCCGGGGCTTTCCATTGTCACTTCGGCCCGCGAAAGTCTTGGTTCTCATAAGCCTTGCATATAAAAACTTACAATATACATTAATTTGTTTTATTATAATAATAAAAATATCCTTAAAGTTTATTCATAAAATGAATAAAAGTTATATGAAATGAATATTAAAAATAAAAAAAAGGAAACAATCGTGTACATAGTAAAATAAACTCATAACCTATTCGTTGTAAAAAACAGACAAATAGAAGGTAAAATATTCATAATAAAGTTAAGATAAAATGATAATAAGAAAGACGAATAAAGGTTAAAAGTTTCTTTAGAAGTTCATTTTTGGTGGTCTCCTTTCAAATTAAGGTCCGTGTAAAACACCATGTAATAAGTTATTAAAACACGAAAACAAACTAAAACAAAAATAAAGCAAATAAAACATTAACAAAGGTGACGAGGCCGCACAGGTGAGTCGCTCCAGGTGGGCTTCCCAATTTATGTTGCCGCAGCTTCCTCCCCGCGCCGGGCATCCTCACCCCCGGGGGATAAAAACAGGGTTTTTGGGAGATCTAGGAGGCGTACGAGGCTGCGACCTCCTCCGTGGAGCAAGGGTGGACACCGTTCTTCATCTCGAAAGGGGGGGGGGGGGGGCGGAGGATATGTAGGGGACCGTAGGGGACGTACACAGGCGGTCCACTACAATATAACCTCTCAAAAGTTATTTATTGTGATAAGGATAAGTCAGGTTTATGTTATATACTCTTTCATACGGTTGTGTGTGTATTTGATGGTGTGTCTGTGTTTATGTGTGTGTGTGTGGTTGTGTGAGTTTCTTTCTTTCTCTCTCTCTCTCTCTCTCTCTCTCTCTCTCTCTCTCTCTCTCTCTCTCTCTCTCTCTCTCTCTCTCTTTCTCTCTCTCTCCCTCTCCCTCTCTCTCTCTCTCTCTCTCTCTCTCTCTCTCTCTCTCTCTCTCTCTCTCTCTCCGTCTATATATTTATCTACCTATCTATTTTTATATATGTATATATGTATATGTTATAACCCGACGCAAAGTGTCATTAGCCGTTTCTGAGATTGGTCATACGCATTCGATGTCACGCCCTCCAACTGGCAGGGTGTCCTGGCATCGCCGCCGTATTGACCTAAGCCACGCCCACATCACTCATGGCCACTGATCGTCGCCTTGACCCGTATAACCTCTCCCTCCAGGGCCTCTGTCATTCCGGGCCGAACCGCTGCCCGGGTCTACTTCAGCACACGCCAGCCACTTGGTATCTTCACGCTGCGCTAACAACCTCCTTTCAACATCAATAAACACTGCAACCAGACCGTGAGTTTAAGTCAACCAAACCCCTGACAAAGTGGTAGTCAGCAGTGGTAACACCTGACACCATTTCCGTCGAGAAAACAGGGCATCACATCACCCATTAAAACAAGAAAAATATTCAGACCAAAACAACGAAACCACTTCACGAGAATATTCGAAGCTTCACAGGTGTCCTTTGCTGGAAGTATCGAGATTTTGTGAGTCGGGTTCGTAGTTATCGACCAGATGTTTTATATTCAAGTGTTCTATTTACACTTGTCATTCGCAATTATCCCTCTCGGAATAATAATGATGATAGTATCACTTTTGATATCAATAAGGATAGTAACATTATTGAAATTGATATTAATGGTGATAGTGATGATAATGATAACAATAATGATAACAATAATGATAATAATAATAATGACAATAATATTAATAATGATAATTTTAATAATGATGATAATTTAAATAATATTTTTCTGTAGGGAACAAAGAAAGTATTATTGACCTTTGAAAATACTTTCTCAACCTGTACTTATTCCATGTGCTAACAAAACAGTCCAGTGAGTCAATTGCACTCCGCTTGCATAATCAATAACTATTGTATAGTGTAGCTAAGTGTACGTGTATTCATCTTCCAGTGTTATTAATGGGATATGCCCAGTTAATTACGGCTAAATTATCGCTTTGGTTACTCTCTTTCTTTCTTTCTTTCTTTGTCTTTTTTACTTATTTATTTATTATTTCTAAGATATGATTGATTTTCATTTTTATTAAGAATGCTGCCAGGTAGGTAAGCAGGCAGGCAGGTAGGTAGGTAGGCAGACAGACGGACAGACTGAGAAACACACACACACACATACACACACACAAAAAAGAAAAAAAAAAAGAAAAGAAAACAGACAGGCAGCCAGTCAGGCAGAGAGAGCACGAGCATAGCGAGTACGAGCAGTGCATGACACAGGAGCAATCGGGTGTTGAATGACTTGGTTTTACGAGGTCTTGGCGCACGATACGAAAACAGGAAAAGTCGTAAACTCCATATGCTCTAAAATCTTTCCTGTAAACTATTTTCCTGTAAACTTGATTGTTATAAAGTCTTTCCTTGTAAATTTGATTGCCATAAACTCTTTCCCTGTAAACTTGATTGTTATAAACTCGTTCCATGTAAACTTCACTGTTATAAACCCTTTAATTGTTGTAAATGTGATTGTATTAAACTCAATTGTTATAAACTCGTTCCCTGTAAATTTGATTGTTACAAACTCTTTCCCTGAAACCATGATTGTTATAAACTCGTTCCTTGTAAACGTGATTGTTCTAAACTCTTTCCCTGTAAACTTGATTGTTGTCGACTTGGTTCCTGTAAACTCAGTCGCTTTAAACTTGATTGTTGTAAACTCTTTCCTGCAAACTTGATTGTTGTAAAATTCTTGTAAAAAAATCTTGTAGACTTTGAAACTATAATGAAGATACAAGAAGAAACAGAAGAATTTTAAAGAATTGCGAAGAAGAAAGGTATACTCAACAACATTTGCTTGCAGAGAGAAGAGAAATAAATAATAAAAAAAAAATAAACGTATGATTTTCACCAAGAATAAAAAAGGATTCATGTGCACAGAGAAAACGGACATATTTGAGAATGATAACAATGATAATAATAATAAGGAAATGACAACAATGATAATTATGATAAGGAAATAACAATAACAATAGTGATGATAATAACGATAATAATAAGGAAATGACAACAATAATAATTATGATAAGGAAATAACAACAACAATAGTGATGATAATAACGATAATGATAATAATGATAATAATATTAATAATAATGATAATTATAATAAAATTGATTATGATAACAATGATAATAATGATAATGAAAATGACTGTAATAATAATAGTAGTAATAATGATAATGAGAGTTATACCTGTGATAATGATATTAACAATAATAATCTCAGTCTTAGAATAAGCTAAGACTAAGAATGATAACTATAATAATGATAATAATGATAATAGTAATAGTAATAATGAATTGATAAGGATTATGATAATGATAATAAAAACAATAATGATGATGCTAATCATAATAACAACAATAATAATAATTATGATTATAATGATGATATTGACAATTATGATAGTAATGATGATGATGATAATGATAATAACCATTATTGTTTTCATTGTCATAATTATGATTATTATTTTTGTTATTATCTTTATTGTTATTATTACTATTATTATTGTTATTATTATTATTGTTGTTGTTACCATTAATAGTATCATTATAATTATCACTACTATTATCATGATCATTATTGTCATTACCATCATTACTATTATCATCACTATCATCAACATCATCATAATCGTTATCATTATCATTCTAATTTCTAACTTAATTAATCTAACTCTACTGCACAATATGTTATCCCCGTCCCCCCTCCTCCTCCCCCCCACCCGCCTCCTACGTCCATCTATTTTTCTTCTCTCCTCCTTCCCTTTCTCCCTCTCCCCTCCTCCCCTTCCTCCCCTCCTTTGCTTTTCCTTCCCTTCCGTTCCGCTTCCTCTCTCCTCACTGCCCCCTCTTCTCTCTTCCCTTTCGTCTGTTTTTTTCCATCCTCGCCTATCCTCTTTTCCCCATCTTTCTCCCTCTCCGCCTTCTCCCTTGTACTCCCTCTCTCCACTCTCTCCCTCCCTCTCCTACTCCCTCCTCCCTTCTTTCCTTCCTTCCACCTTCCTTCCCTCCCTCCCCCCTCCTTCCCTTTATGAAAATAAAGAAGCTAAACAAACAAAAAGGAAAATAAATAGGAAATGAGAAGAAAGCATTAAATATCAAGATATACAGTCATCGGAAATCAATTAAAAAAAAAAAAAAAAAAAAAAAGAAAAAAAAAAAAAAAAAAAAAAAAAAAAAAATATATATATATATATATATATATATATATATATATATATATATATATATATATATAACATAGGCCTGTTCAGCGATGACCCAAAATTTACGTCTCACAGAACCAAGAATAGAATAACAACGATTGAGTCTGCTGAAGATGAAAGCAGATCTCGGGAATATTCCAATTCCTAAGCAATGTTGCAGTGTCGTTGCATCACACGATCGCAGAGGCTAATGGACACCCAGTGGATTGCAAACGTACATACATCTTTCGCGAGACATTACTTTTAAAGGGGAGGAAATTTGAATGTGCTTTGGTATTCAAAGACCCGGACGTTGCAAAGAGGGATAGCATGGCACACCTTGATATTGCAGAGACATAGTGCAAACGTTTAATAATTGCTATTCTACCTGACAGAGGAACGGTGCAAAGAGAGAGACGGGGGCTGCACATTCCAAAGGTGCAAAGGTGCAATGCAAAGGACCTTTCCGTGTGGCAGGAAATGGTGATGCAAGTTAACCAAGCCTTGAAATAAGTACAGAGGGTGTACAATATATTTTTTTTTTTTCTCTCGTCCGTTTGACAAGAAATACAGAGGAAATAAAAGTCATTCGTGGAAACAAACAGCGGGAAAGGGGAAATTTAAGGTGAATTAAAAGGGTGCTTTGGCGACAGAGAGAGAGAGGTGGGAGAAGGGGGAGGGAGGGAGAGAGAGAGGGGGGTGAAGAAAGAGAGAGAGAGAGAGAGAAAGAGAGCGAGAGAGAGAGAGAGAGAGAGAGAGAGAGAGAGAGAGAGAGAGAGAGAGAGAGAGAGAGAGAGAGCGAGAGAGAGAGCGAGAGAGAGCGAGAGAGAGAGAGAGAGAGAGAGAGAGAGAGAGAGAGAGAGAGAGAGAGAGAGAGAGAGAGAGAGAGAGAGAGAGAGAGAGAGAGAGAGAGAGAGAGAGAGAGAGAGAGAGAGAGAGAGAGAGAGAGAGAGACAGAGAGAGAGAGAGAGAGAGAGAGGGGGGGGGGGAGAGAGAGAGAGAGAGAGAGAGAGAGAGAGAGAGAGCGAGAGAGAGAGAGAGAGAGAGAGAGAGAGAGAGAGAGAGAGAGAGAAGAGACAGTGAGAGAGAGAGGGAGGTCGAGGGGAACAAAAAGAGAGACAGAGACAGAGAGAGGAGACCGGGAGAAAGACTAAGAGAGAGGAGGGAGAGAGAGAAACAGACAGACAGATAGCTCTCTAGCTGTCTGTCTGTCTCTCTGAACTCGTCCGAAAGCGAATATCGAATAAACAAAAGACAAAACGAAAGAGAGCGATCATATTACAATCACACGGATTAACAATTGTATATATTTGCTAGTATGCGTACACGAATACACAAATCTGCAAATCAACAAATTGACTAAAAGAAGAAGAGAAAGTTAAAAATGAACGGCGGGTGCGAAATCGTCGTGAAGTTGGAGTAAACAGAACAAGTTTTAAAAGCGTATAGAGCGAGCGTTCTCTGTGCTGGTGACAAATTGACCAGCGAATGGAGAGAGATAAATAGAAAGAGAGATAAAGATGAAATAGATATAAAGAATAAACGCTAAATAAAATAAAGAATAAAACATAAATAAAATTAATAAATAAATGACAAAATGAAGAAATAAAAATAATAGATAAATAGATGAAAAGAATAAACAAATGACAGATGCAGTAGGATAATTTACATATGGATAAGTCAAAGATAGATTAAACCAAAAGTTAAAATAAAAAAATACGATGAATGAATTGAGGAAGTAAGAAAATAAATCAGAAAGAGATAATAAAATATTAGGATGGTAGGAGATAAAAAAAAGAAAAAAGATTGGTTAGAAAACTGAATTAACAAAGAAAAAAAATAATTAGAAAAATCAAAGATCAAGAGAA
>NC_061851.1:15463549-15466049 GCF_019202785.1 Penaeus chinensis | reverse complement strand
GGAGGCGTCCAGTGAGGCCGGGCGCTCCGTGAACACAGCTGACCAGACGAGCACAACAACCCAAGAGAGAGTTTGGCGACAAAACACTTGTTTATATATCCTCGTGTGTCTTGTCGAAAGAAGGTTTTCAAATAAAATAGAGAAACTTAAAGTGAACTCCAACTTTTAAAATAAATTATAATATAAAATTATTATTATTCTTGGTGCCATATCACGAGACTTTGGCGATCATGCTTCGCCACAATTCTTTGTGGTTAGCCGTGCGTCTTAGCTCTGTCTCCTTGGTTGCTATGGCGTTCTCTTGGGTCCATCCAACTAGGCTAGTCATCCATAGTATTCTCGTCCTTCCCCTAATTCTCTTTCCTTCTATCTTTCCAGTTAATGTCAAGTCCCCCTCTCCGAAGAACATGTCCCATAAAACGCATCTGTCTAATTCTGATGTCCGTAATAAGCTTTCTATTCACACCAGCTCTTACAAGGACTTCTTCATTGTTCACTTTGTTCGTCCACGGTAATCTCATCATCTTCCTTAAGAACCACATCTCACAGCTTTCTAGGCGTTTCTTCTGCTGTTAGTGTCCAAGCCTCACTCCCGTAGCACAAAACAGGATAGACATAGCAATTTAGCACACGCACTCTGGTTTTCATACTCAACTTCCAGTTTCTCAAAATGTAATCCAATTTTTCAAATGCAGATTTTGCTAAGACGATCCTTCGTTTGATTTCTGCAGCACACCTGTCATCTTCAGTTATTAGGCTTCCTAGATAGTTAAAAGACGAGACGTTTAATTGTTTGATCATTTACTCTCAGCATTAGCACGGGACGTTCCTTTTTCATTGAGATGACTAAACATTCTGTCTTCTTGCAGTTTATAGCCAATCCCTTTTTCTCACTCTCTTCTACAACAACACCGAGAAGATTTTGTAGATCACTAGCAGATTCGGCTAACAAAACTGTATCATCTGCATATCTGATGTTTGTGATATTACTTCCTCCTACCCTCAGACCTTTCTTATCATTTATCGCTCTCAAGATCATTTCAGTGTAGTAGTTGAACAGATCCGGCGACATCACACATCCTTGTCTAACTCCTCTCTCAATATGTGTATAATTGCTGCATTTTCCACCAACCATAATGCATGAGGATTAATTCCAGTAGAGATTCTGCAGCTATTGAAGATCTTTTCCAAGCATATCCACCTTTAGGACTTCACTGAACATATCGACATGACGAACTGTGTCAAACGCCTTGGTGTAATCAATAAAGCAGATGAACTCTTCTCTTTGCACTTCCATAGCTCTTTCGGTCATCATCCTCAGCACAAAACTGGCATTCCTTGTTCCCGAGTCTTCCATAAAATCGAGCTGTTCCATCCCAATCCCTGGTGAGATTCTGTTTCTAGTTCTCATAATAAGAACTCTCAGGATGATCTTTGTGGCGTGACTCGTGAGGCTCATTGTCCCATATTGTTCACAATCCACAGCACCTGATTTTTTTCGTAAGGGATATGAAAACAGATTTCCTAAATCATCAGGAAATTTTCCATCCTCATATATTTGATTTATTACATTCGTCAATTTTTCAATTCCGTACTCTTCTAATGCATTTACCATCTCGACGACTACTCCATCTGGTCCTGCGGCTTTGTTTTTTTCATCTGTCTAATTGCTGCATGAACTTCTGACTTTAGCATCTCGGATCCCTCGATAGAATCTCTAACCTTTGGCAATGGTTCTCTTACATCGTGAAATAGCCCTCCACTGTATTCTGTCCACCGAGCTAGAATATCGTTCTTTTCAACAATCATTCTTCCATCCTTTGCTTTGAGACATCCAGATTTTGAGCAAGTAGTTTTCCTGTGTGATATTTCATTTATTCTTTTATGCGCAGTATGATCCTGATTCAGCTTCTTCTCAATTTCATCGCATTGAGCCTTCAACCACTTCTCTTTGGCTTCCCGGTAAATTTCTTTGATGTACGTCTAAAGTTTTATATTCCTTACTTTCACTGCCATTGATCTTCTGTCTGTTCCTCATCCGTGATAGTATCTCTTCTGTCATCTATTTACTTTTCCCTATTTTGTCTATTATTGACACCGTTTCTTGTGCCGTTTCAACAAGAATATTCTTCATTGCGTCCCTTGTGAGTTCTTGACCTTCATCAATTAGTCTTTCAAAATTGTTTTTAACTTGAGACGGGTATTTAAGACGAATATCTGGGTTAATTAGTTGTTTGAAGTCTAGCCCCTTCTCAATCTCGGTCTTTTTAATTTTCTTTAATTTCGATTAAAGAGTGCAAACCGCTGGAATATGGTCGTTTCCAGAGTCCGCACCTGTACAGGTTTTTCGTAAAAAAAAAAATAATAAAAGTACAATAAAAAGAAGAAAAATGCTCCAGGGAAGAGATCCACACAGGTGGCTCCACGAACGCCCGCAGATGGTGCTGAGCCAAGTGCCGCTGCTGTCAGGAGGGGAAACTGCCCTAGTCCGAGCTCCCGT
>NC_061851.1:15436049-15451049 GCF_019202785.1 Penaeus chinensis | reverse complement strand
AAAATGTACCGGAATAAAAATATTTTTCATTTTGTTTTCCAGATAACAATATCGGATTACGTGGCAATCCGACAAGCCACCGCCCACCCTCACGTCGATCCCGACGGCACTGTTTACAACCTAGCTTCTTCCGGAAACAGACACGGCCCTACCTATAACATCATCTCTCTTCCCAACGGTGAAATTGAAAAGGCTAAAATGGAGGCATCGATTCTGGCCAGGTGGAGGTTCCATCCAGGATACATGCACAGTTATGCCATCACTGAAAATTACTTCATCCTGCTTGAATCACCTTTCACGTTTAGCATCGGTGCCCTTCTGGCCGGCCGCTACTTCGGCAAAAGCTTCGAGGAGGCTATGGTGTGGTTCCCCAACGAGAAGGTCCATTTCAGGGTGATTGAACGGCGGACTGGACAGGAGCACCCGACTACCTTTACCTCTGACGCCTTCTTCACCTTCCACCACATCAACGCTTACGAGACGAGTGATGACATGCTAGTCATCGACGTCTCCTATATTGAATCCGGCGAGATCGTGAAGGCTCTCTACTACTCCAATCTCAACAAATCTAACACTGACCCGACGAAGTTTAAATTTGACAGTGTGGCCAAGAGGTTTATCTTGCCCATGGGAAGATGTCAGCGGAATGCCCACCGAAAGTGAGCTCCTGGAGGGTGTTTCAGATGCCAAAGTGGAGAACCATGCAGGAGACTCTGCTTCTGCAAAGAAAGTCGACGACAACACAATTCACCTTGAGGCCCTCACCCTCAACCCTATATTCTTTGAAATGCCAAGAATAAACTATGCCTACAATAGTAAACGGTACCGTTATGCCTACGGTGTAAGTAATGAAGGGATGGTCCTTGACTTTACAACACTTGTCAAGTTAGACGTAAAAACAGGTGAGAAAAAAGTTTGGATGGACCCTGCATACTTCGTCTCAGAACCAGTCTTTGTAGCCTCTCCTGATGGCAAGTCCTCTGGAGTAGAAGATGATGGTGTAGTGTTGTCTCTCCTGCTTCACAAGACAAACCCTCGACTTCTTTCATTTTTAGTTCTAGATGCACAGAATTTCAGCCAGATTGCCAAGGTTGACTTTGAAGCACAAGGGACTGTAACACCTACATTCCATGGTCAATTTGTCAGTTCATTTGACGAGGTTCATGGTTATTAAGTTACATATTGTATAGCAAATCCCTCTACTGTGTTGATAAAAAGGGAGAAATACCACTCATCTTAGGTACAGTGAGGTTCTATATTCATGGACTCCCTAATAGCCAACATCAATTAATTTTTTTCAACATATATTCATATTTGGATATTTACACGTTCAGAGTAAGGTTTCATATTTTTCTATGGAGTTTTCATTTCTTGTTTTGCAAAAACAAAATCTTTTTTAACTTCACACATACTCAAATAGCCTTATACCATTGAAATAAATACTGAAATATGATTTTCTTATCCCATTTTATTGATTATTCATAATTATCGCATCCCTGCTATGATACTTAAATACAGCATTAAAATAATCTTGCAAAACCAATAGCACATAACATCACACTAAGGAAATACCTTTACAAATGCATGAAAAGTAACACTGTAAAACATCTGGCAAACCAAAAGTTTAGTTTGAAAAGAAAACAAACCTTCAATTTCCAATAACAAGAACAAAAGTAACTTCTTTGTTTCACATCCGAAGTCTATTCATTAAAAGTATTGAATCACTGATAGATGTTTACAGGCAATGATTAACTTTTTTTTTTCTTGAGACAAGTTGAAGTCTGATAACTTTTTCAGTATAGGTTAAAAGGGTATTGAAACAAGGATATTGTAAAATGGTTTGATATTACTTAGTTTTGGATTTCTGGCAAAATAAAAAAAGGAAAAAAAGAACATAAAAATCAAAGACAAAAAGAAGATGAAGAAAAACATCCTTAGAAAAAAAAAAAATACAATAAAATATACATTACATCTGGCATTAGTGTGACACACACAAAAAAACTCTTTACATTACAATATAAAAAACAACTTCATTGACCAAAATTTTTAAAAAGTGTACAAAGACTCACACTGGGACTGCGGCAGAAAGTCTTTTTGCATGATACTGACATGTATGCTATGGAATGAGTATTTTCATCACCATATGCGGAGGAGGTTGATGCTGCATGGGTGAGCTGTATTACACTTCAGGGACTTGGCAACCAAATCTTGGTTCTTTGGAAACGACCACATATTCTGCGCAAGTCGAATCTTCTGTCCTTCCATCACGCCCCTTCACCCTCGATGGTGGGGCTCGGAATTCCAGGCTATTGATCACACTTTCCATCTTGGTTCTTCCCTTCATCCTTTCATTTTTGGTATCTTCACTTGTCAAAAGCATAATGAATCACAAGTGGAAAGTCAAATGGTCAATTTCTATTTCCTTCTCTCTTACATTCTTTTGTTTTCATCTCTCAATTTTTTTCTCTGGAAGTAATCTTTGAGACTCCTGAGAGACACCCTTCACACCTACGTGAGAAAGAAGCTTATAGGGACTATGAGACAATTAGGAACAAGTATTAAGGGATTAATTGCCACTGTTAAAAAGGGAGGTACTCTCTGCTGAGTCTCCTTGCTCTCTTCTCGGCACTTATTCTGGGCTGCTCAAGACTGCTAATGCTGTTGGTAATTTTCCTTTTTCTTATGCATGGATTAAGAACTGCAACACCAATGCAGCACCTATACTCCAACATGAACTCAAGTTGACATGGAAAACAAAAATATATCAAAATAAGAAAAATAATGATCACAAACAACAATTGTAATAATGATGATAAAAAAAATTACTGTCAGCTACATTCACAAAAGTTAATACTGCATATTAACAAAAAAAAAAAAAAAAATGGGAAACCTACCTACTGTGTTAAAATAAATCTTTAAAATTCCTTTAACATCCTGCAATAGATTGTTAAAATCAGTGATCACGAGTTTATTCCAGCAATTGCCCTTTCATGTTAGGGGATAAACTAGCCAACTATATTATCCATGAACATAACCTGGCTGTTAAACTGACCAGTTCTACTAGTATACAATATCATCAATAAATTAAAGAACATGATAAGAACCTGCCGCAAACGGTACATCAAAGAAGAGACAATACAAAATATCGTGTTGCATAATAACGATAATAAGAGTTGTATGATATCTCCAGAACTTTGCAACCAAATCTGGCCCTTGGGAACTTGACTCATAAACTGTACAATATTGACATCTCTTGCTAATTTTTACAAGACAGTACTCAGTAAATTTTGTCATTAATATTTCTTTCCTCACTCTTCTTTTTCTTTATTGGAGTATTGTCTCGGTTTACCCTACAGTAAGAAATTTTCAGGTTTCTGTTGCTGAAGATAATAAAGCATCATATGCATAGATTCCCTGATCTCACTATTAAAGTGTCAAAAGTATAATGACCTAAAACATTAGTCACTTCAATACTTTGCATTTCATTTCAAATGCTTTCATAAGCCTATCAATAATAAATATATCATTTGGCTTCATATACCATACATTCGTTCTCATCTACACTTAAATAACACTGAAATCCTAAAAGTATGGTTGATAAATATCTACTACTGAAAGGTGTTTTGTAAGATCAGACTTGTGAGGACACTGATATGGGATACAAAAGATAGCCATAAGACTAAAATGAGGTTGCTGACCCTCATAAATCACATCTAGTATCAGATGGTCTTATTAGACAGGAAGCTGTAAATCTTGATGGTGAATTATAAAAAACAAATATGATTAAAAAAAAAAAAAGATAAAAAAAATCACAGGTAACTACTAACCATGTAAGAAAATCAGTTTGATCCCACTACAATAATCTTTTTCATTTTCCTATTTAATGTTGTAATGCATTGCCTTTTGCTATAATACACACAATAATCATAACCGGCTTTGTAAATAACTTGTGTCTGGGGATCATATCAGAACTATCCTTAATTTTTATTTTTTCTTACAAAACCCAAAATCAATTCCCCTTTTTAATTAACATACTTCTTGAGCCACTTTTCACAGGCAATATAAAAAAATGCATACTCTTAAATCATCATCTGTCTCACCTTGCATTCTTATCAGACTGTCACTAAATTAAATCACTTGCATCAACACGCCACACAAATCCACCCAATAACTTGGATCAGCGCAAGCGAATATGGCTGTCATTTGGGGGCCACCAGCCACACCGGGTTCTTTAATAACCCATTAATCATCATGTAAGTAGTTATTCTGCTTACCGGAGTCAACTCCTCTCACCAGTAACTCTGTTATCCCTCCCAAATCAACACCAAATACAGAACCACAACACTTCTTATCCATTTCCTTTTTATTTTCTCTTCTGAACTTTGAGAACAGAGGAAGGAAGGCAAGACTATGATCTAATGAGGCCTTGGGGTTTTAGATCTAATGAGGCCTTGGGGTTTTATCACGATGCTGAAGTCCCTTCTGTTTCTGCTGATTTCTGCTCAATTTGGGTGGTATTTAGGTTTGAGGAGTCTGCTTGCGTAGGGGTCTCATCCTCCTCCTCCCTGTCTTCCTCTACCTTCAACAAATCGTGGTCTGTTTGTGTCTCAGCATCCACGGCTGTGGTGGCTGGCTGGATAGATCCTGACCGGTTGGCTATGCTGAGCATCTCTCGTAAACCCTGATGGAAGAGGATGAAGTCATAAATGAGGGAGGGAAATAGAAATCCTCTGAGACACACCAAGGAGAGAGACAGATAAAAGAAGAGGGCAATATAAGAGTCAATGAGCTTAACGCTTAATGGAGAGAATATAGGGGTTTGCGATGCCATACATATAATACCCATACAAAAATACAAACTGATCTACTTATCAAAGAGTTTGAAAGGGTTTCCAGAAAACAGCTTTAATGTGTTCATGGACATTAAACTACCAATAATACACACAGAGGACAGAGTGGAGTTTGAGATGACCTTGGTACAAAACCCAGATACAAAACACAATCTTACTAAAACAAAATTATTCAACTTCCCAACAAAAAAATAGAAAAAATAGAAAAAGCAAAAGAAATGCAAATCACCTTGTTTTCTGTTGCCAGGGCTGAAATTAATCTCTGCTGTTGTTGGCACTCATCATCGCCCAGGGAGGCAGCCTTCCGCATCACTGCAACCATCTCACTGACCCGTTCAATCTGTGCTGCCAGCTGTCAAGGTAGAACGAATACAATAGCTTTTGGGATTCAATAGTAACTCACCATGTTTATCTATTAATGATCAGAAAAGAATAATACAACAGAAAGGTAATTTTTCAGTTCATATTTTAACAGACTCGATTTTCCAACTGCACTAATTCTACAGCCAGAGTCCCCTTCCCTTTCCTGCTCTTTGGCTATACCAAAACACGGAAGCAGATTTGATAAATGTGAACAAGTGCTAAGAAATTTGGTATTCTGTACTGATGTATTCATTCACTTAAAGACAACAGTTCTCACTTAAACTAAAACAAAACAAACTGATGAGTTGCTATCACTCCTCCAGACAAAATAATACCATGATAAAGATCAAGTTACTTGACTACTTGGTAACTAAGTGCTTGTGAAACCATCTATGAGTAAACAAAAGTTACAAAACCAAATACAATGGACAGTGCACGTACCTGGTACCAATGCATTAAACAGATATTTATTTGTGTTGGATACATATCACCATTATAAGCATATATGTTAAATACTTAAAGGTTGTTATCTGGCAAAAACTCTCCAGTGCACAAAAGACTCATCTCAAGGGTAAACACAGCAAAAGAAAGCTTAGCCAATGATGAGCTAATATATCCCCAAAAGTACTATTCATGATGATCATGGACAAGAACACAATGTGCAAGGAGTCCTATTCACCATGAATGTTGTAGACCTCTCTTCTAATTCTTAAAAACTGGCAGGTTCTTCTGGTACCATTTGACAAGTTTCCCACAAAATCACCCCCATGCCCATACCCCTGAGAAAATCACAGTCGCATTTTCCCAGCTCTATCTTCTTGTGAATGGAATTCTGGTACTGCATATTTCCCTCAGCCAAAATCTTAAATATTTTCTTTTGGCCATATTCTTTTCCCACAAAATATCTAATTACGAATCTCAGACTTACCACCTGGTGTATCACTGTCCTTTTACCATTTATACATAAAGATATCTGTGAATCTCTAAATAAAAAAAAATATTATTCTATATAAGAATATGATTTTATATGCACTTTATTTCCATATTTCCTATAATCCTTCCCAATTTTCATTCATACACCACATGTCACTGTAACAACTCATCAACTATGCACAGTACAGACACTGTGTATGTTAGATGTATCAAGATATAACTAAACTTTTGAAATGCCTGCAACATAAATTAATCTCTGAGAAATTAAAAATTAACCCTTTTTGACAACTTGGAGGACAAGAGAATTTGCAGTCCTTAGGGATTAAGAGGTAGCATCATTAACCCACTGACAGGCAGGAAGAAATAACTTTTTCACTTGAGGTCTGTCCTTCCTGAATGAGACAATACCTCGTCCATGGGCATTCCTGGTTATTAACAAACTGAAATTTAATACTGATGTGGCACCCTGTAGGCCTAGCACTGGCTAAATGCAGAAGAGCCTTGCTGGGTTGCAATCAGAACATAATAACCAAGACTGATAAAAAAGGAGTTACTCTCTTTTATACTCATTGAAATACATAACTTCAAAAAAATGCTTTTGGAGAATACAGCCACTATATGGTGAAGTCAGAGACTTTTGTTAATCTTTATGACTTTAGTATCCTTCCTTGGTAACACAGTAACATTATGGAGACATATCTTTTACATAGTGACAAAGTAAGAAGGAAAAAAATTATAACAATGAAAAAATAGGTAAACAAAAAAAAAACAGAAGGAATTATTTCTGCATCATATATGCTGACCATCTTGTAGTTAATGGCATAATAAGCTCTACCTGCTATGAAAAACGTTCAAGACAGGGCAAATTTACTGTCTGCTTGTTTCACCAACAAGATCATTCATAACACCAGTTCTATCACAACAGGGAATCAAATCTCTACTTTGGAATCATACTCAAGAACTCAATAGATTTTCCAAAAGATAAACTTGAAAAAAAAAAAATAATAATCACCCAAATCACTGACAAAACAAGTGGCAGAACCTCATCACACTTTTAAAAAGCATACGTTGATTCAGTACATATTGATCCCTTCACCCCCATTACTGGACACCCCAATGTAAAAAAATCTGGGAGAAATAAGAACAAACACAATGCAGAGGTCACAAGGTTAGCTCCTGGAAAATGTGCAGGATGAGAGACAAAAATGCTGGAGTGAAACGACAGTCTAAGGACTTTGGCTTATCTAGCAAACATGCCTACAACCCCCTGAAAAAATCAGACCGTGACAAGAACGAGACCCATCACATCAGAAACCACCCATCAGTGTAGACACAGTCACAAATAATTGAGCAAGCATACATAAACTAGACCAGACCATAAATTCTAAAGGGGAGGATAACAAAAGATTTAAAACTCCTGCCCCAAAACAGACCAAAAGCTTACAGGCCCTGGCTGGAGGAGACAGAAGCTGCCGTGAAGACAAAAATAAATGTGGGTATTAACTCTAATGAGCGAGGCTTAGATACCTTGGACACAAGGTGGTTATAATACACATTACAAACGGCATCCAATAACACTCATCTTGAGGTATGCTTGTTTTTTATAATGATAATATTAATGATAATGATAATGATATTGATGATAATTATAATAACAAAACCAAGGACAGCAACTACAACAAATACAATAACAATAACAACAAAACAACTATAATAATAATGTTGATATTAGTACTAATAATGACAGTGCTAATAATAAGTAACAAATATCAAATAATAATAAAAAACAACAATAACAATCTTAATCACTTATAGTTATTACAGAATCAGTCAGACATGAATCATAAGAGCCTGCAAGGTTGGGCAACATTCTGCCTATACTCTCAGAATACCCAATTGTACTACAAATTATATTCCAATAGGACCATATTTCAAGAACTTAAGTTAATATGTGTGGCAATGGTAAACCAGAGCACTAATAAATATATAACACAAACCTCCTATAACAGAGAAAGTTGCTGTTCTAGGAAACAAATATCACATGACCAACTTTGCCATCAGGCATATTGCCAGCCAGATGAAGAATACTGATGCTAGCACTACCAAAAGCATATGAAAATCATCTGATTTATCCTTAATAGCAATATCTATAATACTCAGTTTTTTTTTCACATAATTCTACTGATCCTTGTATAATCTGTGTTCCTAAATTACTAGGAATAAGGACCATGGACGACTGAGCCTGGTTAAAGGGTAGCTCGTACCACTTGAACAAATCAAAGTGGTCTTCTCTTGAAATTATCCCTGGTGACCTAATATCCCTTATTCTCACTTTCAGTCTCATTCTTAATTTTTCTTACACTCTCTATAAGATCTGGGCAAGCCAATAGTCCTATGTCTGAGGCTGGAAAGATGGCACTACACTGTTCTTAATCTATACATTTATCTAAATTCTCTGTTGCAACAATAATATGAATATAAAACACACCTGTATGTTAGGACAGTCTCAAGTCATCTGAACTCTCTTGCGAGATTTTCCTTTACCCTTTTCCCAGTGGGCTAAATGCAAATGTAAATGTCACAGATTTTATTTTCAATAAAACTGTATAATGAAGAGCTCATTCCTTTATAGTAATAGCCAGTAATGATAGAAAAAACATAAAAACATTGGTTGCTGTTGTGGCTACTGAAGACAATGCCAGGTATTAAAAGGTCTAAAGTCAAGACAAAGTTCTACATTTTTACTCGAAGTCATTCAATTACACACTAAGCCGATCATCAGGCACTGAACAAGGATAGATGGATAAAGCTCCAAACAATTACAAATCAAAACAGTAATTCAATATCAGTTATCTAACAGGAGTCCCCAGATGAAAACTTTCCATTTCTTATTAAGGCATCAGCAATATTATGCACAAAAGAGTTTCTGACTGTACATCAATGGTCCTTGATTATGAAAAGGTCAACAGTGAAAAGAAGAATTATTTAAGCTGAAATAAAACCTAATGCCATCGGGAATGGCATGGTCATGTAGGCCATGACCATTTACCCTTTTCCTTGAATTTCAGATTTTTTTTTCTTTAATTCTATACTGTTATCAGCAATGTTAATAACATTATAAAAATCATAATTTCTATAAAAAAAAAATAACATCATCAATTTTAAGAGCACTAGTAAAAAAGAAAAAAAGAAAAATGCAAATAAAGGGGAAAGCAGGTGAGGTCATGATGACTTCTTGGTAGCTGAGCACTTGTGCAGTTATAAACAAACCCAGTGAACATTACATGTTCCCGGTGGCATTGGGTTGAGCTTTCTTTTGTGAAATTGTTTAGTTCAAAGTTTTCACAGACTTCAAATATCTAGTTAGGTCAAGTCAAGTCATCTGTATTGAAAAGTCAATCCTGCAACAATCATAAAATTATCTCATTTTAAAAAGTAATCAAACAACCTATAAACACCGAGACTTATCGCCAAGGTAATACAACGGAATAAAAGCTTCTCTCACCTTGGCTTGGTCCTGGGTATTGGGCTGCATTTGCTTCTTGTTGACACTCACTAGCTTTGCTACCTGTTGCCTGTACTTCGACATTATCAGTTCCATGACATTCTGATGCTCTTCAAGGGCAAGCCGGAGTTCTTTGTTTTCCTGAAAGGTTGTGAAAACAATGTCAAAATCAAAGCTCTTAAAGCAGCTTTTCTTTTTCTTCTTTTTTTCTTTTTTTTACAGCTACAGATCCAACTTTTTTTCAGACTAAACAATTTAGTAGAGCATCTGAACTCTCTTGCTTCAGTAAAACTTCACTGAGCTTTCATTTCTTTCAACTACCAATACAGATCTAGCACAATGTAAAGTGTAAAATGATATGACTGTCAAAAATATATGCATTTTCTTATAGAGGAGAAAACATACTGCATGCATATATGGCCTTCTTATCTAAACTGTAACAGACGTCTCTTATTTGAGGGTAAAATATGGACCAGTTCAAAATTTCACTGCTTCCCAAAAGATATCACTACAGAAAAATATAGTACACAAACTGTGATCTTAAAAGAATAACTGGAAACGAATAAATTTTGCACATCCTTTCCCTTTTTTCATTTTTTTAATAACATAGAAAAATCTGTCTAAAGCAATGCAGAGTATGCACAAAATAGCCTTTTCTCTCTTCTCTGTGGTGTGTCAGCAAGTAAAAGATTGGCTCCTTGAAACACAATAAGTGGGCTTTAAAAGACAGCACAAGATGAAC
Organism: Penaeus chinensis; assembly: GCF_019202785.1. Classification (NCBI taxonomy): domain Eukaryota; kingdom Metazoa; phylum Arthropoda; class Malacostraca; order Decapoda; family Penaeidae; genus Penaeus; species Penaeus chinensis. Next base: position 15,440,656 of record NC_061851.1, on the reverse strand, counting down.
TGCATCACACTGACATACATACATCAACCAGCACCATAGACACATAAAGAGAGAGTGCACAAAAATGAAGAATCTACGGCTAGACAAGATACAATTCTGCATATGAGATGTAAAGCTCATGTGGGGTCTTGTTGGGTCCCAACCTCTGGCTGTCCAGATGACCCCTATATGGTCGGGCACTTGGCTGTCAAGCTGGGGAATATAGACAGCAATAGAGGGATGGATGAGCAGACCTTCGTCAAGCTATGCAGACTGAAAAAAGAAAGCTCTAACATCTTTTGCTCCCTGTTTTCAACTTTTTTTTGTGTTTTTTCAGCAATTACTTTTTTTTTGTATCAGGGTGTTAAGAAATGTTAAAAATAACAAGGTGTCAGGTAGCAGAAAGCAATGAGAATGTACATCAAGGGAATTTGCCAATAGGTCTAATAATTAAAAGCAGACCTTTTCTATATCTGGGTCACAGAATGCTCTGTTTCCAATCTTAATAACCTTAGCATAATAAGCAGATGGTCAGTCGTAAATTTTGACAAGATCAATTCTAAAAACCTTCTATATCGTGAAGAAAGAAACATCTTATACATAAATTTCTAATGAGTTTTAGACACCTCAACAGAGGTAATAGGGGAAGGGCAGTTTTAGGGAGAGAAAACAATATTGGAATGAAGCACAGCAATTAAATACAAAACTAAAGATCAAACTTCAATGAATACCTAAACTACCAAAAGACAGATGTACTAATTCACCTTACACAAGTAGAGTCATCGAGTCATTGTATAATTGAGGTAAATAAAGTAAATAAAGGATTTCTCACTGAAAAAAATAAATGAAAACAAAAATACTCCTACTAATAATTAAACTAGCAAGCAGTGGGTTCCATATCTGTAGTTCTAGACCTACAGCTACACAAAAGCTAGGTCTAATTATTTCAAAGCATATTGCTCCCAATACTCTATTGACGTGCAACTCTGGCCGAAGATAATGATCCCAGAGATTTATTTCTATCCTTGTTCTTGAGAAAGACAAGCAGACATAAAAACCTTTTCATAGAATCTGGAATTATTCCTTTTCACAGCACATGAAATTATTTTACAAGTCAATTGTTAAATTCTAAATAAAGATGGGGTAACTACTTCTTACCTCATCTTATCTATTTGTAGAACAATAGGACTATCAGCTTCTAACTTTAAAACAAAAAAATGTGATGAAAACTATGAAGAGCGGGTATAATAAAAAAGAGAGGGAGAGGGAGAGGGAGAGGGAGAGGGAGAGGGAGAGGGAGAGGGAGAGGGAGAGGGAGAGGGAGAGGGAGAGGGAGAGGGAGAGGGAGATGGGGAGAGTGAAAGGGAGGGAGAGGGAGATGGGGAGGGAGGGGGGGAGAGAGAGAGAGAGAGAGAGAGAGAGAGAGAGAGAGAGAGAGAGAGAGAGAGAGAGAGAGAGAGAGAGAGAGGGAGAGGGAGAGGGAGAGGGAGAGAGAGAGAGAGAGAGAGAGAGAGAGAGAGAGAGAGAGAGAGAGAGAGAGAGAGAGAGAGAGGGAGAGGGAGAGGGAGAGGGAAAGGGAAAGGGAAAGGGAAAGGGAAAGGGAAAGGGAAAGGGAAAGGGAAAGGGAAAGGGAAAGGGAAAGGGAAAGGGAAAGGGAAAAGGAAAAGGAAAAGGAAAAGGAAAAGGAGAGGGAGAGGGAGAGGGAGAGGGAGAGGGAGAGGGAGAGGGAGAGGGAGAGGGAGAGGGAGAGGGAGAGGGAGAGGGAGAGGGAGAGGAAGAGGGAGAGGGAGAGGGAGAGGGAAAGGGAAAGGGAAAGGGAAAGGGTAAGGGAAAGGGAAAGGGTAAGGGAAAGGGAAAGGGTAAGGGAAAGGGAAAGGGAAAGGGAAAGGGAAAGGGAAAGGGAAAGGGAAAGGGAAAGGGAAAGGGAAAGGGAGAGGGAAAGGGAAAGAGGAAAAGGAAGTGTAAGAGGCAGAGGGACAGGAGGAGAAAGTGAAAGAAAAAGAGAAAGATAACAGGAAGCGAGAGGGAGAGGAGCTGATGAGAATATGAAGGAGGGAATATAGAGGAGAAAAGAAGAATTGAGAAGAAAATGAAATAGAAGAAAGAAAGGGAAAGAAAAGCAGGACGATGAGGCAACAAAATGAAAATTGAGAGAAACAGAGGGTGTGAAAAAAGTAAAGGTAAAAGCACAATAAAAAAAATTAGACAGGAAAGGAGGAAAAAGAATATGAGAAGAATAGGAATAAGACAACAAAGAAAAATAGGAATAAAAATAGAGGATAGAACAGAAAGAGGCAGAATATAAAGATGAGAAGAGGGATAAAAGGGTAAAAGACTGAGAGGAAGAAGCAGAAAAAAGATGGAAAAGGATAAGGAACACCAACTATTTCAGACTGCCATAAAAATACAGCAAATCTCAGATAAATCTTACATAATTAGTACACTCATACATCAAGAAAAGAGAAAAAGAAGAAAAATTGTTGCTGATAGTATGACATCTAAATCCCACACTTGCAAGCCAATGCAAGAAAGTTGCATGTTTAACCTCCTTGCCACAATGCACTAACCTGCTGCAGTTGTCTGATGTGTCTGTTTTCCTGCTGGATCGAGTGTATGAGGGCGCTTCGTGGTCGGTTGTTAGCTGCCTCATTGAGTTCGTTCATCTCCTCGCAATACTGAAAAAAAAACAAAAAAAATTATGAGCTTCTCAACTCTATGATCAGTTCTACCCGTCGATGCTCAAAAGCAATGTAAGGCCTGTTGACTGGAAAGTAAAATTAAAAAAACTACTAAGAATCACAGTAATTAAGGAACTCACAAGAGCAAACTAAATGAGCCATAAAGGGAAAAAAACAAACAAACAGAATTTTTTTGGTCAGAGCAAGTGGCATCCAATCAGGCAATACCTTAAAGACTACTGTATGTTTTCGTTTACTTCGGGGGAGGCGATGTTGATGTGGAGTGGCAGCCACAGGTGCCACAGGTGCCACAGGTGTCACAGGTGTCACAGGTGCCGTAAGAGGCACAGAAGAGGCAGGACCTGGTGGCATGGAGCTCTCCGCTCCCCGGGCTGGAGGGAGAGCGGAGGCCCCAGCCCTCCCTCGCATACTGGGCTGCCCTTTCACGTGCTTCCCTTGTCCGGTTTTCGGATTCATAGGAGGAGGGAAGCCGTCACGGGGAAAGCACAGTTTGATTTTCGTGGCTTCCTCTACACTAGGGCTCAATCCTGAGGCGGATCTAATAGGCTTTGAGCGATGGTATCCAGTCATGGATCTGCTTGCATTCAGTTCAATTCCCTGTGTCTCTGAGCATCATTTGTTCTATCATGAACCTGCGCAAGTCCAACTTTCTAAGAAGACCAAATAATAACACATTAAGACCTCAAGAACACACATTTGTATTCAACCATGGGAATTATGCAAATTAACAAACAAGTAATAAAACTATTCAACCAATAAATTCTCCCTCTCTTTATTTAATGTGAGATTCAATTAAAGAACTCTTCCAAAAGCAAAAACACAAATACTTCTCAAAAAAAGCAGATACGTCCTAATTCATAAAAAAAAGGATCATAATGTCATGTAAAACTAGAACAATAATATTATCAATGATAATGATAATGATAATGATAATGATAAAGATAATAATAATAAATAATAACAATAATATTAATAATAATAACGACAATCATAATAATGATAATGATAATGATAATGATAATGATAATGATAATGATAATGATAATGATAATGATAATGATAATGATAATGATAATGATAATGATAATGATAACAATAACAATAACAATAATGATAATGATAAAACTGATACTGAAACTAATAGCAGTAGTGACGGAAATAGCTAGGAACAATAATCATTACCACACTCTTGCAATATCAGATCACTTTTCCAACCAACTTCATCCTCATTCTCTGCAATAAACCCCAATGAACAAACAAAGAGGGTGCCACGCCAGAGGAGGGCAGTGACAGCAACCTTCCCCCCTCCCCCCTCCCCCCCCCTCCCCATCACCCCCGAAGGCAACCAAGCAAGAGGGAGGGTGCATTGCAATAATCTCTCGGGCTAGGTACTTGGCACGCGCCATTAGGTCAACGCACACGCACACACACGTATATATATATATATACAGACACGAGCACGCATACACAGACACAGAGACCCGCATAAACAAACACACACACACACACACACACACACACACACACACACACACACACACACACACACACACACACACACACACACACACACACACACATCTCCCGACCCGCCCCATACAAACGCCCCTTCCCTCCCTTCCCCTCTTCTCCCCTTCCCTCCCTTCCCCTCTTCTCCCCTTCCCTCCCTTCCCCTCTTCTCCCCTTCCCTCCCTTCCCCTCTTCTCCCCTTCCCTCCCTTCCCCTCTTCTCCCCTCACCTCCCTTCACCTCACCTCCCTTCCCCCCATCTTCTCTCCCCTCCTACACACAGAAACAGCCTCGTAAGCCCTCGCCAGGCGCCGGGAGCACGCAACCCCGCCGAGCCTAACGGATGGGAATCACTCGACGAGTTTCCTTTCGTCTTGGCGCTAATATTCCAACACTTTTTTTTATCATTTTATCGCTTCTT
>NC_061851.1:15427341-15429841 GCF_019202785.1 Penaeus chinensis | reverse complement strand
GAAGGTGGTCACGCGGGCTAACTTCTAGGTGAGGGTGCGTCATATCGGTTCTTCCAGGTGAGGGTAAATCATATAGACTCTTGCAGACGAGGGCGAGCCATACATGTTCCAGGTGAGGGTGAGTCATATGTGTTCTTCCAGGTGAGGGTGTCATATAGGTTCTTGGTGAGAGTGAGTCATGTAGGTTCTTTCAGGTGAGGGTGAGTCATACCGCCTAAGGTGTCATATCTAACCTTCCAGGTGAAGGTAAGTCACCTGAAATTCCAGACGTAGGAGAATCATATAAGCAAATTTTCAGGTAAACCATATGACTTCCAGGTGAAGGTGAGGGTGAAGTTAATCACTTGCAAGGGAACATAAATCTCATGACTCCCATGTGTGATAACCACGTGGGCCTCATTAACTTACGACCTTCTTGCGTAGGTTACGCATAGGTGACCTCCATAGCATCTATGCGGACGAAGACCTCATGACAGCAAGGTGAAGAACCCTACGACTCCCCTGACTAGGACCTAATAACTTGCGTGTGAGAATGAACCCCGCCACTCAGTGAAATGTGCCTCTCATTTTTATCATCACCATTTCTAGGTGACCTTGAACCTCATGGCTTCACGTGGAGGGGGGGGGGGGTAAACATCAATATAACACCTTAAAGAGAGTGCAGTTAATCTTTTGGCGTTGACAGTGTACCACCAAAACGAAGGCGAGGGACATGTTTAGTTAAACCTACTAAGTCTCACAATGTCTAAGGGGAGACAAGCCTTTCTCTTTGCAAGCGAGAGGGAACCTTATGAGTGAATGTAAACGCGAAACTTTTTTTATAAAAAATAAATAAAAACAAAGAGCGGTTGACTTCAAGGTGAACTTATACGTGGCGTTCAGAGGGGGACACGCAGCATAACGAGAAGGTGAAGATGAACTAATTCGCTTAACGAGGCCAGGGCACACCGCTATGACGGCCAGGTGACCAGTGGGAGGCACACCTGGGACCGATCTAGTCATGAGGTGAAAGTTACATCCCCTGCCCTCCCCACCCCTCCCTCTCACAGGAACCTCCCTCCCCCTCCCTTCGGCCGGAGAACTGCTCACTGCGATATTTCCTGCACCGATAAAAAAGTTCTAGAGTGAGAGAGGGAAGGAGTGAGGGAAGGAGTGAGGGAAGGAGTGAGGGAAGGAGTGAGGGAAGGAGGGAGGGAAGGAGGGAGGGAAGGAGGGAGGGAAGGAGGGAGGGAAGGAGGGAAGGAGGGAAGGAGGGAGGGAGGGAGGGAGGGAGGGAGGGAGGGAGGGAGGGAGGGAGGGAGGGAGGGAGGGAGGGAGGGAGGGAGGGAGGGAAGGAGGAAGGGAGGGAGGGAGGGAGGGAGGGAGGGAGGGAGGAGGGAGGGAGGGAGGAGGGAGGGAGGGAGGGAGGGAGGGAGGGAGGGGGGATGGAGAGAGAGAGAGAGAGAGAGAGAGAGAGAGAGAGAGAGAGAGAGAGAGAGAGAGAGAGAGAGAGAGAGAGAGAGAGAGAGAGAGAGAGAGAGAGAGGGGGGGGGGGGGCAGAGAAAAAGTCCTTAATTTCGCCCCCGCGGGCTTGGTTCCATCAACACGGCCCTGACTCATTCATTAATCCGCGCATCAGAGCCATTCCGTCAGTATCGAGTGCGAACGGCAGCGGCGTTCACTCGCTCTTCGCCTCGCATTTCGTGCGACCTTCAGCCCTCCCCACCACACCCCCAAGGGCCGGAGAAAGGCCGCCAACGGACCACAAGGGAAGCACGCACGCACACACACGCGCGCGCAGTTCCGTGAGCACAGACACCACAACCACGTTGCACCGCGTCTAATGCCATACTGACGATTATGGTCAGCATCGGTGTGTGTATCCGTAGTAGCCGACTAGTCTATTCCCGCGCATTTTTGTCACCTTACCTTGCTCGCCGTGATGGATTGTCACCTGGCACTCCCGAGAGCCGCCGGGGGGACGAAGTGGCACCCGGCCCCTCAGTGCCCGCTGGCGTGTGACCTTTGACCCCCGCCATTACGGGATTAATGCGACATGCGGTCACCCTCCCTCCCTCCCTCCTTCTCCACCCACTCCCTCCGACGGAACAACTGTTGCCGTCGAGCCGAAAACCGTCGCTTCATTTCTTGCGAGTCTCTGACCTTTCCCCCTCCCTTCCGTGGCGATACAACCAAGGGGGCAGGGGCGGAGGGAGCATACGCAAACCGGAAGCATCGTCACCCGTCGCCGTGTACCCAGGGCGTGCACGCAAGACGCCCGCACACGCTGTCTGGGGAGTGGGGGCGCGCGCCAGATGCGACCCTTTCCTCCCTGGCAACTGCGCGCGAGGCATTCATACGGTGATGTCCAGCAAGGTGATGTCGGTCCCTCGCAGGTCACACAGCTGACTTCTCGCGCGACGTCCTCTCCTCGCCCGCTTCGCCTGACGTCGCCACGCATCGCCGCGACGTCGTCATTGCCTAGCACGCGCGCGAAGTTACACGTGCAAGCTCAACCGCA
>NC_061851.1:15409841-15412341 GCF_019202785.1 Penaeus chinensis | reverse complement strand
ATTTTAAAAAAATCAAAACGACCACCACTCAAAAAAAAGTTTCCGAGAATTCACCAACTACGACTCTACAGTTATTATGCCAACAAATGATTGCCAAGGAATCGACTCTTTTCGAAATTTTGCAAACGGATAATGTAGACAAACAGGTAAATGTCTTTACGGAAGTGATTAATGACAGCATAGACGCCATCGCTCCATGTGTTACTAAAACTGTTAGACGTCCTCCTGCTCCATGGATAAACGCCATCAAGAGAGCAACAACAGACAGAAAAAGCGTTCATAAAGCTCTCAAAAATGACTGACACAACATGGAACTCCAGGGAAATTACAAACAAAAAAATAGAATTGTCAAATCACTTATACAAGGAGCCAAAACTGATTATTTTAGAAATAAATAACAAATTGTAAAAAGAACACATTGCAGGGATCATCTAAATACCAGAATTAGTGCGAATGAATTATACGATTTCATCGCTAAAATTGGATATCTCACATACAAAAACAAACAAACGCTTCCATATCTCAGCAAAGTACACAGACCACAGCCTGTAAAAATAGAAACCGTAATCTTAATAATAAAACACCTGCGTGAAACTAACGCTGTGGGAGCAGATGCCATTGCTCCTCGCTTTATTAAAGTCAGTCTACCTCCAATGGCTTATTATCTAACGGTTATCACTAACACTTCCGGTCACCGGTGGTTTCCCATCGCTTTGGGAAAATGGTACAATAACACCCGTTTTCAAATCCGGAGACACAGCAAGTCAATAACTATCGCCCTATTACCATGTTTACCTACACTGTCTAAAGTTCTCGAAAAAATCGTATCAGACCAATTGACAATATTTCTGGAGACAAATGACCTACTATCCAAATCACAACATAGTTTCAGAAGTAAGCTGTCTACTGAAACAGCATTATTACAGATCACAATTAAATTTATGAGAACATAGAACAATCAAACAAACTTGCTTACACTGTGCGATTTCCTTCCCCTTCCTTTCCTACCCCTTTCCTACCCCTTTCCTTTCCCTTCCTTCCTGTTACCTTCCCCTTCCTTTTCCCTTCCCTTCACACACACACACACACACATATATATATATATATATATATATATATATATATATATATATATATATATATATATATAATTATATTTCTTATTAATCTCTCTCTCTCTCTCACCGCCTGTGGAGCCTCTTGATACATACATGAAGACGAGGGAAGAGGAGGGAGGAGATGAGGCGAAGATGGAGGGCGAAGGAGGAGACAAGGAGGGAGGGAAGAACGAAAGAGGACAAGCAAGGACGGGGGAGAAAGACGAGAGATGAAGGAAGTGAGGGAAGACGAAGGGAGGATAAGAACAAGCTTAGGAGCACGAAACAGGGCGAAAGGAAGGACGAGGAGAAACGAGAGAGAACGAAACGGGGCGAAAGGGAGATCGAGGACGAGTGAGGACGAAGAAAGAGGAGGCAGGATAAAGGGAGGACGAGAGGGGACGCGAGAAGACGAGGGCCGAGGCACACACAGGCGCGGAATTATTCACACAAGGGCCACGCGGACAAAGGGTTAGAAAGAGGAAGAAAAAAAGAAGAGAGAGAGAATGAGAAAAAGCGAAGTAGGAGGAGTGAGAGTTGGAGGACAAGGGGGGGGGGAGTGAGAGTTGGGAGAGGTGAGGGAAAGAGGAAAGGAAGGAGGGGGTGAGAGATATAAAAATCGAGGATGGGTGGAAAGGGGGAGAAGGGAGAAAGGAAGAGGAAGGAGAAAGGAAGAGGAGGAAAAGGAAGGGATGACGTAGATGGGGGAGAATGAGAGGGAGACGGAAAGGAAGAGGGAGAGGAAGGAAAAGGAGAGTGAGGAGAAGGAGAAAAAGAAAGAGTGGGAGATGGAGAGAGAGGAGAGGGAGAAGAAGAGGAAGAAGGAGTGGGGGGGGGGGGGAAAGTCGGGCAAGAGGGAAAAGGAGAGGGGGGAGGATGATAGAAAAGGAGAAGATGGAAAGTAAAAAATTACATACAAAAGGTAAAGCCGAGAGGAACGAAGGAAAAAGAGATAGGTCGATGAAGAGAAGAAGGGTGAAAGCGATGAGGAAAGAGCAAGAACGAGAGGAAAAGGAAATAGGACGAGAGAGCGAAAGAAACAAACACAGGAGAGGAAAACACGAAACGGAAATCTCAAATCAAGAGAAAAGGAAGGGGGGGAAACGATATCATATATATCCAGTAGAACAGAAGCAATCCATAAAAAAGCAAAACAAAGGCGGGTTTAAATAACATGGAATAAAACGGGAATAAGCGTAATCGAGGGATGTGCTTACACTTATACACTTATATACTTATATATTTACACTTTATGTGAACCGAGGAAAATACAGATGTGATAGGAAAAGAGAGAGGGAGCGAGAAAAGGGGAGAATAGGGGGGGGGGCGAGCGAGCGAGCGAGCGAGAGAGAGAGAGAGAGAGAGAGAGGGGGGGGGGGGGAGGGAGGGAGAGGGAGAGGGAG
>NC_061851.1:15382341-15392341 GCF_019202785.1 Penaeus chinensis | reverse complement strand
TAATGTTAACCTTCTGTATGTGTTCCTCCCTACAAAGACCAGGTCTCATAATGAACTCCTAATGTCCTAATATCCCATTAGAAGGAAAAACAATTTGTAAAGGTAATGAGAAATGTTTAAAATTTTGGTTACTGCTGTTATGCTGGCAGGGGTCAAAAGGGTTAAACAGGGCACGGGTGTGTTTATCAGATGAAGGACATAGGAGAGGGAGTGTTCAGGTTACTGGTTTCATTGGAGGTATAAGTCTATTAGAATATGTGTTTAGTTTTAGGGTTCCTGTTTTTTTTTTTCTCAAGGTTTTACAAGTGAATGCTGATAATTCAATACTTCTTCTATTCAGTCATGTGTCATGTCATGTACATAACACATTCTGTGAAATGGGATATTATGCAAATTGGACATTAAGTATACATTATACTAAGGGATACTGTGATGTAAGTCATTTAACTATATACACTGGTTTGATTATAAAACAGAGATGTGCTACAACTTTAGACAATGTTAAAAGTGTCTTAATTTATTGTATAATGAATATGTAATTATGGCTCATTAATATTTACTGTTATTTTTACATATTTTGTAACAGTTTGTCCAGTGTGACTATAACTTCTTCACCATGGTAACGATAATTTATTGCAACCTTTGCAGAAAGTCAAAGATTCCAACATACGTGTTTCAGTAGTTGGCATTTCTGCAGAGCTACACGTCTGTAAAATGATAAGCAAGGACACAGGTGGGTCCTTCTCCGTCTCCATCAATGATCTCCACCTGAAGGAGTTGATTTTTGAGCACCTTGAACCTCCTCCAGCATCTGTCAAGATGGACCACACTCTGATCAAGGTCGGCTTCCCCCATCAAGTTAATACTGATGCCAGGCCTGCACTCTGTATGTGGTGAGTTGTGTCATATTTCGTGTCATTTGTGTGTTGTTTTATGACCAAAATATGTAAAAAAAAATTGGCGGATACTGTGTTAGATAATACTCTTTTTTTAGGATGATTTGGATGTCATAATGATTGTTTTGGTAATATTATGGTAGAAGAGCTTATTAGTTTTGTTTGATATTCAGTTAGATCAATAATTTTTTATCTTTTTACATTCACGCCCCCATTTTATCCATTTTTCCACGTCCCCCTGCTTCTATGAATAAAATTCCTAAACAGATTCTAACCCAATGCTGCTGGGTTACACAGTGTGCGCGGGACCAGCACACTTTGTCATATGCCACCCAGAATATAGTCCAGGCATGCCGTGGCATGTACATACGTGCCATCCGACAGCAAGAGATTAAAGAAAATTTTAAATGTGTTCTTTGTCATTTATCAATTATGAATTAGTCACATTATTATTAAACTTCCCATTATTTGATTACTGTAAGCTCTTGTTAAGGGGGGCAGCTGATTGGGAAGGAAAAATCATTATCATGACTGAATTGAGATAAAAATATTATGAGAAGTCAAGACCACTGTAAATAAGAACTAACATGTAAAAGTTCTCCTACCTACCCCCCTCATCTCCTGCCCCCTTCTCCCCCCTCCTAAAATCAGTTTTTAAAAAGTCTGTCCTCTTAAAGTTTTTATTTTACAGTCATGTGCTTCACAAGAAGGAAAGGTCATTCATTATACAGTACTTGGTGTCACTGTCATTTTCTTTATATCTGGGTTTCTTTGTCAGAAATTATTTTATTTGTTTGTTATGCCAAAATTTATGGAGAAAAAAGGCTGATTTTTTTATATATAAAATTTTGTAATAGTAATTTTAAAAACATTGTATTGTTACTGTAAAATACTTGCCTTCCCCTTTAGTTGAGTCTTTGTTTCATTGAAATTAATGCATAGATAGCTGAGAAGTTGCAATTCAAAGGTGAAGAAATCATGTTTTGAGGTGTTTAACTTTTAAAGTTGCGAAACGCTTCTCAAGACCACCTTCCTGGTTAATAAGGTTGTTTTTTTTATATTGTTAGATGCATTTTTCTATCCTTTTTCCATATCCATAAGTATTTACAGTTTTGTCTTTATTACAAACACGCAGGACTCACTAAGTGTTAGAAAGCCATTTTTCTTTCAGGCTCCCCCACCCCCTTTTGGGTAGTATCTCTTTTGAGAGTGTCAGTGTTACCTCTTAGTTGCCAGGTTTTCTTTAGTATTCTTTGCAGCATAACCTGTTCTAATTTCCTTCTTGGGCAGTTTCTTCTTTTAGCTTGTTGAGCATCTTCTGCGGTCCTTCTCAAAGATACACAAAGATACAAGGTTGTTTAGTCTCTTGCTTGCTGATGAAAATCAATTCATTTTCACTGTCAGGGTCCTCTTCTGTTCCTACTAATAATGATGCTCGTACATCATAACATGATTTAGCATGATCCAGAGAAGTAGTAAGAACAAGTGAGTCTAATTCTCTGGACAATGGGATGTCTTGCTGGGCAGCAGAGGTGAGGCCATGAATGGGGGTGTCACAGACTTCAGGGGAGCTCCTGGAGGCACTACAAGCCTCATTTCTTCTTTTTTCCACTTGCTTTCTACTTCTTTCCTCTTGCATTTTGGAGTAGTGTGTCCTGGTATGCTGCCACATACACACCTTTCCTCTTAGAAGAGCAGAGCTCACTGATATGTCCGTGAGTCATCCCAGCGGAGATCATGCAGCTGAGCAGGTTGCCCAGAATTACTATATTTTCAAGCATTTCATTGAAATATAAGTTGTTTTATACAACACTGAAATTAATTATGCATACCACTCTGCAAAATGAAAAAAGTACAAAGTAGGGTTTATATTTCAAGCCATAACTCATAACCCAAAAAGTTTTTCCCAAAAAGTGACATTTTCACCTTTCACTCCCCTTAAAGGAATAACAAGAACAATAAGAGAAATTTCTGCATTTTCCCAAGGGTTTGTACCCCCCTTGAAAATTACTGACACTCCCCAGGTTAAGAACCACTAAGTTAGATGGTGGAAATGAAGTGCAATCCAGAACAGATAATATTCTACCAAGGTATTGCACTAACTATTGGGTAGAGTCTAAACATGTCAGTAAAATCAGACCCAATACGGCACTGAAAATGTTAAAATCCTAAGATTGTCAATCCAAGTTGTCAGACTTGGATAATCCCTTTGGATGTCCTGCTCATTCATTTTCTGGAGATGGTTTTCTTTGTGAACTACAATGCATAAGACATTTGATTTCATTAATGTGACCCCAATATTCTTTAGAATATTTATATTGTACCTTGTCATCCTGGTTTCACTGTATGCATACATCTTGTTACAGTGTGTGCACAGTTAGAGGTATTTTTATCTTGAAGATGATGATTTTGGCATTGAGCAAAATTTTGGAACCAAGGGCAGTATCCATGAAAGGTCTATGATTGTTCTTTATGAGTTTGTCTGTGCTTTACACTGTTGCCATATCTCAGAGTTAATTCTGGTAAGTTATGGAACAAACATTTACATTTTATAGATGCCATGAAGATAATTGATAGCAGTCATATGTTAAAACTACATACTTCAATAATTACAATATATATAACATTTTATATATTAGACTAAAATTTGGGCAACCACAGATTTGTTGTCATTGTATCAGCTGTGAAAAATCACTTATGGGGCTCTGTAGGAATTCTTATTTGTTTCCTCTTCTCTTTCTATGGTACTATAAATACAATTTAGATAATCACTTAATATTATATTGATAAGTGCCAGGATTTTGCCATTTGACTCAAATACTGTGTTTAGCCACATCATTAGAGAAAACACAAGCAATATTACCTTTTTCTTTTTCCACACACAGTCACCTTGATGATCTACCTCCACTGAACACGCGTGGATACTACTGTCCACAGTGCACTGCCAAGTATTGTGATCTTCCTGCCGAGTGCCGTGTTTGTGGGCTCATGTTGGTAACAGCTCCCCACTTGGCACGATCTTACAGGTGAGTTTTTTTTTTCTTTTTCTGTCTCTATTTCCTTTTCATCTACTTTTTGTTTTGCTTTTTGCGATTTTATCTTTCCCTTTCCTCTCCATCTCAGTCGGTCTCTTCCTCCTTTTGCTTTTTCTTCATCATCATCACCATTATTATCTCCTTTTAGTCCCAGAAATACATTTTCCCTCCCCTTTGCTGTCTACAGCAGAGAAAATGACATATATGCAGATGTACTAGTTAACCCCTTGCTTACTTGAGTGTCATTCTGACAGGTGTGAGTGTGCTTCCCCTTTGCAATGTTTTTATCTCTTTTTCTGCATAAGTGTTCTTAGCTTTTTTGCCCTTTTCCAATACCTATATTTGTCATTTGTTAGATGTAATAAACTGTTTTCTTTACTCAGATCTGTATCATCTCTCTAGTTAGTCCATAACTTAGTGCAATAATAATAACAATAAATAACATTTTTTCATAATATTCCATTTTTATAATACAACCTGTGCTGCCAGTCACAGGGCAAGAATAGTATCCTGAGGAAAGAAATAGTGTTCTCCCTCTTCCAGTCATGGTTCACACGTGGTACCTTCCACACATTTACTGATGGAAATAATGCTAGCCCCTTCCTAAGTGCCTAATGAGTCTGAGTGCCCTCCAAGAGCTTTTTGCATTCATGGCAAGTCATTCCTGTCACCCCGGCCTTCACCTAAAATTCTTATGATGGCAGGTTCCCATCACCTTGGCCCACGGCCTTATATTTCCATGAGAGCATGTTCATGTTACTCACCCCTCAAGCTAATTTTTTTCATGACTTGATGGTCATGTCATTCAGATCGTAAGGGTAAGTTCTGCCTGTGCTGCAAAGGATTCATTTAACAATTTACCCTAAATATTTAGCCTTGTGTAAATTTCTAACAAGGCATTAACAGGAAGGTTCTAACTGAAGGTGGTGACATAGGTAAACATCCCAGTGAAAAAAAAAGGATGAGCATTGCAAAGGAAAGAAGAGATGGCTCAACATGGGGTAGATGAAAGTACCAAGTGTTGCATGGGGGTATACTCTCTCAGAGATAATCTCCCTCTCTTTTTCCTCAACTTAGTTACGAATATTGCAACAAACATATCATTTGCTTTCCTTTAGATCATAACATGGAATTTGGGATTGATAGACAGAAATAATGTGCTTTAAAGCACCAAACAAGCAGAATTTTGCTTCATCCCATACCATTTAGACTTTTGTTTCATTTATTTAGTAATTTTTATTTCGTTTTTTTTTTTTTTCCAGTATCACTTACTCACCAAATGCATGGCTTTTCCATATGTTGATTCTAGGCAATAAAGCGTAGAATATTTAGCTGCCTTTTTTATATATATACATTATCCATTTGTAATTGGAAATTGATGTTAGTCATATGCACATTTTTTTACACTTTTGTTTTGAAAAACTAAAATTTAGTAAAAAAGGAAGTAAAATCATAAATTTGTGCATAATTCAGGCCCTCATACTATATATAAGACTGTACATTCATAGAAAAGAGAATAGCAATAAGTTTTCACTTGTATCACCTACAAAACAATAATTTCATGCACTGAATTTCAGACACTTATTCCCGCTGAAGCATTTTGAAGAGGTACCCATTGAGGAGGATCAGAGCTTCCACTGCTATGGCTGCCTGAAGCAGTTAACTGTGGCAGCATCTGATAAAAATGTGAGGACATAGATTTTTTGGTATTTTTTTCTTTTTCTTATTTCTTTGTTCTTTTTTATATGTTCATTGTTTTGTCTCCTTTATGTGGAAAATTATAATCAAAATCAGTAAAAAAAATTACTAGTCTTACTGTGTAGGCATCTACCTTGTATATTATGTGGTCTCATAATCTGTAGGCCACACATGGAAAATTTCCATTACACTGTCATGCACGTCACAAACTTTGTCATCCATCGGTATCAATTCCTAATATTACTACTCCCACAGGTTTACATCTGCCGGATATGTAAGCAAGTGTTTTGCTTCGAATGTGATATTTTCCTCCACGAGACGGTCCACTCCTGCCCTGGTTGTGCTTCAAACCCAACAATATCTCAGTACAGCACAAGCTAGACTGCTAAATCATGAAATCATGTTATAGACAAAATTAACTTAAACACATGATCAAAAAGTTGTATATTAATGATTGATAATATGATATTTATAACACAAGCATTGAATGTTCCATTTTTGAATTCCATTCACCACTGTACATTATGGTTTTGTTTGGGATTCTTACCAGAATTTTTTTTAAAATAATAAGATACTGTAAGCAAAAGCTGAAATATATCTTTTACATTTCTAATCTTGTATTTTTTATATTTTTTTCTTGTATAGTATATTCTTGATCCCCAACTTATCTAATTCAAAAATACTTTATATACACACTCAGTAGAAAACCAATGAAAGCCAGTGAAAGCCACATTATCACAAAGGTTTTTCAATGCATTTTGCCAGATTATTCCTCATAGTATTTTTATTTCTTGTCAAAGAAAGTGCAAAGTTCAAATACTTGGATTTAAGAAAAATTGTATGAATAAGTACAAATTACAGTTTTCAGCAATGTCACAAACTAACAGTGAATGTGACCAAACTCTTTATGGAATGAGGACCGAGGTCAAATTGGCTACAGACAATTTCTGCATAATGAGGAATGAAAAAGAAAGATATTGGAGCTATACAAATATTCACTTGTAAAGGTGATATGTAAAATCACTGTATATAATATATATATATATATATATATATATATATATATATATATATATATATATATATAATGTGTATACATACATGCATACATACATACATACATACATACATACATACATACATACATACATACATGTATGTATGTATGTATGTATGTATGTATGTATGTATGTATGTATGTATGTATGTATGTATGTATGTATGTATGTATGTATGTATGTATGTATGTATGTATAAGTAAACAGATAAATAGATAAATAAATGATTATATAAATAAATACATACATACATTTTTTTTTTTTTGTGTGTGTGTGTTTGTGTTTGTGTTTGTGTTTGTGTATGTGTATGTGTATGTGTATGTGTATGTGTATGTGTATGTGTATGTGTATGTGTTTGTGTTTGTGTTTGTGTTTGTGTTTGTGTTTGTGTTTGTGTTTGTGTTTGTGTTTGTGTTTGTGTTTGTGTTTGTGTTTGTGTTTGTGTTTGTGTTTGTTTGTGTATGTGGTGGGGAGGTCATATATATAAATGTCAGGGCTTCTTTTCCTGCCTTTGGATTAACTGCATACACAAGTGGTGATGCATGTAGGTCTTGTCAGTCTGAGTCACAGGATTATTTTCCTTGATTCCTCCATGGAGAAATTATTCCCTCAGTGATCATCACAACTCATATATTCCGTTTTCTGCTGTTGTATGTTTTAAGAGGCATGCTTATGGTAACAACTCTTTTTCTCCAAAAGATAAATACACACACAGTTGCACCCAAACAAATGTGTGTGTGTGTGTGTGTGTGTATATATATATATATATATATATATATATATATATATATATATATATATATATATATATATATGCAGTGGATTCTCAACAACAGACCACATATACACGCTCACCTAGATAAGAGAAAAAATAAATGAATATAGGAAACCCCTGTGTATGGCATTCATCGATTATGAAAAGGCATTTGACTCTGTACAAATACCAGCAGTATTAGAAGCTATTCAAAGACAGGGAGTAGAGGAGGTATATTGTAAAATATTAGAAGATATATATATGAAGATGGGACAGCAACCATCAAGCTCCACACACAAACCGATAAAATCCCAATTAAGAAAAGTGTTAGACAGGGCGATACCATCTCACCAAAACTTTACAGCTTGCCTTGAGGAAATATTCAAGAAGTTAGAATGGACTGGAAAGGGTGTCAAAATAGGGGACGAATACCTAAACAATCTAAGATTTATAGATGATATTGTTCTCCTCAGTGAATCTGCAAATGAAATGCAGCAACTAATAAATGATCTGAATAGAGAAAGCCTGAAAGTCGGACTTAGGATGAACAAGAAAAAGATTGAGATCACGTTCAACAATGGAGTTCAATGCGAACAGATACATGTTCAAGGCAAAGCACTAGAGGTGGTTGACAAGTATATATATCTAAGGCAACTCATACAGACAAACACATCTAGCAAAGAGGAAATTAAGTGACGCATCAGTCTAGCCTGGAGTGCCTTCGGCATACACAGTAGCATACTAAGAGGCTCCTTGCCATTATGTTTAAAAAGAAAAGCCTGTAACCAATGCATCCTCCCAGTTATGACCTATGGATCAGAAACATGGACTTCAACCAAATTACTGGAGAGGAAACTAATAAGTGCCCAGAGAGGGATGGAGAGGTTGATGCTGGGAATTAGCCTAACAGATCGGATGAGGGCGACGTGGCTCAGGGAACAGATAAAAGTGGAAGATATACTTGGGAGCATCAAAAAGAAAAATGGCAATGGGCAGGTCATATATGTCAGAGACAGGACAACAGATGGACAAAAAAAGTAACAGACTGAGTTATAGATAACATAAAGAGGCCAAGGGCCAGACCTATGACAAGATGGCACAATAAAATCATGAAATTGGGGGTTAAGACTGGAAGTAAAAAACGCAAGACAGACAAAGATGGCAAAGATTGGGAGAGGCCTACGTCCTGCAGTGGACTGACCCAGGCTGATGATGATATATATATATATATATATATATATATATATATATATATATATATACACACATATATGTATATATATATGTATAATTTATATATATATATATATATATGTATATATATACATGTATATATATATATGTATATATATGTATATATATGTATATAAATATACATATGTTTAAATTATATATATATATATATATATATATATATATATATATATATATATATATATATATATGCATATATATGTATATATATGCACACACACACACACACACACACACACACACACACACACACACACACACACACACACACACACACACACACACACATACATATATACATATATATACACATATATACATATATACATACACAGATATGTATATATGTATATATATGTATAATTTATATATATGTATATATATACATATGTATAAATTATATATATATGTATATATATGTATACACACACACACACACACACACACACACACACAGAGACACACACACACACACACACACACACACACACACACACACACACACACATATATATATATATATATATATATATATATATATATGTATGTATGCATATATATATATTTATATACATACATATATATATATATATATATATATATATATATATGAATATATATATATATATATATATATATATATATAAATATATAAATTAATATATATATACACACACAGATAGATAGATATATATAGATAGATAGACAGCAAGGCATGTTTTATGTGTCAGTTTGTGTACATGTTTATTTTAGTATTAGTTTATTTACATAATTATGTATTTATATTAATTTCCTTCTTTTTGTATTTGTTTTTCCATTCATCTGTTCATTTACCTCCAATTTCTCCCGACTTACTCAGTCCAGAATAATTCCCATGACCTGTTGTCACTCAAGCAGGTCGACAGTTCAGCATAGTCGAGCCTATCTCCAACTTAATAGTCTACAAGCAAATTCCCTCCCGTAAGGTATCTTTTGCTACATGTTGAGAGTCCAAAAAAATTCCATAATGTAAATTGGCAATAAGCCATCGTTCATCTTGACTTGTTTGAGTAAGCATACCAGTGTTCGTCTATAAAATCACTATCCTATTTGAGTCCTCATAAAGGGTCCTACCATTATCATTCGCACCACATACATGGCACTGTCCCTGTCACTCAAATTTCTGAAAATCTGATATTATCAACTTTTAGAACATGAAGATAATGTGAACGATAGTGATGATGACAATGAAGATGATGATGATGGGGGTGGTAGTTATAATGATATTTATAATGATTATGGTCTTAATGATAGCTATAATGTTCT
>NC_061851.1:15359841-15367341 GCF_019202785.1 Penaeus chinensis | reverse complement strand
TGTTACAGAAAAGAATGATTAAATATCAGATAAAAAAGAGAAGAAAAATAAAGATTCATATTGCCTAGCCTTCGTGAGATGTATCTTTTTCCTTTATTTCCCTCAGTAAAACTCATCATATCTCACCATTCTTTCTTTCTCCAGGCAATGCAAGGGATACAGCGTGCAATAGAGACACAACAGGAAGCAGAGAGTCAGTTTAGCGAAGCAGTCATTTCCACAAACCAAACTCTTAAGTCTTTTACTGATACGGCCAGCCTATCATTCACCACCATGCAGGTTTGTTTATACATCATTAATTTGTTTTTGTAAGTTGAGTCACTGGATGTAGAGCTTGACAGTGCCTTAACTGACTCGGGTGTTTCAACCGGTTCGTTTAATAAAGATTAATAGTTAAAGAAGGTAAGCAGAGAGAAAAAAAATAGTCATAAACATGACATTATCAAGCACATTTACATCTGTAAGAAGGGGCTCAAAATTCCAAGGAAATGTATTCATTCATAGAATATCATAGATAAGCAAAATCAAAATAATGTTCTGGTAATTCACAAAACGTGGCTAACTGCACAGGCGTGGGCAAGATGTGATACATTTGATGCATGGTCATAACATTATATAATGATATTTAAATTTTAGGCAATAACTCTATTATGATCAGTACTTATCATAAGCAATTACATACTCATCTGCCACGCCGGCGTACGGCTTAGGCGTTGAAAGGTATTGCTACATTTAATATGCGGACATGTGATACTACACTCCAAATTTAGGATACAACATAAGCATATCTTCTAAGACATCAGATGATATGAAATAGTTACATAGTTCTACCTCGTTGGGAATGAATAAACTCAGTCAAGTCCTCTTTGAAAGAAGCTTTAACGATGTATAAAATCCTAAAAGGAGGTATCCCAAGATCTATATCCACACTTTGCTTGTTACATGCTGACTTTGCTAGGGAATCAGTATGATCGTGCCAAGGGATTCCAATATGCGTTGGAATCCACACATAACGTATATCATGGCCTCGTTCTTTTGCACGATACACGTTTATCTGATGTCATTTACAATATTTCCTGCACCTTTGTCTAGAGCATTACTGCCAACTCAGTTTGCGTAGTACTAGGCCAGTCATGAACCCTCCTGCAATCCTGGTGCTGCAAAATATTGTTTTTATATACAACCAGTCTGCAAGGATACATCAGTGTAGCATTCATATACAGTGGACAGAGTTTTAAGATTCTCATTTATAATTGCAAGTGCATACTGCTTAAGTATAACAAGGGGGACTCTGTCTTTTTTGGGGGGCAGTCGTATAATATACACTTAGGTCCGACATTTTCCACGGTGGTACAGAGCGTCCATGTAGGGTCTTAGTCATGGGTATGTCACTGGACTCGATGTTACAGGAATCCTGGGTCTTTTAACACTAATGGTAACACTAGTATCTCGACAATGGCAGCCATTTAAAATCTTTAATGTCTTGTTTCAGCGTCGTTATTTCATTCATTAAGTTATTGTTTGTTCTTTAAGAGCTTTCATTTCCTTTAAAATTTCAAGCTTATTTATGTCGCCTTGGTCAGCTGGCGTGACGTCACTTTTGTCACATAGTTGTGCGGGGGATTCCTCCGCCTGGCCTGCGGTCATCCCTGCCTGAGGGTGAGGGACGGCTGCCTCGGCTGGCGCCCGGGGAGGGAGGGGGGCGTGGTCTTTAATTCAGAGAGTATGCCAGCTTTGAGGCCCGAGACACCCTCTGTGAGGATCAACATCACCTGTCATCCCACACCTGAAGCATGATGGGACAAAGGCTGGTGCATCTGTAGTACTCTCTCGTCCTGATGCACTGCGAGGACACTCCCTGGCAGTATGCTGATCACCACATTCTGCACAGCGTGCCTTACCCTTGCAGTACTTAGCTACATTCTGTAACCTAAATGTATTCTGGCAATAACCACACATTGTCTGGTTTGACTCCGGTGCCACCTACAGGAAGGCTTGCTATCTCTGTACTGATCGTAGTGCCTCATGATACAGCTTTCAGACCTTTGCGTGTTCGTCAGATCTATTAGTTCTTCTTTGTGAGAACTTTTCACTATATGTGCAACCCTACAAGAGGCATCCCAAGATCTATGTTCACAGTATCTTTGCTTCAGGCTTCCTTCGCCAATTTGTCTACGGGGTCGTACTTTGCGTATGCCACCATGAGATGGTATCCATACAAATTGAATGTTGAAACTGCGCTCTATTGATAAGTTACATTACGCTTAATGCAACTCACAATTTCCTCCTCGCCACCTGCTTTGAAAGAATTTATTGTCCGAAGAGGACTCTGAGAGTCACGGAAAACTACTCCAGAGCCCCGAGACATTAAGAATTCCGTTGCAAGGAGTATACCTGCAACTCCGTTAGCTGCATTTACACCGATTCTGCGCGCTTTCCTCATATTGATATTATACGTATAATCCGTATCTGATATCATTTTCTGAGTGATGTCCCATAGTTCGTCCGTTTCCTGCATATTTCCGTCGGCGTTGTTTTCACTGTTACTGTCGTCACCGTTTTTAGATGATTCGTCGATGGTATCTTGAGTAATAACATTATCAGAGACCTCATTCGTATTTTCGACCTCACTAAGATCATTAGAAATCGTATTTTCCCTGTCTACCACCCATCACTTTTTATTTCCATAATCATTTTTCTCATTCCAACAAGCTCTTGCCTTATGCTTTCATTCCTATTTCAACATTACTAACATCATTAGGAAGCATATTTTCCCTGTCTATTCCCCGATCACTTTTTATTTCCATAATCATTTTTCTCATTTCAGCGAGCTCTTGCCTGAAGCTTCTTATTTCCTCAATCACTTCCTTGTTTTGTTCATCACTGGTCACTCCTGTGGCACTGTTTCCTGGGATGGGGAATTCCCCTAGGAGTTGCGGGAATTCTTGTGGGTTGGTGACGTCACACGGCACTGGGTGGGGTGTGGCTGGGCTGGGCATCGCCACTCCGCGGTCGATGGGTACGGTCGGGGCAGCAGGGGGGGGGGGGGGGGGTGCGCGTGGCGGTTTGTGGGGGCAGTTGCGGTGCCAGGCCGCCACGCCTTACCCTCCGCACCTGACGCACCTGACGCACCTCTTCACTGTGCTGCCGGTGTCTCCGGAATCCCTCGTCATCCACATCGGGGTCGACAGGCGAATCCACACCGTTCATTTCCCTATGTTTAGTGAAATCAATCCCTCCCATAGGGTGGGGGGATGAGGGGGTGGTAGATGGCAATGCGGGGGCCCCGAGCTCGTCCCCCTCCCCCTCCATGATGGGACAGCGAGGAGAGCGAGGAGGTGGTTGTCCATTTCTACGATGATTAATTCCCTGCGGTCGGGCGCGGGGAGGGTGCGAGCGCCAGGTCAAGTGCTGTCACACATACACTCACCAGGGCTGGTCAACGGTCGTCCGTACATCACCCTGTTACCCTGGCACTACACTCAGTATTCGTAACTTTTACTAAACACTGTTTTTTCTAGATGCCTTGACCATAGTATCTGACACAATTTGGAGAGTATACACCCACACACAGTTTGGGTATAAGGACAACCCAGGTGAAGGGGTTTATCCCCGTAAAATCGTCCAAAACACAGGAGGAATCCTGGTGACGTCCTGTCTTGGTGTTACTAGGCTTTGAACTGTGATGGTGACTTAAGTTAATTAAGTTTATTTACCACCCTGGCTATCTGCTCAGGCGTGGGCAATCATGATTACAGGTGAATGCGGCAATATGTTCCATAGACTTGTATGGTTAAAATAAGTCAGTATTTTCTTAAAATGTTTGGTGTGGTGTAACGGCTCACGGCTGTGTTTTTTATTTGTTTTTATTATCATTTTTTTCAATTAACTCAGGAACGGTAATATATCTGTTCTATATTATTTTACTATTGAAAGAATATTTGAATACTCTTAGTAATGAATATAATCAAACTTGACGCTGTTCCTAATCGTATATTTAAAAGTAAACTATTTAACTTCAATTTCCTGAAGGATATACGGACAAACTGCATAATGGTCGGAATTTTGATTTGTAAAAAAAAAAAAAAAAAAAAAATATAGACAAAAATAAAAGTATGTACGTGTTTATCTATATCTACTTATCTGTCTGTACACACACACACACACACACACACACACACACACACACACACACACACACACACACACACACACACACACACACACACCACACACACCCACACACACACCCACACACCCACACACACACACACCCACACACACACACACACACACACACACACACACACACACACACACACACACACACACACACACACACACACACACACACACACACACACACACCTCCCCCCCACACACTCATACATACTTCCACGTTCTGTTTTATTTCCACCATCAGAGCATCGAGGAGGCGAGAGTGAAGCTTTTGAGAGAATCCCTGTGGGCTGTTGCTAACATCTGTTCTCTTCTAGCTGTTCAAGTTGATGAGGTGAGTTAGTACTCATATTGGAAAGACGGTGCATATAGGCTACAGAATGTCTGTCTGTCTGTCTCTGTCTATTTGTCTGTCTGTTTTTTTCTCTCTTTCTCTGTATATATATATATATATATATATATATATATATATATATATATATATATATATATATATATATATATATATATATATATATATCATCGGCCTGAACCAATCCACTGCAGGACGTAGGCCTCTCCCAATCTTTTCCAACTTTGTGTCTTGCGTTTTTTGTTTCCAGGCTTGACCCCCAAATTTCGTTATTTCGTCGCGCCATCTTGTCATAGGTTTGGCCCTTGGCCTCTTTATGTTATATATAGCAGAAACTGTTACTTTCTTTGTACATCTGCCGTCCTGTCTTCGACATATATGACCTGTCCATTGCCATTTTTTCTCTTTGATGCTCCTAAGTATATCTTACACTTTAGTCTGTTCCCTGATCCACATCGTCCTCGTCCGATCTCTTTGGCTAATTTCCAGCATCAACCTCTCCACCCCTCTCTGGGCACTTAATAGTTTCCTCTCCAGTAGTCCATGTTTCTGTTCCATAGGTCATAACTGGGAAGACGCGTTGGTTAAATACTTTTCTTCCTAATTATAATGGCTAGGAGACCTCTTAGTATGCTACTGTGTCTGCGTCGCTCTGTTTCCTCTTCGCTAGATGTGCTTGTCTGTACGAGTTGCCTTAGATATATATACTTGTCCACTAACTCTAGCGCTTCGCCTTGTACATGTATCTGTTCGAATTGTTCATCCTTAGGCCGACTTTCAAACTTTCTCTATTCAGATCGTTTATTAGTTGCTGCATTTCATGTGCAGATTCCCTGAAGAGAACAATATCATCTGGAAATCTTAGATTGTTTAGGTATTCGTCTCTTATTTTGATACCCTTTCCGTTCCATTCTAGCTTCTTGAATATTTCCTCAAGGCAAACTGTAAACAGCTTTTGTGAGATGGTGGAACCCTGTTTAACCCCTTTTTAATTGGGATTTTATCGGTTTCCGTGTGGAGCTTGATGGTTGCTGTCCCATCTTCGTATATATCTTCCAGTATTTTACAAAATAACTCCTCTACTCCCTGTCTTCGAATAGCTTCTACCACTGCTGGTATTTGTACAATACCCTTTCGTAATCGATGGATATCATACACAGGGGTTTCCTATATCCATTTATTTTTTTCATTTATTTGAGTCAGCGTGTGGATGTGGTCTGTTGTTGAGAATCCACCGCGGTTCTCTGGGCTGCTTAGAATCCAGACTGCAAGTTGTGATGACTTTTGTGAACATTTCCTATCCCCTTTTTTTATGTATCAAAGTGATTATTGCAATTTTCCAGGCTTTCGAAGTTTTTCCGTTGAGAAGGCATTTGTTAAAAAGATTGGCTAGTTTCACTGTTGCTATTTCTCCTGCATCTATTATAAGGTCTATACTAATTAGCCTTCACCTGGTGTTTGTTGTGATGTTAGGTACATCTCTAGTTACCGCATTCTCTTCCATCCGTGGCTGTTCATTTGAGTTGCATAGATCCCTGTAAAAGTCTTCCACTACTCTATGATTTCATTCTTATTGTATGCCACTTCTCCGTCTGGTTTCTGTATACATTTATATATATACACATGTCTATATATATTTGTGTATATAAATCTCTCTCTCCACTCAGCAACAAGAGTGCTTGCGAGTGGATGTGTTAGCTGTGGACGTGACTCATGAGCTTTCGTCGTGGGTCATCAAGCACAGAACTCTGCAGTCGGCCCCTCTCCCCTTGGTCTACGAAGCCACGCCCTACTTTTCTCCCGCGGGGCTAAACACGCCCCTCTCCACGCCCTATTCTTCGCCTGCGTCCTCCGCGCGCTCCACGCTGACGAGGGGTGAGGCCGCGCGCGCGCGCGCGTGTGTGTGTGTGTGTGTGTGTGTGTTTCAGTCCGTGCGTTCGATATTGCTTGTTTGTGTCTGCATATATGCATTTATGTATGCCATTCCATATATATAGATAGATATATACCTACATAGACACCCCAAATTGAATATCAAAGCCTAACAGAATTCTTCTCCCCGCCCACCGCCCGCCAACGCCCCGCCCACAGACGCGAACGACAGCGATACTTCGAGCAATTGCGCCACGCCCACTTCCTTGTACGAAGCCAAAGCCATGTACCGATTCTCTGCAAGGGTGTGTTCGAATACTCAGTCTCGTCTTGAAGTTGTGAGAGTTTGTATTGTGATGATGGATGTTATTATTATCATTATTGTTATTATCATTATTTTAATGGTATAATAATTATATAATGGTAATGATGATAATAATGATAATAATGATGATGATGATTATGATAATAATAATGATAATAACAGTAATAATAATAATAATAATGATTATAATAATAATATAATAATGTTGATAATAATAGTGATAATAATAATGATACTGATAATAATAATGATAATAATAACAATAAAGATAATGATGATTATAATGATAATAATGATAATAATGATAATACTAATAATAATAATAATAAAGATAATAATAACGATAGTAATAATAATAATGTTAATAATAACAATAATAATGGTAATAGTGATAGCAACAATAGTAATAGTAATAATATAACAATAATAATAATGATAATAATAATAATAATGATAGTAACAATGATAATTATAATGATAATAATAATGATAATGATGGTGATGAAAGTTATAATAATAATAATAATAATAATAATAATAATAATAATAATGATAATAATAATGACGATAATGATAATGATAATGTTAATAGTAATAATAATGAAAATGTTAATGGTGATTATATTGAAATAATAATAATAGTAATGATATTATTATCATTAACATTATTATTATTATTATTATTATTATTATTATTACTATTATTATCATTAATGATGATAATAAAAGTAATAATAATGATAATAATACCATGAAAATGATGTGATGATGA
>NC_061851.1:15348887-15352241 GCF_019202785.1 Penaeus chinensis | reverse complement strand
GTCGACTTCGGTATTATTGACTTTATCTTGTAAGGTGAAGCATCGCTGTTGGTAACTGAAAAATCCTATCTGGTAGGCCAGTCACGACTGCATATGTCATAGGTGTTGGTCGAGTCAGCTTTAGTGGATGTGTAATACTCCTTTCTTTTGGCACGTTTCGCTTCGGCTGCACTATGAAGGCATTCCTCACTACCTTTAATGTGTTTCTGAAGGGCGCTTCTCCACTCGGAGGGATCTGCTGCCAGATTTTCCCAAGAATCGGGGTTGATGCCCACAGCCTTCATGTCCCGTTTGCAGACAGCTGTCTTAGGAGGTTGAACATGCTTGGAGGCCAGCGCGGGATAGGAACTCTGTGTTGGGCACCTTGTCTTGCCAGGAGATGTGCAGGATGCGACGAAGGCAGCCATGTAGAAGTTCTTGCTTGACATGGGTTGTCCAAGTCTCACTGCCATGCAGCAGCGTATTGAAGATGTAGGCATTGTACAAAGCCATCTTTGTCTCCACGGAGAATTTGAAGTTCTCCCAGACACGTGAAGTGAGGTGGGCAAGGGTCGTACTTGCCTTTCCAATTTGCTTGCTGATTTCTTCGTTCGAAGAGAGAGAGAGTGTGTGTGAGTGTGTGTGTGTGTGCGTTTGTGTGTGTGCGTGCGTGCGTGTATGTGTGTGTGTGTGTGTGTGTGTGTGTGTGTGTGTGTGTGTGTGTGTGTGTGTGTGTGTGTGTGTGTGCGTGCGTGCGTGCGTGCGTGCGTGCGTGCGTGCGTGCGTGTGTGTGTGTTTAGAATGAAAGTGTATACAGGTAAATGTGTGTGTGTGTGTGTGTGTGTGTGTGTGTGTGTGTGTGTGTGTGTGTGTGTGTGTGTGTGTGTGTGTGTGTGTGTGAGAGAAAGAGAGAGAGATAGATAGATAGATAGATAGATAGATAGAGAGAAAGAGAGAGAGAGAAAGAGAGAGAGAGAAAGAGAAAGAGAGAAAGAGAAAGAGAAAGAGAGAGAGAGAAAGAGAGAGAGAGAAAGAGAGAGAGAGAGAAAGAGAGAGAGAGAGAGAGAGAGAGAGAGAGAGAGAGAGAGAGAGAGAGAGAGAGAGAGAGAGAGAGAGAGAGAGAGAGAGAGGAAGAGAGAGAGAGAGAGAAGAAATTCTGCTACCACTAACTTGTAAGGTGGTACAACCTGTAGCATGGATGAGTCGTCGGCGTCTAGCGCACCTAGGCTCCCTGCGGGATTAAAAACAAGATACCGACCAAAGCTGGTAACTGTTGTTATTAAGAAAAGAACCGGCCACCCTGCTTCATTAAACCGGCCATGTTACTATGTTATGGATAGTGTACTCAAAAAGCAATCTTCGACAAACGACGTTAAGGGTGCTCACGGTAAACCAAGCCGGGATACCTCGTCCGGTAAACGTAGTATGTCACGGGACTACGTAGATCGTCATCCTGCAACTGTTTTGGGATGCCGCGAGAAGTTGAATGCTGAATCACCATTCCAACACAAGTCGTCAAGGGTCGCATCGACCATGGCATTACAGATGATGATGATATATATATATATATATATATATATATATATATATATATATTTATATATAAACATATATATATATATATATATATATATATATATATATATATATATATATATATGTTTAGTCCAGTGGTTAGCACACTGGACTCCGGCCCTTGTGGTCCCGAGTTCAATTCCCCGTCGCGCCGGTCGTAATATGCCGTCGCTCTGACGTTTTGCTCGAGCACGAGAAAACGACATATCGTCGTGAGAAAAATGCTGAAATGTCTCACCTTGTCCCTCCTTCTCTTAAGGCCTTGGAGGACCTTGTCGATGCCTCAGTACGGTCCATGACAAAATTTACACTTTCCTCTGTTGGTGAATTTGTATAGTCTGAAAGAGGGATATGAATTTATTCCTCTGGAAGAACAGGCAACTGCACTTTTTGCTCGTTTTTGTTGTATTCCCTCATCAGTTTGATCTCGTCGATCATCCGATAGGGTTCGCGACACGTTTTACAGATATGGGTCTGGACGAATGTTTTATAAGCACAGTAAATGCAGAGCTTCGTAGCGGTTTTGCAAAGGCATACGGCATAGAACCGCCTCATTCTTGGGATAGGGATACCATTTGTCATACAAAAATCGCATTTTTCCTTTTCTGTTACCTTTCTCTCCTTTCTCTGGTGCAATATCTTATTCCTCAGAAAAATGATACGCTCTTTTTACAGAGATGGGTTTAAGGCTTCGATGAGTCTCATGAGAAGGATTTCTGGTAACCAAGATATCAGAATCAAGATGGCAAGGAAAAAAACCTTTACCCTCAAGGGATCAATCTTGGATGGATTAGCTCGCTTAAATGTGGCCGTACAATGATCTGAGAATATGAAGGACCCGGGTATGGATTATATTACTTTATCTTACATTTCTCTCATCATTATAATTGACGTTTCAGCATACTCTACGAACTTATTTTCCATTCTTTAAATAAAAAACATCAGGAGAGTAAAAGGACACCAGAACCGAAACATAAACTATATAGTACGTTTGTAATCTCTTTTGCTTAAGTTCCACCTGAACATATATTTCACTTTCTCTGTTGGTTCTAGGGGGAAAACAGTTTCCTTTCCAAGCATGAGTTAGCAGCGTTCGAAATCTTTAAAGTCCGTCCTTTTAACATCAGAGTTTCTGAATGATAAATTGGAGTTAAATTTAGCCAAAATGCTTTGCGACCACAATATAGCCAGAACATATAATGAACATCTGTACATCAATTGAAAAGTGTTCTAAAATTTCAAGAGAGGTTGGAAATAATACATAATTTTCGCTAACACACCCAAGAAAAGATTTTGTAATGAACCATTATAAGTTACTATATATAGAGGCTGTACATACTCCGTGTGAATAGACAGTTGCATGGCCTCCGTCAGTTACCTGAGGTTTGAACTTATATTATTCAACAATTCCAGCTGCTTATTATAACCATCGGGAATGGCAAACTTGCAGAAGGATTCGTACTATTCTTTAAATACTTTGCAAGTTGGTTAGCGTGTTGTCCAATACCAAAACTCTTATGCATCAGGAAGGCGCATATTTTGAACATATGCATAGACATATTAACCCCATTAAATAACGTCCGTAGTCGGAAGCATAGATGTTATAAAATATTTAATACATGCGTGAGCTGGATCTTCAAAGGTGTTTATGCATTTATTTCTAAATTTCTCTTCCATCTAATCCATTGTTTTCATAATATTCCCAAA
Organism: Penaeus chinensis; assembly: GCF_019202785.1. NCBI lineage: Eukaryota > Metazoa > Arthropoda > Malacostraca > Decapoda > Penaeidae > Penaeus > Penaeus chinensis. Next base: position 15,348,980 of record NC_061851.1, on the reverse strand, counting down.
GTTCAATACTCCGAGTTACTATGACATTACCTTCTAGATGTTAGCGTTTAAGACTTCCCTAACATGATTTGTAAATGCCAATTTCCATATCTT
>NC_061851.1:15320287-15327787 GCF_019202785.1 Penaeus chinensis | reverse complement strand
ATTTCATCCGTACAAAATCGACTTATGATCACCTCGAAAGCTCAGAGCCGAAGTCACTCTGCCCTTAGCATCGGCTCAGTCAACACTTCAAGCCCCCACAGCTTCGAGCCTAAATTAAACGAGAAAAACTCATTCTTTCAGCCATCAGTAATAACCATTACACTGGTGGCAGCAGTGGGATTCGGACCCACGCCTCCTAAGAGCATGGTGCCTGCCTAAAGTCTGCACTTCCTTGTTTGCCAAAATAAGATGAGTTACTTATCTTGTACAGTTTACCTCACTGGTTAGGAATTATCATTTTTTCCCTCTCGTTGTTCTTTGCAGTTTCCCCGCATAGAAAATGAGATCTCCCCTCAGCCAGTCTCTCACTCACCACTCGCACCATGCACATTCACTCACTCACTCGGATTTAGATTCACATCTTATACTACTTTTATTCATTCTCGTTTTAAGCCTATGCCTTCTATACCACCAAGCAACTGAGTTCTACGGAGTAGTAGAACTAATTCAGACTCATTAGACACTGATCGACAATTGCTTCCCTCCACCACTCCATTTTCCCCTCATGCTACACCTGAGCTCACTCTTGCCTCTCCCCTCGCACTGACTCCCATCTCACACCTCACTCCTCTAACTATGCCTTCCAACGCTGCTACCCCTCTTCCTCTTACTCCTACTGATTCTACTCTTCACCTCCAACCACTCTCGACTATTGGCCATTTCGATGCCTCTGATAAAATCCCTGTAGATGCTATGCTATGCAAAACTGAGGAATATGTGGCTGTCATATACCTCACACTTTCCAATTGGAGTTCTCCAGAATTTAACGAACATTGCTTGCAGCATCTGTTGCAATGTCTCAACCAGACGTCTATTCCATTCAACAAGTCCTGACCGCTTTTGAAATGAGTACGTACCATACTTGGGATAATTTTAAGACTGACTTCTGACTGACATTCGCTCCCAAAGACGTCACCCCATTCCTACAAGCTGCACTCACGTTTAACCTAAGGCCTGCCTCTTTCTCACTCATTGATCTCCATCTCCTAGGTACAAATGTTCAGTCAGTATTTGACCGAATGACGTGTGCTCTTCGTGAATCCCCTAATTTATCTTATTTCAAACTTATTGCAGATGGAACAGACCTGAGCTATAATATCTTCTAAACCTATTTCGCCCTCTGCACCTTCTTTTCCACTTTACCTCATGGCTAACAGGAGAGTATCCTCGATAAAATGCAAAGGACATACCTAAGAAATTTCTGTAAGCCTACTAGTACACCTACAGCTCCAATCATGGCCACAGGAGTACAGCATCCCCGTCAGCCGCAGCCCTCGCATCAGCCGCAGCCTTCCCGCCAACTGCAGCCTTCATGCCAGCATCAACCACTACCTGCAATATCCAGCAAACCAGCAGTCATCTACCCAGCCCCGCATGATGACAAAGGACTTCACTTGGGTTCCTCAAAATGGTATCTGCTGGCGTTGTCTTCCTTCAGGGCACCACTCTGTAGAAAGTAATGGTACCCCTTCCTGCCCTTACCCTAATCTAGGTCATTTGTGGCATGCTTGCAGAGAATTCCCTCATCTTGTTAACAACACCAAGGATGCAATGCGATCTCAGAATAATTCTACACAAACTAACTCAATTTTTTTAGAAGCCACACTCATTATTGCAGGAACCTTGCTCACCGCATCTGTCAGAACAGTAAACGACATCAACGCACCTCTCCTCCCTGCAATCTTTGAAGGACGACCTGCATACTTCTTCCTTGATAGCGGAATCGCCATCAGCCTTGTCCTTTTCTCAATGCTCGTGAGTTTCAACGTGCTTATTTCGGTCTGTTCTTCAAAGTGGTGCATGTGAGCTGCAAGTGGAACTTTTCTCAAGGTCATGGGAGAAGTAATTTCCATTCGTTGTCGTAGACAATGCTCATCTCCCAGGTGATCTCTTATTAGGCTACAACTTCATGCACAAGGCTGGAACTCATCAGCAACCTGACAGAGATACCATCACTCATCAAGGTAATGTCTATCATTTTACCACGCCGAGTTCTGTTTGGTACTCCTCTTCTAACCCTGCAAGTACAATTGCAGTTGTCATGTCTTCGTTAGAATCGCCTGCAGCCGACCCGACACTGGACGATTCTCGTCGCTCATCCTTTGCCACCAATACCCCTATGCAGGATCTTCAGAATTGCTGCCATACTACTTCGCCGACACCGAACGTCAAATCCTCATCATCCTCCTGGGCACCCCAGATGGACGCATGTGCCTGCATTATCTCTTCAAATCTCACGCTTCCCCCTTTCACAGCTCGGTGTGTGTCACATCTACGGATGGGATGGTGCTTATCACACCAGACTGCATCCGTGTGAAGAGACTCTGTCCTCTCCGCACAATGTACGAGGTAGCCAATGGAAAGAGTGTGTTGCGCTTGATTAACCCAACCTGCATTCCTGTTCACTTGCATCATGGAACATGAGTGTGCGACTGTGAGGTCACCGATCTCCCTGTCACTGAAGTAAAGCCCCCTATCACACATGTTTGCATCACGAATCGACCTCATTCCAGGTACAAAGCCTATTTGCATACCTTCCTACCATATCCCTCACAGCCGCCAAGCTGCTTTCAAGGAGGCCACCGACACCTTACTCACCCACGCATCATTAAACCTTTTCAGTCACCATGGTCAGTTCCGCTTGAATGAAGCCCATACCGTCGATACGCACTCTTCCCCCCAGAAGTAGGTGAGGGTCATGCTATCTTTTCGTCAAGAGACTTAGAACATGGATTCTTGCCAGTCGAAATGGATCCACCTTCAAAGGACCTCACCACATTTTCCACTCCACATGAACATTTTGTTTTCATATGGCTTAGATGGCTTACTTTTAGCCTCCAAGGACTTTACAGACCACGAATATAAATTGAAATTAGTCTTCCAGTGCCTTGCCGAGGCGAATCTGACACTAAATGTCAAGAAATGCCACTTCTTTCGCAAACAGATTGAGTAATTGGGCCACACCATCAACTCAACCAGACTACGCCCCAACGACAAAAAGGTACAGGGTGTACAGAATTTCCCGGTGCCTTCATCAGTCACTCAGGTAAAATCTTTCCTTGGTCTAACAGTATTTTATCGCCCCTTCATCGAGAAGTTTAGGATCGTCGCCGAACCTCTCTCCCTTCTGAGAAAAGACACACGGTTCATCCAGTCCAGTAAACAGCAACAAACATCTTTCTGTCCTCAGACCTGCCCCCCTCTACAAAGGACACACCGTCGCCCAGCGCCTGCACTCACCTACGACATACCAGAACGACCCTTCGTCAGAGTGAATATGGACATTCTTCCCTGTTTCACTCCCACAGAGAACCGAAATCGCTACTTGCTCATCAAGATTGACAGTTTCAGCTGCTATAATGAGCTCGCCCCTATCCCTGACAAGAGCAGGGAGACTGTCACCTGCGCCTTCCTCTCTCACGTCATCTGTCGCCATGGTGCCCCTGAGCAGCTCATGTGTGAGAACGGTACTGAATTCACTAAACAAGTACTTAACAGCCTAAGCAAACTCCTTAACATCGACCTTGTTCACATACTCCCATACAGACCTCAGGCAAATTGCCTTGCCGAAAGACTCAACAGGACGATCCTAAACGTCCTCAGAGCTTTCATGAACGCACGAGACAACGAGAGGGATGGATTCCCATTCCTCAGGCTGCCAACAACAACACCTTTCACTCCTTCCTCAGTGACATCCCCAGCGTCTCCCCTACGAACTTCTGCAACAACGCCCGTCTTCCGTCTACGGAGACGATTACGCGAAGACCATGATCGTCTGGAAGAGAGAGGAAGAATGGGGAAGAGAGAAGGAGAATGGGGAAAAGAGAGAAAGAGAGAGAGAGAGAGAGAGAGAGAGAGAGAGGAAAGGGGGTTGGGTAAGGGGGTATAATGCTGACAGGGCACAGGGTATGAGACAGGGAACAAATAGGGGCACATAATATGAAAGGGGATGTAGGTCGAGAACAGGAAGCAAGAAGCCTACTGCAAGTACCTGCATGTGGAAAGGGACAGCATTATCACTCAACAACACAAGCTCGCCCGACGGACGGAGACCGTCATCGTCTTCAATTGTGTATCAGATAAGTCCTCTCCTATGCTTAAACTTACTCCTGACTCCAAAGGACTATTACGAGTTCTGAAGGTTCGACATAACAAAGCTCTATGTCAAAATCTCATTACCTGCAGCCAAGCCTTGAATCCCTTTGACACGCTCAAACTAGGCAGCACTCACTATGAGGATGAATTTAATCGACAACTAGTCTCACTCCCGGACTCCACCCCTGCTACTTCATTATTGCCGATACTCTAATTATCAATATGTTCAAGTATATCTAGTGACATACTCTATTATCATGAAGCTTTTAAGTTGTAGAAACATATCCAATGTCCTCATTCGACCGTGTGACCATAGGAACCTTTGAAAACGACCTATGATCACCTCGAAAACTCAGAGCCGAAGTCACTCTGCCCTTAGCATCGGCTCAGTCAACACCTCAAGCTCCCACAACTTATTCGACCCTCAGTCGTAACCATTACTCTTTCTCCTTCTCTCTCTCTCTCTCTCTCTCTCTCTCTCTCTCTCTCTCTCTCTCTCTCTCTCTCTCTCTCTCTCTCTCTCTCTCTCTCTCTCTCTCTCTTCTCTCTCTCTCTCTCTCTCTCTCTCTCTCTCTCTCTCTCTCTCTCTCTCTCTCTCTCTCTCTCGCTCTCTCTCTCCCTTTTTCCTACTCTCCCTCTCCGTTACGCCCTTACCCCCCCTTCTCAAAAAAAAAAAAAATAATAATAATAAAAAGATAAATAAAAATAAAAACCTACGGCATGTAATGAGACCAAATCCCAACCATAAAGAGGCCTTAAAGTGTCCCCGGGAGCAATATAGCGCGGCCTACGATGCTCCATAAGCAATAAGACTTGTCCGGAACCCTCGCTGCCAGATGAGACACGAGACTAAAGATTACGATCCTCACAGCCTCCCGATGCGGACGCGAGACATGCTCCTCCCGCGCTGGCTAATTGGGCACTGAGGGGGGACCGCGCGACGGAGGCCACAAGCTCGGTGAGTCGGTCTGTGGTCTATCTTTTGATCTCTCTCTCTCTCTCTCTCTCTCTCTCTCTCTCTCTCTCTCTCTCTCTCTCTCTCTCTCTCTCTCTCTCTCTCTCTCTCTGTCTCCCCCCCCCCCTCTCTCTGTTTTTGGTTCTCTTTGCTTTGTTGATTTTGTTGTTGTTGTTCATGGATGTTCGTTGGTTTCGTCACTATTGTTCTTCTGTCCTCGTGGAGTTCCTCGGGTTTGTCCTTGGCGTTATGTAGAGTTCTTTTGTTCTCGTGATTCGCGTTGCGTTGTTTTCTTTGTTGTTCCTTTCCTCGTTCGTTGTTTTGTTGTTGTTTACTTTGTTGTTGTTTTTGTTGTCGTTATTGTTTTTTATATTCTTGTGGGCGTTGTTGTTTTTGTTGCCATTGTTTATTTCTTCTTCTCTCCCCTTTGTTTTGTTATACTGTTCTTCTTATGTCTGTTATTCTTAAGAGTTCTTCGATGTTCTCTGTCTGATGTCTCTCTCTCTCTCTCTCTCTCTCTCTCTCTCTCTCTCTCTCTCTCTCTCTCTCTCTCTCTCTCTCTCTCTCTCTCTCTCTCTCTCTCTCTTTCTCTGTCTCTCTCTCTCTCTCTCTCTCTCTCTCTCTCTCTTTCTCTGTCTCTCTCTCTCTCTCTCTCTCCCTCTTTCTCTTTCTCTTTCTCTCTCTCTCTATCTCTCTCTCTCTCTCTCTCTCTCTCTCTCTCTCTCTCTCTCTCTCTCTCTCTCTCTCTCTCTCTCTCTCTCTCTCCCTCTTTCTCTTTCTCTTTCTCTCTCTCTCTCTCTCTCTCTCTCTCTCTCTCTCTCTCTCTCTCTCTCTCTCTCTCTCTCTCTCTCTTTCTCTCTGTCTCTCTGTTTGTTTCTCTCTTCATACTTGATGTTCTTGCCATTTCTTTGTTATTCTTCAAATTATCCTTTTTCGGGTTCTGTTCGTTCCCCTGTTCACCACACATTTTTATATCTTCATAGTCTTTTCTCTCTCTGTTACTGAGTTGAAGATGAACTAACAAATAACGTGGTTTTACTGAACTTAATGAACTAAGATTTTAAAAAATCGTTCTTTCTGTGAACAACACAAGAAACCAACTGTGTTAAACTCACTACATATGTTGGCGTGAATATTTACAAAAAAAAAATTTATGTAGTGAATTTCCTACATATGTTATTTTGAAACCTTACAAAACTTCGTGATTTCTTTGAGCAATTCCTCGCCACTATTCTCCCTCCTAAAAAGGAAAGTTCTAAACTCCCTACATATGTTGGCCCGAATGCTTAGAAAACAAAACAAAAAGCAAAAAAAAAAAAAAAGGGAAAAAGAGAGAAAGCTTAGAAAACGAAACGAAAAAAAAAAAGCGTGACCTCCCTACATATATATTGGCTTGAAAGCTTAGAAAACGAAACGAAAAAAAAAAGCGTTGACCTCCCTACATATATATTGGCTTGAAAGCTTAGAAAACGAAACGAAAAAAACAAACAAAAAAACCGTTGACCTCCCTACATATATTTTGGCTTGAAAGCTTAGAAAACGAAACGAAAAGAAAAGAAAAAAAAAGGCGTTGACCTCCCTACATATATATTGGCTTGAAAGCTTAGAAAACGAAACGAAAAAAAAAAAAAAAAGCGTTGACCTCCCTACATATATATTGGCTTGAAAGCTTAGAAAACGAAACGAAAAAAACAAACAAAAAAAACCGTTGACCTCCCTACATATATTTTGGCTTGAAAGCTTAGAAAACGAAACGAAAAGAAAAGAAAAAAAAAAGGCGTTGACCTCCCTACATATATATTGGCTTGAAAGCTTAGAAAACGAAACGAAAAAAAAAGGCGTTGACCTCCCTACATATATATTGGCTTGAAAGCTTAGAAAACGAAACGAAAAAAAACAACAACAAAAAAGGCGTTGACCTCCCTACATATATATTGGCTTGAAAGCTTAGAAAACGAAACGAAAAGAAAAGAAAAAAAGGCGTTGACCTCCCTACATATATATTGGCTTGAAAGCTTAGAAAACGAAACGAAAAGAAAATAAAAAAAGGCGTTGACCTCCCTACATATATATTGGCTTGAAAGCTTAGAAAACGAAACGAAAAACAAGACAAAAAAAGCGTTGACCTCCCTACATAAATATTGGCTTGAAAGCTTAGAAAACGAAACGAAAAACAAGACAAAAAAAGCGTTGACCTCCCTACATAAATATTGGCTTGAAAGCTTAGAAAACGAAACGAAAAACAAGACAAAAAAAGGCGTTGACCTCCCTACATATATATTGGCTTGAAAGCTTAGAAAACGAAACGAAAAAAAAAACGAAAAAAGCGTTGACCTCCCTACATATATTAGCATGAAAGCTTAGAGAACGAAACGAAAAACAAAACAAAA
>NC_061851.1:15305287-15310287 GCF_019202785.1 Penaeus chinensis | reverse complement strand
GACGAGGAGATGGAAAGGAGTGGAAAAAATAGAGGAAGGGGTTGATGGGAAGACGCCGGTGAGGTAGAAGGAGGAAGAAGGATGGAGAGAGAGGGAGAGGGAAGTAGAGGAAAGGATGGTGAGGAGAAAGAAGGGAGAAAGGGGTGAAAGAGAGGAGGGATAGATGGAGGGAGAGAAAAAAATGGAATGAAAGGATGGTAAAGAGAAAGAAGGAAGGAAAGATGGAAGTAGAGAGAGAGAGAGAGAGAGAGAGAGAGAGAGAGAGAGAGAGAGAGAGAGAGAGAGAGAGAGAGAGAGAGAGAGAGAGAGAGAGAGAAGAAGAGAGAGAAGGAAGAGAGAGAGAGAGAGAGAGAGAGAGAGAGAGAGAGAGAGAGAGAGAGAGAGAGAGAGAGAGAGAGAGAGAGAGAGAGAGAGAGAGAGAGAGAGAGAGAGAGAGAAGGAGAGAGAGAGAGAGAGAGAGAGAGAGAGAGAGAGAGAGAGAGAGAGAGAGAGAGAGAGAGAGAGAGAGAGAGAGAGAGAATGAGGGGAGGGGGGAGGCTGAGGAAGGAGAAAAAGAGGAATAGAAGGATGGTGAGGAGATAGATGGAGGAAGTAAAGGAGATATAGAAATAAGCTGAGGAGGTAGATGAAGGGAAAAGGATGGTAGAGAGACAGAAGGAGGGTAAAATAGGAGGGAGAAGACAGAAGAAGGCACATGAAGGAAAAAAGGATGTAGAAAAGATAGATGGAGTTGGAAAAGGAGGGATAGAATGTCAACGAACAAAATAAGAGAAAAAATGAACATAGATGGTGAGCAGATGGGGAGAGGTAGATGGTAATGGGAAAATATTACACGAACGGAAGTAGAGAGGAAGAGGAAAAATAATAAAATCGAATAAACAAGGAGTCAGAGCTGTGTGTGTGTGTGTGTGTGTGTGTGTCTGTATGTGTGTGTGTGTGTGTGAGTTTGTCCACGTATGTGAGTGTGCCTGTATGCTTACATGCATGAGTTTGCATGTGTATGTATGACTGTATAAATGTACATATAAACAAATAAATGACTGTGTAAACTCATATATAACCGAACCTCTGTATCTCCTTTCACATACAGACTCCCTCCCCCTCATGACAGGCCGCTCGTAAATCCAGTGACAGGAAAGTGTAGGAAATTTTGCGGGTGATTCATCTCTTGCTTCGGGAGGAAAGAGTGAGAGACTGACTTATATGACGCCGATATACGTCAGAATACGCAGCTCTCCCGTTTTATTTTTTTTTTTATTATTATTTTTTTTTGTGTGTGTATTTATGGCGAAGAACGAATGTTTTCCTCAGTACTGGTTTATCTCTTTCTTGCTCTTCTTTTTTACGGTATCTCTTTCTCTTGCTTAATCTCTTTCAGTGTGTGTGTGTGTGTGTGTGTGTGTGTGTGTGTGTGTGTGTGTGTATGTGTGTATATATATATATATATATATATATATATATATATATACACACACACACATCGATGCATACATAAACACCTATAAGTATACATACAAAATCAAAAAGGGAGCGAGCGACATCCCCTCGAACAAAGTGTACCGCTTACACCCACCGGCCTGGCGGCCCCTCACGAGCGCCTTTCAGTGTTCTCATAAGTCATGTCACGCGAGCCTCCGTGGCCCGATTTGCAGGGGAAGTGGACGAAGAATCTTTCGAAGAATAAATGGAGGAAGATTCTGGTTTGCTTTGTCAATTGATATCTAAAATCTAATTATTTCTTTGTTATAAAGTTTCTGTGTCGAAACCATTTCCACGAACCAACAAGACTCTACGGTAAATTTCACCACATTTCAGTTAGTTTCATTGCCCTCGTAAAATTCTCGAAAGGTCTAAATCCAGAAAAAAAATGCGGCCGGATCGTTCTGAAATCAAATATATATAGAAACCCAATATCCAGGCAATCGGCCAAAAGCTGAAAGGCATATATTTTTTCCCTCAATAAAGTAAAAGATAAACATTACTGAGTACGCTAACAAAGTACACGGACTAAAACTCAAATTACTTCTTAAACGACTAATGGTAAATAGACTAATGATTCCCATTTCAAAATTACGATAAAAATCACAAGCCTTGCGAGATGATTCAAGTTACACCATCATTATAAGAAAATAAGATTATATGCTATTCTTAGAGAGGACAAAACTTTGAAAAGAAAAGAAAAAAAAATTGTATATAAAACCATAATAGCGTGAGTGAGATAAGCTTTTAAAAAAAGTTAGAGAAGAGCAGACCTATAGATTGAACAGAGATGCGTACATTATGATTTATGATTACTTCAGGAAATTACTTACGATTACCGACCGAACGATCAGGGTCGCATCAACAAACAATTGAAATTACTCTTGAAAATGGCTTCAAAAAAATAAAGAAGAAAAGAAAATATATCAATTTTAGGTAGTTATAACTCCCCGAGTATCATTACAGGTTTGATAACAGGGATAACGGATAGAATCCTTAAGGTAATTACAGTTACTCGAAACTGCGTGGTAAAATAGGTCTTCAGGAATTATGAAACTGGTTGCTATTATTGAGATAAGTGGAAACGATTTAAATTTAAGTAAATTATTATGATGACATGTTACTGATTGGATTTCGGTAACATTATCATTGTTTTAGTATCATCATTATCATTATCATCATTATCTTTATTGCTATCATTATTATTACTATTATCATTATTACCATTATCAGGACGGAAGGAAACGAAGGAAGAAAGAGAAGGGGAGGGAGGAAGAAGAGAAGGAAAGGAAAGAAGGAGATAATGAAATAGGAAATGAAGGAGGGAAGAAGAATGGATGAAATGAGAGAAGGAAGACAAGTAAGCATAAAGGAAGAGAGGAATGAAAGGAGGAAGGAAGGGAGGAAGGAAAGAAACTGAAAGGAAATTTAAAAAAAGGAAAAGGTAAATTAAGAAAAAAAATTATCAGAGAAAGAGATACAAAATAAAAAGAAACAGACAAAAATAAATAAATAAAGATAAATAGAGAGAAGAAGGAGAAGAAGAAGAAGAAGAAGAAGAAAAAGAAAAGAAAAAGTAAAAGAACAGGAAAAATCAAGACAAACAAAACAAAACTAGACAAAACCAAACATAACAAAAAACGAAAAAAAGGCAGAATCAGAGTAAAGGGAAGGAAAGAGGGAGGAGAGGCCGGTTAAACAAAAATGGGGCCGTTAGACGAGGTTGTAAGGGAAAGACTGATCACCTGGCCATACGAACACAATCAATCTTAGTTTGCAAGTCCCTTCGACCTCTCCCTGTACTCCGCCGGGAGTGACTTTCTCCCGGAGTGAAAGACAGTGTGGAGTAGGATAAGGAGGTGCTGGCGGAGCAAGGGGGGGGGGGGAGGGAAGGGGGGTAGGGGGGGAGAAGGAGGGGAGAGGAAAGTAAGAGGGAGATAGAGACAGGATAAGAGAGAGAGAGAGAGAGAGAGAGAGAGAGAGAGAGAGAGAGAGAGAGAGAGAGAGAGAGAGAGAGAGAGAGAGCAGGATAAGGAATTGTAGGCGGAGGGGAAGGTAGGGGAGAGTAGAGGGAAGTAGGAGGGGGGAAGGGGGAAAGGTAAGAGAGATATAGAGGGTAATTGAGAGAGAGAGAGAAAGAGTGAGAAAGAGAGAGAGAGAGAGGAAGATAAACGGACAGATAAAACAGAGAGCAAGAGAAAATGTGTTTGTCTGACCCCTATCGCACAGGGCGCGGACTGAAAGCCATTCGCTTTTAGATAACTGGTTTAAGACGTGTGTGTAAGTCTCTCTCTCTCTCTCTCTCTCTCTCTCTCTCTCTCTCTCTCTCTCTCTCTCTCTCTCTCTCTCTCTCTCTCCATGAACACAATATAACCCGTAATGTCATGTTAGATTGTTCTAAGGAGGCTAGATAAGAAAAAAGATAGATTACTAAAAAAAAAAAAAAAAAAAAAAAAAAAAAAAAATCTCGCTGTCTCCATTAATTAGTTTAGGGTGAGGGGTTAATGGTCTGTTTTTTCTCTTTTATTTATTTCATCGTATTCATAGTTTTACTGTTCTTCATTTTCGTCTTTTATTTTGCTTTTTAATTGTCAGATATACTTGGATAATATAACGTTTTTTTTTTTCTATTCCTTTTCCATCTTCTTTTCCCTCTTTTTCTTCTCCTCTACGTATTTTTCTCTCTCTCTTTTTCCTCTTATCTTTATTTTTCCCTCTTTTCCTCCTTGTTTTCCCCTATTTGTACTCTTATTTTTTCGTCTATCTCTTTTCCATATCTTTACTTTTCCTCTTTCTTTCCTCATTTTCATACTTTTCCCCCATTCTTATTCCTTCTAGTGTTTTTCCTCCTCATTTTCTTTTTTTTCCTCCTCTTCTCTTTTTCTTTTTCATCTTTTTCCTTCTCTTCTCTTTCTTATTTTTCCTCTTTTTCCTCCTCCTCTCTTTCTTATTTTTTCTACCTTTTCCTCCTCCTCTCTTTCTTCTTCATTCTCTTTTTCCTCCTCTTCTCTTTCTTCTTCATCCTCTTTTTCCTCCTCCTTTCTTTCTTCTTTTCCTCCTTTTTCCTCCTCCTCTCTTTCTTATTTTTCTACCTTTTCCTCCTCCTCTCTTTCTTCTTCATTCTCTTTTTCCTCCTCTTCTCTTTCTTCTTCATCCTCTATTTCCTCCTCCTTTCTTTCTTCTTTTCCTCCTTTTTCCTCTTCCTCTCTTTCTTATTTTTTCTACCTTTTCCTCCTCCTCTCTTTCTTCTTCATTCTCTTTTTCCTCCTCTTCTCTTTCTTTTTCATCCTCTTTTTCCTCCTCCTTTCTTTCTTCTTTTCCTCCTTTTTCCTCCTCCTCTCTTTCTTATTTTTTCTACCTTTTCCTCCTCCTCTCTTTCTTCTTCATTCTCTTTTTCCTCCTCTTCTCTTTCTTCTTCATCCTCTATTTCCTCCTCCTTTTTCCTCCAACTTTCTTTCTTCTTTTCCTCCCTTTCCCTCCTCCTCTCTTTCCCCTTTCTCGTTTCCTCACGCCATTCCCGT
>NC_061851.1:15275287-15290287 GCF_019202785.1 Penaeus chinensis | reverse complement strand
CACCTTCTTCCCCTCTTCCTTTCCCTCTTCTCCACTTCCCCTTTCTCTCTCCTATTCCCCTGTTCCACCTACCCATAACCTCTGTCCCCTCTCCCCTTCCTCTTCCCATCTCCTTCCCCCATTCCCCTTTCGCTCTCCCCTCGCCCCCTCTTCCTCTCCCTTTCCTCTTCCCCTTTCCTTCTCCCATTCCCTTCTCCCTCTCCCTCACCCCCTATCTTTCTCCTATTCCCCTCTCACTCTCCCTTTCCCTCTCCCCTCGTCCCCTCGTCCCCTCGTCCCCTCGTCCCCTCGTCCCCTCGTCCCCTCTCCCTCTCTTTTTCCTCTGCCCGTCTCCTTCTCCCATTCCCTCCTCCCTCTCCCTTTCCTCTTCCCCTCTCCTTCTCCCACTCCCCTCTCCCTCTGCCTTCCCCTCTCCCCTCGTCCCCTGCTCACTGACGTACATCGAATGCCCAACCATTCCATTGCGGTTTTCAGCCCCTGTGGTAGAATCAAAGAATCATCGTATGCCTTTAAGGGCTGGGCGCAGTGAACCAGCTTTTCAATTACATTATGTAAATTCGCGAGTGAGACCTTCTTCCCCGAAATTACTGTTATGTGAAACAATTGACCGACTACTGGCAATTTTAGGTTTAGGTTTCCATAGCAACGGAGGGTCAAAAAAGGGAGGGAAAAAGGGGGAGAAAAGCCCTTCTAGCATGTAAGTGGACTGCGCAGATTGTCATCAGTCCGATGTTATTGGGTTGGCTAGAGGTTTATTACGAGCAAAGGTGAATAGGTATAGTTTGCATCATGGGAGAGGAGGGGGCAGAGGGGAAGATAATAGAGAAATAAAGGTAAATGGAGGAGAAAGGAAATTAAGGATAACAGGATGGAAATTGAGGGGAGAAGGGAGGGAATAAAAGGGAAATGAGAGAGAGAGTAAGAAAGAAAAGGGATGGAAGAGAATGGGCAGAAAGGAAGGAATTGCAAGGTATAGTAAAGACAGAAGACATAGAGATAAGGGAAAGGTAAGTAAAGGAAAAGAAGGGGAAGAAAGGGAGCCAGAGAGATAAGGGTGAGGAGACAGATGGGGGAAGGGGAAGAGGAGTCAGATATAAAAGAGAGACGGGGGGGATGGCAGGTTATAATGCAGTCTTGATGGGGTGATTATCTCTTAATTACGGGAGGTATTTTGCCAGTTTTGTGAGTGGCCTTCATTAACTTTTCAATTTGAGGGTTTTGCATATATGCCCCTGATTACGAATCCGTGTCGAAGATTGTTTACGTATACAGGGTACATCCGCGTTGCCTCGTTATATCCAGGGTATTGTTGTCATCCCACACTGTTATCATATAGAGTGGTGTATTATTTGTCTTCAGAGTCGAAACCGATGGTCGGCCTGCGGATGAGCTGCGGGAGAGGCTTTAGCGATTAGTCTTTCGTGGTATTAATCGGCGAACGTGTGTACACATACACGCAGATGTACACGTTCACGTATGCACAGATACACGTACAGGTACACACGTATACGCTCATACACGGTCACACACGCACAGATACACATACACGTTCACACACGCACAGATACACATGCTGGTATACACACACACGCTCATACACACTCACATTGCCCACCCCGATATAAACTAACATGCACACCCAAGCACGCATACAGCATAAAATCCAAGGAAATTATTTACTCTGGACTTTATACCGCATAAAGCCTCTCCCTAAATGAATATTCATAAGGACAGGAGATATATCGTATAGTCTCTCCCTCTTCTCTCTTCCGCCCGTCTCCTCCCTCTCTCTTCTATCTCCCTTCCTATCTTCCCTCCCCCTCTCCCCTATTCTCTCCTCCTCCTTCTTCTTATCTTCTCTTCCTCTCTCTCCTCTCTTCATTCTCTCCTCTCCACCGTCCCCTTCTCCCTCTTCCCGTCCCCCTCTCCCTCTCTCCACCCTCCCTCTCACTTCCCCTTCTATCTTACCTCTCACGTCCCCTTCTCCCTCTCCCCGCCCCCCCTCTCCCTCTCTCCTCCCATCCTCTCCTTCTCTACTCCCTCCTCTTCCTTCTTCCCTCTCCTCCTCTCCTCCCCATCCCTCATCTTCCTTACCTCCCTCCTCTTCCCTCTCCTCAACCTATCCCTTATATCAACCATAGAGGCGACTATCAAGTTGCAAAGCCGTTAAAAAGTAACCTTAAAAAGGAGACTAAAAATTAAGTTACTGCAAATAGAGGTACTTTTAGATATGCCTAATTTGCATATCACGTGATGTTTACCATTGTTGTTATCATTCCTATTATTATCATCTAATTCAACATCATTGCCATCATCATCATTACCTTATTCCTCAGTTGATGTGTGTGTGATATATATATCTATATCTACCTATCTATCTATCTACAGTATCCAGAGAGAGAGAGAGAGAGAGAGAGAGAGAGAGAGAGAGAGAGAGAGAGAGAGAGAGAGAGAGAGAGAGAGAGAGAGAGAGAGAGAGAGAGAGAGAAAGAGAGGAAGAGAGAAAGAGAGAGAGAATCATAAACAGAGACGGATTTGTAAGTCTTACATAACCTATTTATTTGTTTGTTTGCTTGTCTTCAGAGGAAGCTATCGCCCACACAACCGAGGACTTCCACACTAGCAACAAGTCTTGTTAACATTCACCTCATTTTGTAACACCGATAATAATTTGAACTTTCATCATATTTATAATCTTGGGGTAAATTTATCTGCTCACTTACTCCACTTCTGTTGCATTCATTAAGCCTATGTTAAGAGAACCGAATTATAACAGTTTACGTTTAACATATATTGCCTATGAAGTGAGTGAGATAGATTACCATTTTAATTAAACAGCCTAGGTGAATCAGAAAGAGATTATTATGAATTGAATTGTCAGCTATTGTTGTTGTTGATATGTCTTTGTGTGTGTGAAAGAGAGAGAGAGAGAGAGAGAGAGAGAGAGAGAGTGAGAGAGAGAGATAGAGAGAGAGAGAGAAAGAGAGAGAGAGAGAGAGAGAGAGAGAGCGTGTGTGTATGCGTGTGTGTGTTTGTGTGTGTGTGTGTGTGTGTGTGTGTGTGTGTGTGTGTGTGTGTGTGTGTGTGTGTGTGTGTGTGTGTGTGTGTGTGTGCCTGCCTGCTTATCTGTCTGTCTGTCTGTCTACCTGTCTACCTGTCTACCTGTCTATCTGTCTATCTGTCTATCTACATCCGTAATTAATGACGTATACACCTAAAAGACCCAGAGGACAATACTTCCTTTCATTCCTCGCAGGCGCTCAAGTCCTGACACCAGCGACGGCACAACAATGCTGTCCAACCGAAATGTCGACGAAGGCCCATTCCTTTGCCTTAATCTCGGTCCTTCAACATGCCCGGCGCTCTTCGTATCTCCCCCGAGTCACTATCGCATCAGACTTAATGAACTTCCAAGACACTCGCTGGAGACAAGATGAAGATCGCCTCCCTTCGTCAGTTACTGCTTCCCGCGGCCATGAAGTTGTGCCTGACCCTTGCCTGACCCGTGCTTCTTGATCCCCGCATGATCGCCTGGCTCCTGCATGGCACGCAATATTTAGAGTGCATGGCAGACGATTTATAACATGCTCATGCCCTGGGGTTTTGCATGACGAAACCTGCCTTGATACTGCAGGGGAAACGCTACTTAATTCTGCTTGACAAGAACTTCCTGGTTCGTGCATGACATAAGCTTTAATCGGTCTGCGCTTTTGCAACATTCCCCGGTCAAGTATGCTTAGTATAATCTGCGATATACATACGTGCATGTGTGTATGTATGTAAATGTATTGCGTGCTTCCTTTCGTTAGGGTCCGTTATATCCTTCTCTCTTTTCTTCTCTTTTTTTGTTTCCTTCTTTTCTCTCTCTTTTTCTTTCTATTTTTCTCCCTTTCTCCCTTACGCTGTCTCTCTCTCTCTCTCTCTCTCTCTCTCTCTCTCTCTCTCTCTCTCTCTCTCTCTCTCTCTCTCTCTCTCTCTCTCTCTCTCTCTCTCTCTCTCACTTTCTCTCTTTCTTTCTCTCCTCCCCCTTCCCGCTCCCCTCCCCTCCCCACTCTTTCCCAATTACAGCTTAAGAGAATAGGAAAGGAATTTGAATTCTCTGTCGCCGCACAAAGCTCACTCCTGCTCCATAAACTGCCTTTACATAGAGCTCTTGATTCAGCTCTATTACGCGCGCAATGCTCTGTAATCCGTTCTTCATCTCAGGCTCTACCTCATCCCGCCCCCCTCATCCCCCATCGCCTCTTATCCCTGCTCCCTATCTCTCCCTTATCTCCTCTTTATCTTCCCCTTGACTCCTCCCCCTATCTCCTATCTTCTGTCCTCAGCCCCCCCCCCCCCCCCTACCGCCTATCTCAGCCAGAGAGGGGCTGTGACGAGCACCGCCACCCACCCCCTTCCGTTTAGTCCCCCCCACACGCCCCATTCCCCACGCCCACACGCCCCATTCCTCCCGCCCACACTCCCCATTCCTCACGCCCACACGCCCCATTCCCCACGCCCACACACGCCCCTCTCCCGCCCACCTTTATCCCGAGACAATCATCATCTTAGACTGAAATTGGAACACTCGGCATTGTCTCAGAGAGAATATACACACACAACGGAGAAAAGATGTAGTTTTTATAGTGTACTTTTTCGCATTTCGTAGTAGGTTTTAGTAACTTAAGAATATGAAGAAGTGGATCCAATGTCTTCTTTTTTTTTTTTTTTTTTTTTTTTTTTTAGAAAATTGTGACTTTTTAAACTTTTTAAAACTCTTTTTTATTGATATCATCTTCTTTTCTTTTCATTTTTTTAGATATGGAAGAAGTTGGACTATAATCGTAACATGGAAATGGTTCTCAAGAAGAGAAGACGGCTATATAAAATGCTATTAATTTTATAAAATCTACGTGTTTATATCTTCACATTTCATATCCAAAGGCGTTCTGTACCGCCGTGGAAAATGTCGGACCTAAGTGTATATTATACGACTGCCCCCCAAAAAGACAGTGTCCCCCCTGCTATACTTAAGCAGTATGCACTTGCAATTATAAATGAGCATCTAGAAACTCTTTCCAATGCATGTGAATGCTACACTGACGGATCCTTGCAGTCTGGGAGCAGAGCAGGATGCGCTTTTGTTGTATATAAAAACAATATTTTGCAGCACCAGGATTGTAGGAGGGTTCATGACTGGGCTAGCACTATGCAAACCGAGTTGGCAGGAATACTCATGGCCACCGAATTTCTATTGAACCAAGGCTCAGGGGTCATTTTCTGCGATTCACAGAGTGCTCTCCAGGCTCTGAACACTCTAGACAAAGGTGCGGGAAATATTGCAAATGACATCAGGATACACGTGTATCGTGCAAAAGAACGAGGCCATAATATACGTTTTGTGTGGAATCCATCGCATGTTGGGATCCCTACGCATGATCATGCTGATCGCCTAGCAAAGTCAGCATGTGACAAACAAAGGGTGGACATAGATCTTGGGATACCTCTTTCTAGGATTTTATACATCATTAAAGCTTCCTCCAGAGAGGACTTGACTGAGTTGATTAATTCTCAACGCCCTGAAAGCTGTAGCATAAAGCACTATGACCGGTTGATGCAAGATTCCTTCATCTATGGTTTATTTAAAA
Source organism: Penaeus chinensis (assembly GCF_019202785.1). Taxonomy (NCBI): domain Eukaryota; kingdom Metazoa; phylum Arthropoda; class Malacostraca; order Decapoda; family Penaeidae; genus Penaeus; species Penaeus chinensis. The sequence continues at coordinate 15,284,657 of NC_061851.1, read as the reverse complement.
CAAGAACAAGACAGTGTGATGTTGTGACTGCAAGAATCAGGCTTGGATGTAGATTGTATTGGCAGGTCAGTACAGTCTGTAATGTCGAAGAAACTAAGTGTAAACTGTGTAATGAAGAATATAAGCGAACACTTGTACATTATATCACAGAGTGCCATGTGTTACAGCCTTTCAGACCACCTAGCATGAGGTACCAAGAACTATGTAACTATCAAATGTATTAATGCTTTTCCACGCCCAAGCTATATGCCGGCGTGGTAGATGAGTGGATAAAGGACTGTGCAACTGTTCCTTTCCTTAAACTGATAAAGTACTTATAATAATGTTATAGGCTAAAATTCAAATGTAATACCACTATGTAATGTTATGACCATGCATTAAATGTACCACAGCTTGACCACGCCTGAACAGTTAGCCAGGGTGGTAAATAAAGGACTAAACTATATAAAAAAGGCAATCCCGAGTTCTAAGCCTAGCACCGCAAAAGTGTGTCGGATTTTATGGTCAAGGCATCTAGAAAAAACAATGTTTAGTAAAAATGACTAATACTGAGTATAGTGCTAGAGTAACAGGGTTCTGTACGAATGACCATTGGCGAGTCTGGTAAGTGTATGTGTGACAGCACTTGACCTGCGTTCGCACCTTCCCTGCTCCCGACCGCAGGGAATTAATTACCTCAGAAGCGGACAACCACCTCCTCACTGTCCCATCAATGGGGGAGGGGGGAATGCTCGGGGCCCCCGCAATGCCAACTACCACCCCCTCAACCCTCCGCCCTATGGGAGGGATTAAGTCCACTGAGCATATGGATATGAGCGGTGTGGATTCGCCTGTCGACCCCGAAGCCGAGGATTCCAACTCGTTCAGACGAGGAGGAAGGAAGCGAAGACCACATCGCGAGACACCAGCGGCATGACCGAGAAAGCACCCGGAGAAAAGACCAAAAACGCGAACCCATCGCCCCCGGGACAGGTGCATTAGACTGGCCTTTCGGCCTTCCTCGTCAGGTGGATGAGGGAGGTCAGCCAGCGGCCGCCCCTCCGAGAGGAAGGCCCGCTAGACGCGGTGCAGGGAAATGGACATCTCGCTGCGTCTACGTACGGCGGGAACAACACAACTACGTGGACTGATGGTGAATGGCACCTTCGCCGCGACTTCTCTCCAGAACAAAGACGACCTTCAGTCCAAAAGCAAAAGATACGGGGAATACCTGGTCACCAGGTTTCCGACGGAGGCGCCGCAGAGGAAGCACTGCATCTTCCGGGTGTTTTTAAAGTTTGGAGGATTTACAAGACGGACAGCCCTTAAATAGGATCATCTTTGTATGGAGCGGAGAGCAGCCGCCACCTAAAGAGTACCAATTCTTTGGAAGATACATACAGCCGAGCTCCATTCGACCGTGGAGCTCAGAGGTTGTGGTCTGCTACAACGCCAGGGTTACGGCCACGTAGCTAAATATTGCAGGAAAGAAACAGCCTGTGATGTCCGTGCAGAAGCTCACCAGACAGAGGACTGCCCTGCAAGGAACAACGAGAAGGGCAACGACAGCGAAGACACCGTCACCATCGCGAAGACGTGCGTTAGGTGCGGAGCGCAAGGTGTCCCTGTGTCCCTAGAATTAGAGGGAAACTCACGTGGCGGGGAGCAGGCTAGATTATGTAATAGGAAGGGATTTTGTGCAGGAAACTTCAGAAGCATGCTTGCAACAGAGTTAATCAGTGACCACTTTGCAATAGTAACGAGATATGCTGTTGATAATACTCAATCTGCAAAAACAAATAGGCTTACAATTTCTATTCCTCCTTACCTTGAGCACCATATCAATCACGTATTTATGACTGGTATAACGATTACACAGTAACGAGTGTTGATAATTTCTCCATGGACATGATGAAAGTGGCCACTGATTACTACAACAGCTGGGTCTGCCCAAATAAAACCTTCAAGAGCAACAACTCACAACAACCTAAGTGGGTCGGTGACACTACACTATAAAGGGAACAAAAGCGAGTTCAGGAGCTTTTTGATATCTACAAGCAGGACAATGCGCGTGACAACCTTTCTCAGTTTCTTAACACAATCGGCACGTATGGGAATAATACATGCCAGGCCCACTGTAATACAAGTTTATTTATTGTATTTACACATAGATGACTCTACAAGTGCTTAGTCACCAAGGAGTCAGCTATAAGTCCTACCTATCTCACTTGTTTACCCTTTTCCTCGACTTTTGCATTATTTCAATAAATGTTATCGATATTTTAATAACAATTTGATAATCATAACGTCAATAACAATAATAACAGTATCGATATCACCTATATTAATAAGAAAAACTCATTTTCCCGCCAATGCAAGGAATGGGGAAATGAGGATAGGTGTCTAGGGCCTACTGATAGACTCCTTGCTGGCTGAGTACATGTGGAGCCATCTGTATGTAACAAAATTCACTGTCAGGGTTCGTTTTAAGGAATCAGAGCGGTCAGGTCAACGGAAACACACCAGAGGAAAACATACATAAGGTTTAATGCTAAAGGGCACTATTTACATTACACAACAGGATATTTACAAAACAGACAGGAGAAGGATCCAGCGGAGCAGGCGAGGTCACATGGCGGAAGGAAGCACACACGCCAAAGTCACGGGACAACTACTGAATTTCTGACAGGTGCTCATTTTATGTGTCCCGCCGATGTTTAGGCCGATACCCTCGTTCCCACACACGGCGAACGAGCCAATCGCGAGAGGCCTAAGCCCGCCGCCCAGAGTGAGGTAAACACCGCCGGCGGTCCAGAGCAATCTCGCAGTTGTGACATTCACAAAAAACTACTAGGGACAGAACATAATCCGGGGCGGTTGGATTAAGGGTAACAAAATTCTACGGGAATTAAACATTCGTTTGAGGATTATCCTCGGCGCCCCGAGAACAGCAAGGATAGTAAACATGAGGTCGGAACTTAACCTACCATCCATCTCTGATAGAATAATATTTATTTCCACTATATTTGGGGTCAAAGCTCTGAGGGAACCCTTGTATCTTTCAGACTTCCGAAAACAAATGCAGCATACAATCACGCAAGCAGACGTGACTAATCACACACACGCGCGCCCTCTAATACACAAAATCTCCATGAACATTACAAAGCTCAATGTCCCAATTAGTTAAATACCACAGGGTCGATCCATTCCACCATGGAAAAATTCAAAATTGATCGTGCACCTTACGTGTCTACCACAAAAAAACAGTGTACATAACTGCGTGTTACAACAAATTGCATTAGCAACGGTGAAGGAACACACAGAGTCTATGGGCGATGATGTATACGAGTGTTACGTTGACGGATCCGTACAGTCTGGATACAAAGCTGGTTGTGCTTGTACTGTATACAAAAATGGCCTACTAAAACATCAAGTTAATATGAGAGTGCAAAATTGGGCCAGCACTACACAAACGGAGCTGGCAGGTATACTCCTTGCAACGGAATTCGTAATGTCTCGGGGCTCTGGAGTAGTTTTCTGTGACTCTCAGAGTGCTCTTCGGACACTAAATTCTTTCAAAGCAGGTGGCGATGAGGAAATTGTGAGTTGCATTAAGCGTAACGTAACTTGTGCAATAGAGCGTAATTTTAACATTCAATTTGTATGGATACCATCTCATGGTGGCATAAGCAAGCACGACCATGTCGACAAATTGGCGAAGGAAGCCTGTAGCAAAGATGCTGTGAACATAGATCTTGGGATGCCTCTTGCTAGGGTTGCACATATATTGAAAAGTTCTCATAAGGAAGAACTAGTAGATCTGACAAACACTCAAAGGCCTGAAAGCTGTACCATAAGGCACTACGATCAGTATAGAGATAGCAAGCCCTCCTATGGGTGGCACCGAAGTCAAACCAGACAATGTGACGTGGTTATTGCCAGAATACGTTTAGGTTACAGAATGTATTGGCAACTGCACGGTGCAAGAAGTGCAGATGAAACTAAATGTAGACTGTGTAACGAAGAAAACAAGCGAACGCTTGAGCATTATATCTCGGAATGTCATGTGATACAGCCTTTCAGACCACCTAACATGAGGTATAAAGAACTATGTGAATATTTCATTTCATCTGATACATTGGAAGATATACTCGTATGATATCCTAAATTTACTATGTAAAACTGCCGTAAACAAAAAACACAGTGTTATGTAAACACGGCAAGATCATATCAACGTATTATTTTTGTATGATGTATGACATGTTTCTATACTACCATGTACAATTACAGTAGTCACAGACTACTGTACTGTGTTAGATGTATATAAAACTGTAATCATGATTGCCCACGCCTGAGCAGATAGCCAGGGTGGTAAATAAACTTACTTAACTTAACTTAACTAGAACAACAAGGATTGTGAATATGAGAACAGAACTTAATTTGCTTTCTGTTTATGAAAGAATATTATACATAAATACCACATTAAGTGTCAAATCAATTAGAGAACCCCTCCATTGTACAGAGTTCCAAAGACAACTAAAACACAGAATAGAAGAGCTAACTTTGAATAACAACACCGATTCATACTCAAATCCATGGTTACAAATGACGTGTAAACACTTAGCTCAGCTGAACATACCCATAACTAAGACCCTACATGGACGTTCTGTACCACCGTGGAAAATGTCGGACCTAAGTGTATATTATACGACTGCCCCCCAAAAAGACAGTGTCCCACCTGCTATACTTAAGCAGTATGCACTTGCAATTATAAATGAGCATCTAGAAACTCTTTCCAATGCATGTGAATGCTACACTGACGGATCCTTGCAGTCTGGGAGCAGAGCAGGATGCGCTTTTGTTGTATATAAAAACAATATTTTGCAGCACCAGGATTGTAGGAGGGTTCATGACTGGGCTAGCACTATGCAAACCGAGTTGGCAGGAATACTCATGGCCACCGAATTTCTATTGAACCAAGGCTCAGGGGTCATTTTCTGCGATTCACAGAGTGCTCTCCAGGCTCTGAACACTCTAGACAAAGGTGCGGGAAATATTGCAAATGACATCAGGATACACGTGTATCGTGCAAAAGAACGAGGCCATAATATACGTTTTGTGTGGATTCCATCGCATGTTGGGATCCCTACGCATGATCATGCTGATCGCCTAGCAAAGTCAGCATGTGACAAACAAAGTGTGGACATAGATCTTGGGATACCTCTTTCTAGGATTTTCTACATCATTAAAGCTTCCTTCAGAGAGGACTTGACTGAGTTGATTAATTCTCAACGCCCTGAAAGCTGTAGCATAAAGCACTATGACCGGTTTAGGCAAGATTCCTTCATTTATGGTTTATTTAAAACAAGAACAAGACAGTGTGATGTTGTGACTGCAAGAATCAGGCTTGGATGTAGATTGTATTGGCAGGTAAGTACAGTCTGTAATGTCGAAGAAACTAAGTGTAAACTGTGTAATGAAGAATATAAGCGAACACTTGTACATTATATCTCAGAGTGCCATGTGATATAGCCTTTCAGGCCACCTAGCATGAGGTACGGAGAACTATGTAACTACTTCATATCATCTGATGTCTTAGAAGATATACTTATGTTGTATCCTAAATTTGGAATGTAGTATCACATAACCGAATATAAAATGTATTAATGCTTTCCCACGCCTAAGCTACATGCCGGCGTGGTAGATGAGTGGATAAAGGACTGTGCAATTGTTCTTTTCCCTAAACTGATAAAGTACTCATAGCAATGTTATAGGCTAAAATTCAAATGTAACACTATGTAATGTTATGACCATGCATTAAATGTACCACAGCTTGCCCACGCCTGTGCAGTTAGCCAGGGTGGTAAATAAAGGACTAAACTAACACTGAACCCTTCCTACAAAACATTAACAATAACACCTCAATGTCTGAGTTCTGGAAAAAAAATGATCGACTCTCAGGCAAACTAACTAACACCCCACATATTTGCAAAAGCAGATACTCTCCTTAGTCAGTGGGCTGGAGCGTCCAAATTGAGCTCACTTCCCACAAATATTCAGAATCACCTTAGTCAGTCTAAAATTGCATGTAAATTTACCATTGAGATTGGATGGTCTGATACGACCCTTCAGAATTTGCTGAGATTACTGAGTGGGAACTGAGCAATGCACTGATCAAAGGAAAAGCGTCCGCCTCAGCTGAGGATCCGCCCCAGGTGAGGATGGAATTACCTATAGTGTCCTCCGCCTTATAGCTCAGGTATCCGGTAATCCCCTTTTGCACCTGTACAGGTTAAGTTTGTCACAAGGTATTCTGCCTGGCCCCTGGACGCGCAGTCTAATCATCCCTAAACCGAAACCAAACACTAATAAATACCGCCCAATTTCACTAATCTCATGTGTATGCAAAGTTCTAGAAAGAATAATTTTGAACAGACTTAGATACAGGTTGCAAGGTTAATTATCTCACAGACTGTACGGATTCCTATCGGGACGTAGCACACAACATTGCTTTGCAGAATACTTCTCAAGCTCTAATTCAGGGAAGCACACTGTTATTCTAGAACAATTAGTAAGCTTTGGCATACGGGATAAATTATTGAGCAGGATTAGAATGTATCTTTCTGTTTTACTTGGCTTTTATAAGGTCAGTTGTTGACTACCATGAACTGCACCTGTTGCAGTGTAAGGAATCAGAAATGAATAGCTTGGAGGTCGTGCAAAATAAAGCTGTGAGGATTATCCTCGGCGCCCCGAGAACAGCAAGGATAGTGAACATAAGATCAGAACTAAACTTATCATCCATTTCTGATAGAATAATATTTATTTCTACCATATTTGGGGTCAAAGCTCTGAGGGACTCTTGTATCTTTCAGATTTCCAAAAACAACTGCAACATAAAATCACACACACGCGCACCCTCTGATACACAAAATCTTCATGAACATTACAAAGTTCAGTGTCCCAATTAGTAAAATACAAAAAGGTCGATCCATTCCCCCATGGAAACATTCAACAATAGTCGTGCACCTTACATGACTACCACAAAAAGCAGTGATGATGTATATGAGTGTTACACTGACGGATCCGTACAGTCTGGATACAAAGTTGGTTGTGTCTGTGCTGTATCTGACGGACACTCAAAGGCCTGAAAGCTGTACCATAAGGCACTACGATCAGTACAGAGATAATAAGCCTTGTATGGGTGGCACCGAAGTCAAACTAGACAATGTGTGGTTATTGTCAGAATACGTTTAGGTTACAGAATGTACTGACAACTGCACGGTGCAAGAAGTGTAGATGAATCTAAGTGTAGAGTGTGTAACGAAGAAAACAAGCGAACGCTTGAGCATTATATCTCGGAATGTCATGTGATACAGCCTTTCAGACCATGAGATGACATAACATGAGGTATAAAAAACTAAGAGAATATTTCATTTCATCTGATACACTGGAAGGTATACTAGTACTATATCCTAAATTTACTATGTAAAACTGCCGTAAAGAGAGAACAGTGTTGTGTAAACACAGTGACAAAACATCAACGTAATATTTTTTGTGTTTCTATTTCTATTTTACTATGTACAATTACAGTAGTCATAGAATACTGTACTAAGTCAAATATATGTAAAACTGTAATCATGATTGCCCACGCCTGAGCAGATACCCAGGGTTGTAAATAGACTTACTTAACTAAAGTGAAAACAATAACAATAATCGAACAAACTAATTTACAAACAATAGATAATAGAATGATAGAATAAACTATTGAAAATAATAACAATAATAGAATAAAGATAATTTTAAAACGATAGATAAAACAATAATAGAGTAAACCAGTGAAAATAACAACAATAATAGAAAAGATAATCTAAAACCAATAGCTAAAACAATAAAACATTAAAAGATTTATTCCTTTCGTAAAATTTTATATAACAAAAACTTCCCTCTGATTTACCTTAAACAACACACTCTTGCAGCCCTAAGTGTACATCCAGACACTCTGAACAACGTATATGATCCTTACGACTATTTAGTGTGTATATATAAACACTATCTTGCAACACACAGAATTGTCGAGGAGTTCATGTGAGTGGGTGGGCTGTACGCAGGCCGAGTTGGTAGGAAAGAAAAGACAATCTAGCCACGGCATTCCTACTAAATCAAGGTTCTGAAGCAATTTTCTGCGACTCACAATATTCTCCGGGCTTTGGACACTCTTGCTGAAGGTATTCATGTTGTAAATGATATGAGAATAAGCCCGTGTTGCGCTGAAACAACGGCGTCATGCTGTACATCTCGTGTGGATTCTATCGCATGTTTGGGAATTCTCAAGCACGATTATGCTGATCACCTTGTAACGTCAGCATACAGTAAGCATAGTGTGGATATGGACCTTGGGATATCTTTTGCTTGGATTGTTGGAAATTGTTGGGAGTGTTAGAAAGAAATTGGAAATCATTATTAGAAATGGTTAGAAAGGATGTAAGAAGGATTGAGGGAGATGATGAATTCTCAACTATATAAGAGTTGTGGTTATCTCTCTCTCTTTCTCTCTCTGTCTCTCTCTCTATCTCCCTCTCTCTCTCTCTCTCTCTCTCTCTCTCTCTCTCTCTTTCTCTCTCTCTCTCTCTCTCTCTCTCTCTCTCTCTCTCTCTCTCTCTCTCTCTCTTCTCCTCTCTCTCTTCTCTTCTCTCTCCCTCTCTCTCCCTCCCTCCCCCACCTTTCTCTCTCTCTCTCCTCTCTCTCTCTCTCTCTCTCTCTCTCTCTCTTCTCTCTCTCTCTCTCTCTCTCTCTCTCTCTCTCTCCCTCTCTCTCTTTCTCTCTCTCTCTCTCTCTCTCTCTCTCTCTCTCTCTCTCTCTCTCTCTCTCTCTCTCTCTCTCTCTCTCTCTCTCTCTCTCTCTCTCTCTCTCTCTCTCTCTCTCTCTCTCTCTCTCTCTCTCTCTCTCTCTCTCTCTCTCCTTTCGCTCTGGTAATCACATATTAACATTTTGTAATATAATATCCGGATATAATGTTACGCCTATATTTCACATCTACATCAAAGTTCGTCCATGTCTGCTTAGTTAGCCAGAGTGGAAAATAAATGACAAAAGATGAAGAAATAAAAGCTAAACAGATATTAACTGCAGCAATAAAATGAAGGAAATTCAAAAGCACAAGGCGCGAGTCCATACAAATTACCGATTAATTAAACCAATCTCACTTTTTACAAATTCTTTGAGATTAATCCTAATTAAAACCAGTCTGAGCATAAAACGGATTATTTACAACAAAGGGAGAGTCTTATCAGGAAGGTGAAAGGTAGGAGGGAAAGAGAGAGAGAGAGAGAAATAGAGAGAGAGAGAGAGAGAGAGAGAGAGATGGAGGGAATGAAAGAGAGAGAGGAGA
>NC_061851.1:15268870-15271370 GCF_019202785.1 Penaeus chinensis | reverse complement strand
TGTCTGTGATTAGGACGGTCATCTATTGATGCAGATATCATATATGTAAATATATATATATATATATATATATATATATATATATATATACATATATGCATACATACACATAAATATGCGCGCGCGTGTGTGTGTGTGTGTGTGTGTGTGTGTGTGTGTGTGTGTGTGTGTGTGTGTGTGTGTGTGTGTGTGTGTGTGTGTGTGTGTGTGTGTGTGCGCATATGTGTCTGTGAGTGTCTGATATATGTTTATGTATATATATATGTGTGTGTGTGTGTGTGTGTGTGTGTGTGTGTATATTCATATATATACACATATTTATATATATTTATATATATATATATATATATATATATTTATACATACTCATATATATACATTTACATATATTTATATTTAATTATTTATTTATTTATTTATACACATACACACACACACACACACACACACACACACACACACACACACACACACACACACACACACACATATATGTATATACATACATATATATATACATACAATTTATGGGGATGGTCTGAGGTTGTTACTTCGCTAATATGGCAGCTTCAGGGGAAGAAACTTTCTTGCGTGTAACTATAACAATGGTGTTTATAAACAGTATACATAGTGTAACAAGAGCCATTCATAAGTTTAGCAAAATTTAAATAATTCTCTTCGACACAAGATACTGAGAACAAGAAGATGAGGATAATGTTTTTTTTTATTATTATTATTATAATCGCATTTGCGTCGTTGATCTTATTGAAAGATTTATCTTGAGAGAGAGAGAGAGAAAAAAAAAAAGACAATAACGACATAGATCAATTGAGGTAAAAAACGATAGAATGAAAAAAAAAATCTCTAAACTATAAAGACGAACCAAAAGTATAATCTACACGATAAAAAAACAAAGGTTTATATTACGCAATTGCAAACATTTCTAGTCTTAGAATCGTGAGAGAGAGCGAGAAAACATTATTGCACTGATGGGTTGCACTGCACTACGTTTCTCTCACTGTAAACAAAAGAGCTCACGGCCAGTTATGTCCTTTCGAGTAAACAAGGGAAGGTAAATATTGAACACTTTCTTATAACAGACGCACCGGGGTGGTCCTGAAGCTTATGCAAAAGAAAAGAAAAAAGAAATAAAAATGTAAGTTGAATTAAGACTTCTTTTTGGACTGTTAATGTATCTCTGTGTCAGATACTAAGCTAAGTTTTGTATTGTGTAGTCAAATGTGCGCACATTTGATCACACACACATACACATACACATAAAAACACACAAACACACACACACATACACAAACACACACACACACACACACACACACACACACACACACACACACACACACACACACACATATATATATATATATATATATATATATATATATATAATTTCTATCCATCTCTCTCTCACTCATTTTATAGCTGTCTCTCCCTCCCACTCTCTCTCTCCCTACCATTATATATTCCTTTTCAATCTCCTACTTTCACTCCTTCATTCCCTCCTTCCCTTCTTCCCCCCCCCCCGCAGTCACTATATCGTGTGATTCACTGGGCGCGATTCAAGGCTTATCAATCACCACGTGCTAAGCGACTTACTCATGGGGTTAAATTCACGGCGAGAATCAGCTGTTCGTAGCCCTGACCCTGGGCTTTATTTTCATTCTGGGAAATGCACGTCTATATCTGTGATGGTGGTGATTGTGATGGTGATGATGGTGATTGTAATGATGGTCATTGTGATGATGGTAATGCTGATTGTGATGATGGTGATGGTGATTGTGATGATGATGGTGATTGTGATGATGATGGTGTGATGGTGATGATAGGTGATGATGATGGCAATGGTGATGATGATGATGGTGATGATGATGACGATGGTGATGATAATGAGGATGATGGTGATGATGACGATGATGATGATAATGATGATGACGATGGTGATGATAATGATGATGATTATGGTGATGATGATGACGATGGTGATGATAATAATGATGGTGATGATGATGGTGATGGTGATGAGGATGATGAGGAAGAGTAGGAGGAGGAGGAGGAGGAGGAGGAGGAGGAGGGGGGGGAAGAGGAGGAGTACTAGCCACCACCCCTTATCCCTTACCTGGAGTTTCTCGATTGCAAATGGTTTTCCTATCTCCCCCTCTCCTTCTCTCTCTCTCTCTCTCCTTGGTCCTTCTCCCTTCCCCCTCTTCCTCTATAGCCATCTAGTCTCCTCCCCTCCTTCCACTCCCTACCCCTCCCCTCCCTCCCCTCTAACGTGCCCTTTACAACTTCCTTATCTCCCTTATAAATCTGCCCCCGCCTTCCCTCCGTTCCATTGCCCTTTCCTCCTCCTTCCCTCGCCTCCCCTCCCTTCCTCCTGCCCTCCTATCCCCTCCCCTTCTTTCCCTCCTCCTTCCCTTCCCTTCTTTCCCTTTTCCTTCCCTCCCCTCCCCTCCCCTTCTTTCCCTTTTCCTTTCCTCCCCTC
>NC_061851.1:15256370-15261370 GCF_019202785.1 Penaeus chinensis | reverse complement strand
ACACGTATAGGCCTACAAATCACAGCTGTCTTATTTGTTTGCCTGCATTTTGAGAAAAAATAGACAGGTAGGATCACCTTGCGAGACTTAGAAAAGCCAAAAATACTTTTTGAAAAACCCCGAAAGGTAATTTTTCCGCCGTTTACGTCGAGAGAGCCCGGGGACCGAAGAGCAGCTACACCTTTCCCGACGACCGACTAAAGCTCACTGCTCTCCCTCCGAGCGAATGGTTAGCCCGAGCCCCACCCTCTTGTGGGCGGAGCGAGCAAGGGGAGGCGGGGCTAGAACGACAGGTGGGCGGGGCATCCTCCTGCAGGAACGAGGTAGGTGGGTTAAGTGATTCTGAAGGAGGTGGGTCTCGAACACCCAAGTGGCGCTTGATGGCTAGAGCGCCCTCGAGCTGGAAAAGAAGGAGAATAATAGAGGAGATGAGGCAGGAGAGAGGAAGGAAGGAGGAAGGAGGAGGCAGGCAAAGGGGGGGGGGGGGGGGGGGGGGGGAAGCAGAACTCGAGGGGAAAAAAGTAGTTTGAAAGGGGAAAAAAAAATGTAATAAAACTGGATATCAAAAAAAAAAGAAAAATGCAGAGAGAATTATTGAAACCCGGATTACTGAAAAAAAAAGTATCATTCAGAAATGCAATATATCACGGAGCCTTAACAAAAAGTAGAATTTATTGTGGTTATTCCTTTAACACGAGAGAGAAAGTGACTTTAGCACACACATAATCACTCACCTATATAACACCATAGAATACTCATTCAAATATTTAACACAGCAATCTACTAAGCCTATCGTGAATTGCAACTGTTTTAACACTAATGTAGGCCTATAGCGTTATCTTAGGTAATACTATACATTTATATCGTATCATTGCAATGGATGGTGTGATTCGCTACTGCAAAGGTAATTTGATATAATTTTATCATAAATCATTTCAGGATGTAAGTACACTTGTATTCTAATCAACTCATGGACAATGGAACAGTTTTCAGATAAGCTATAAATTATATATAAGCAAAGGCACATCATTTACATCATCTAATTACGAAATTCATTATCACTATTACAATTTCCGGTCTTATTACCTTTATTAGAAATAGTGATTATTATTATCATTATTTCGTAGAAAAGGTATGACTGAGAATGAATACCTTCACAATACAAGAGATATATTTGACCGGTATCGATAAAACCTTCGTTATAAATACAATATCTGACGATGATATGTTCTGAACCGGTTAATCATACCTTTTTTTCATATTACTATTATTATTATTATTATTATCACTGTTATTATTAATACTATTATTATTATCAATTTTGTTTTATCATTATCAGTACCATTATTATCATGGTTATTATTACCATTTTCATTGTTATAATCATTATTATCACAATCATTATTGTCGTTATCATTATTATTATAATTATTATTATCATCATTATTATTATCATTATCATTGTTTTTATCATCATTATTATCATAGTTATTATTATTATAATTGTTATTGATATTATCACTGTTATTATTATTATTATCATTATCATTATCATTGTTTTTATCATCATTATTATCATTGTTATTATTATTATAATTGTTATTGATATGATCATTGTTATTATCATTATTATTATTATTATTATCATTATTATTATTATTATTATTATTATTATTATTATTATTATTATTGTTATTTTTGTTATTATTGTTATTATTATTATTATCATTGCCATTATTATTATTATTATTATTATTATCATCATTATCATTATTATTATTATTGTTACTATTATTATTATTGTTGTCATTATTATATTGTTACTGTTACTATCAATATCATTACTATTATCACTATTGCTATCATTATCATTATTATTATTATCATTTACATTCTCATCATTATGATGATCATTATCATTATCATCATCATTACAATTATCATGTGTTATTATTATTATTATCATTACTATTATTATTATGATTATGATTATTATCATTATTATTATTATTATTATTATTATTATTATTATTGTTGTTGTTATTATCATCATTATAATCATTATCATCATCATTATTACTATTACTCTTATTATCATTATTCTTATCATTATTATAATTTTTGTTATTACCTTTACCATTAACATAATTGCCATCATCATTTTTATTATAACCATTATTATTCTTATTGTTATTGTTATTATAATCCTTTTTGTTACTATTATTATCATGCTCATTGTTATTATTATTATTATTATTATTATTAATGTTTAACATTGTTATTATCATTACTATTAATATCATTATCATTACCATTATTATTGTTGCTGTTATCATTACTGTCACTATTATCATCATTATTAATGTTATTATCATTATTGTTTTTATCATTATCATCATTAGCAGTAGTACTAGTAGTAATAGTAGTAGTTTTGTTGTCATTAATATTATTATCATTAATATCGTTATCATTTTTATCGTACAGTTTTCCAAAAGTGAAGATTGACAGTAATACCTTGCGTTAATATATTAGTTTCCCATAAAATGTGTTTTAAATTGCCAAGTTTATTGTCCAAAGAGCAAGGTCTTTGTGTGGATATCATGCATTCAGCTTTGTTATCATGTGGGGCAAATATTATTATATAGTTAAGTCAAATATATTTTTAACCGTATGTAGAAGGTGAAACACGTCGCCTCCTCCGTTTAGATTCTCGGATAGAAGAAATAAATTAATGTTAATTATAGTTTACTAAACGTTTATTCCTTTTACCGAAATTAAAGGCTTGATAAGCAATAGGTAAGATAAAAAAAAAAAAAAAAATAATAGGACATGTAACTTTAAAACAAAATCATCATGTGACACAAACTATGAACACTGTCATGTATTTATCATAGTTTCGGGCAAATGGCATCATGGCTTCGAATACTGTAGACAACCTATGGAGCTTGATCAACATATTCGAGCCATGACTAAGGCGGTGCTTAACGAACTACGCGGCGCCATGTTGACACCAGGTAGTTGACTGGGTCTTTTTAACGGGCTGGCCGATGGTCCTTCCCCAGGGGAGTAGTTGTTTAGGTAGTCATTGTTGGTGGTTCTCAACCCACCATCATATCTACGATAGACTCACCCTCTACTATATCCAGGTTTGGTTTACCCAACATATGAGTTTAAGTGGTCATTATTGTTGTTGAGTCTAAGATATAATGGCCACACAGGCTTAACCCACTATAATAACAATATTCGGCTTTTTCTGCCAATTCCATATGTGCCAAAAATTGCAGAAATCGCATTTTTGTCAGTGTCATTTTTGTCAATATTTTTATAATTGTTATTTTCGCTAATGTCATCAAGATTTGTTATCAGTGCCATCATTATCATTAACACAATATTGTTTTATTAGTATAGTAAGTATCCTTATCATCATTATCACTGACCTTATTACTGCTGTCATTATCATCTTTATAATCATTACTTTCATTACCACTGTGATCCTTATCATTATCATTTCGTCATCATTATCATTAATATTGTAACTACTATCATTAGTAGTAGTAGTACCACTATCATCTACTGTCAGTAGATTTGATATCATCATTATTACTGCCATTATTTTCGTTATTGTGTTATTAATGTTATTATTATTATTATCATCAATAACATTATCACCATCATAATAATTTTTCAAATGATATATCTTTTTGTTACTGTCATCGTCATGATCATTATTATTGTTTTCGTTGTTATAGATATAACCATCATCATTATTTGCATCATTGTTGTTATTTTAACTAAATGTTATTCTCATGGCTATATTTATAATCCTTATTCCTTTCCCTGTCTTTAGTATACTCCATTATCATTGTCTTTGTTGTTGTTGTTGTAGTTTTCATTATCATCCTTATTTTCACTATTATCGTTCTTTCTGTTAGTATTGTAATTTTCAAAGACTATTGTTTTTATTGTATCTATTACCATCATTGTAATTATACATCATTCTGCATACGTAGTTGATGTATAAACATTTGTCAGATTATTATCATTTTAATATTATTATTATTATCATCATTATCACTACCATTATTATTACTATTATTATCATCTAGTATTATTGTTATTATTATTACAGTTATTATGAGTATTGCTGTTATTATTATTATCATTATAACTGTTCTTATCATTATTATTTTCATTTTTATTATTATTACATTTATCATTGCTGATATTATTGACATCATTATAACAATAATGATAATAATGATAATACTACATCTACTATTACGAATGTTGATAATGATAATGATAGTAATAAGAATAATATTGATATTAATTATCATTGTTGTTATCATTATTATCATCATAATTATTATCAATATTATTTTTATCATTATCATCAGTATTATCATTATTATTGCCATTATTACCATTATGAATATTATTATTATTATTGCTACTATTACCAGCATTATTGATATTATCTTTATTATTATCATCACCATCATCATAATTATCATTATTATTATTTTTATTATTATTATTATTATTATTATTATTATTATTATTATTATTATTATTATTATTATCATTATCATCATTATTATTATTGTTATGATTTTCATTATCATCATCAATATTATTATTGTTGGCATTATTGTCATTATTAATATTTTTATGATCAATGCTATTACCAGCATTATTAATATTATCTTTATTATTGATATAATAATTATTATCATCATCATCATTAACATTATCATCATTATTATTATCTTTTTTGTTCTTATTATTATCATCATCATCATCATTATCATTACAATTATTGTTGTTGTTGTTATTAGTATTACTATTATTATCGTTATCTTTATTATTATGATAATTATTATTATTATTATTATTATCATTATTATTATTGTTGTTGTTGTTGTTGCTATTACTGCTATTATCATTACTATCATTATTGTTATTACTATTATCATTATTATCATTATTATTATTATTAT
>NC_061851.1:15221370-15226370 GCF_019202785.1 Penaeus chinensis | reverse complement strand
ATACTTTTAACTAGTTTACTAAGAAAACATCAATCTCTTAATATTTTTATCATTCCACATCTAATACATAAAAGTAACTTACAGCCTATGCAGAATCCACTATCAACACTAACATTCCTATCACCTTTTCTTGTACCATTTTTTGTCTTTCTCTATCATCACTACCACTCCTTCCTCCTTCTCCCTCACCACTATTGCTCCCTTTCCCCTTTCCTTCACACTTACCCTGTTGGAGTGGTTGTCCGAGACCTGGCTCTCATAATGAAGGTGAAGAGGCAGCACACTATAAGCCCAAGTCCTACAATGGTAGCCAGTGTGGTGATGATGATGGTAGTTATGGAGAATATGGGATGTTGTATTGCTGCAAGAAATTGGGTGTGCTAAATCTATGCCGATCTGTAGAATTCTGCCATGCACTAAATTCACTGTTCTGCATGTCTGATATTTCTTACTGTGTCATGCTAATATCTAATCTGCAATTTCTGAGATTTATTATTTTGACCTGCAGCCTCTCAATCAAAGACTCAACTTTCAAATTATTTACTCCATCTTCAAGAAGCCTTTCTTTAAAAAACAATGTAAGTGAATGAATCAGGTTTCATAATAAAGCCAAATACTAATAATGTTACATTGTAAAATAGAAAATCAATATGTGACTATATACATAAGAAAAATCATTGGACATTAATCACCACTTAACCAAGCAGTATAAGCAGCTAGCACTATGTAAAAAGTCTGTGCACACAAACCTCTACATCGTTGCTCGTCTGATCCACTACTATAAGGGAATGCACAGTTGAAGTGGGAGTCACACTCGTATCTTGGGTGAATGCAGTACTGGTACGCGCTGCTCCCCTTGCACAAGTACTTGCCCTGACAAGCCTCTGCAAACACTAAGTGTCACCGACAAACTGCATGTTAGATATGAATAACTACAGCCATAGAAGGAGAGGGTCTAAAAGATAATACAAACATGATGCAGCTTTGATAAGACAAGATGTTGCACATGTTACAGAGACCTGATGCCCATTATTAGTATGAAAAGAATAATCCAAGAGCACTGCATTATCTGAAGTGGCAACATCAAGACTTTTCAACACAACCACTTCCCTAAACAAAGCTCAGCAACAGTGAAACACGATCATGTAACTTGACAGGGAAAACTGTTCCTGGACCCATGTTATGACTACATTACTATGAGTACATTATGCCAAGAGTACATTACTATGTCAAGAGTACAACAGCCAAGCTCCTGTTATAGATTGCGCTTTTAGCAACTACTTCTAATACTGTTTTCTACAAAACTAGCTATAATGCAGTAAAGTAAAATACTTCACACTACATGAGTGTGAATATCATATCTACTACACTGGCCTACAGAACAATTACAAAGTACATTCTCTTATAAATGTCAGTCCAAACTGCATTTTTGTCTTTACTGAGATCATCTTCTATCTCCCCTCCGTGTTCTTAACATTATGTATTTGCCTAATCTCTCTTGGTCACAATCCCCTCCAAGCACTAATCCAACATATTTACCATAAAGTAAATACCATGCTCTTTGCACATCGCATTTCACATTTTATATTTGCATATTGCCATTCATGAAAATGTTACTTTTAACCCTTTAACATCCACAGATGTGTCCTTTTTCACCAATGTCATTATCATCTCTCTATACAATTCTTTATGAACCTCCTGCGGGTAATTCAGAGGCCGAACAGTACATACAGTCAACATATTCAATATCATTTCCTTACAACAAATTTTACATTGCATAAGGAAATTACATAGAAGAATAAATTTCTGTTGAGATAATTTCCTTGGTAAGAATCTTGATCTGTCAACATTTAAGGGTTAAATAAACATTCACTGATATCTTACTTATTAATGTTCATGTCATTTTCCTTATAAATCAAGAACAATACTTAGTACATGCAAACCTTGTATTAACTAATTAACTAAAATGTGTCCTTCACAACACAATGCATTATTCAAATACGACATGATATACTAGGAAATATTCTTACTTGCTATTCCTAGCTTTAATATAGGTGTAGTTTATCATCATAACCCAATAAATGCAATACAAATCCAACATATATACACTTGATTAACTGTCACATGGATCTCTACTTTATCAAGCACCAATTACAAATATTGATTCGCTCTATTCATAGATACATCAGCTAAAACTAAAGTCACTATAGGGATATCTTATGATAGGAAAAGTAAGATTTTAAAGTGTTTGAACCCAGCTAAAAAAAACATTAAATAAACACTCCACTTTTAGTGATGAACATAACTATGGTTTAAATTATATATAAATTTTGTGCTTGATTCTATAAGCTTGAAATCCTAAGAGTTTTACTGTATATAACCTGATCAACATTTAAACAAAATCATCTTATCATCACAGCCTCAGAGTGAAATGAAGCTAAATGGAGTTCCAATTCTGCAAGGCAAATACAAACATATCTCAAGTTACAGCAATCCCCTTTATATCAGTTTAATTCAATCAATTTCTACTCCTCCTTACTAACATTCTTTTTTCATCTGGTGTAACTTCAATGCCTCAGAATAAAAAGCCAATTAGGCAATGATACAAAAATTATTTAAGCTCCCTCTACACCCTTCATTCTACAATACTGATAAAGCTCTATTCATGTCAAACTTTTTCTTCCTGTAAGCTAATTCCAAACGCCAGACCACAAGCGTTTACACCTTGCACACGTAAACCATCATGCCCAAACCACTGTAGTACAATGGACCCCATGCACTATACACCTACTACAAGCTCGACAACAACCATGCAAAAAAAAAAAAAATAAAATACTAATAACATTAACAACAGTAACATCAAGAAGTATCCAAAGAATTACCTCTATCCATCAAAATGGTTGCATGCATCAAAAAAAAGGATAAATTATGGTCAAGCTTATAGATGAAGAAAGAGAAAGAGAAACAAGGAGAGTAGGAGAGAGAGAGTGAGTGAAAGGGAGAGAAATGGGAAAAAAAAAAGTTCTGTGGCTGTAGTTATCCATACCAAATTCTTTTTCTCGACTGTGGATGACTGCAGCAAAGCGAGTGACTATTCTCACCAGATACTGAGGCCACATGAAGTGTAAATCCTCACTATCTTAAGTCATCATCACTGCAATTGGAAGCTTGCCATGTCAGCGGGAAAAAAAAAACACACGTGGGTTTTATACAGTGATCTTAAGTCTCTTCACCAAAGTGCATTACACAGTGTTCAAGTTAAGATACTTTTACTACGGGTAATTTCATTAATTTCCCTTGAGTTTCCAACTTTGTAATAAAGAGTACTGTAAAGAAAATATGAAAATCTACTACATTTATAGACAAAGACTGCTAATCACTGTATACCATTCTAATTCAATAGTTCCTTCATTAAGACACACAAAAAAGGAAAATACTGAGTTAATAACACACTCATTAATTAAGCTGTGCATGAAATCAAATTCTAAAATCACCAGAGAGGTCAGAGTAATGTAAACCCAAACATCTACATACTGACTATCCCAACAATAATTGAATTCTAAAGATTTTTTTTTTTTTTACTGATGTCACACACAGAGAACAAGATCAATATCATATATATATATATATATATATATATATATATATATATAATATATATATATATATATATATATATATGTATATATATATATATATATGTATATATATATATATATATATATATATATATATATATATATATATATGTATATATATGTATATATATATATATATATATATATATATATATATATATATATATATATATATATATATGTATATATATATATATATATATATATATGTATATATACCCATATATACATATATATATATACCTATATATATATATATATATCTATATATATATATATATTAGAGAGTGACAAATAGCCTAATAAATATCATCTGTTACTCCATTTACTTTCCTTTAATATAAATAATGAAAAAAAATCTTGACAACCTAAAACAGAAAAGATAAAATACTGGGAATTTCAACAAAGAAAAAAAATATAATATGCAGTTTGCACTTGGTGGGTAAAAATTCTTCCCTCCTCCAGATCTATTGAGAAATCCCTATTACTGTCACTCACACAAGGTTTCCATAGTCAAAAACGTATACCTTCAAAACCAGAACTGAGTCACAGAATCATGCGGGAGCCAAACCTTAACAATACCAGTGACAAACTCTAAAAAAAGAAAATAATTTCTAAAATAAATAGATAAACAGATAATAAATAAATAGACAGGTAAGCTATCCCAAAGTGCGACCCACTGAAGAGGAAAAGAAACCGAGAAGAGACGGTGAAATGAATGCTATGCAAAACAGGTACTAATACCCCTGTGCATCTTCTCAGACAAATTACCATAACCCTTCTCTAGACATAATTTTTTTTCTTTCCTTTTTTACCTTTTTTTCACATTTTTACAAAGAAAAGATACCTTTGCGAGGTTGGTGATCACAGGCTTAATGGAATAAGTCTTAATGACAACGCAGTATTTTAATCTATTATCTTTCTCAACCTGTCAACTGTCAAATAATTATGGCTCCCAATTCATCAACATGTCAAGTGCATCTCCACCTCCAAAACAAAAACAAAAAGAAAAAAAAAAGAGCACAGTTCTTTTCCTTATATTAAAAATACTGATCTTAAGAATTCTCTAAGGCACTCTGCTTCCAATGTATATTTTTCTCATATGGCTATTGTGATTACAAAAATAAGGAAAATATGAAAACAAAAATGAACAAAGACTTTTTACAAAAGTAGAGAGTAAACTCAGTATGTGTATGCCAAGGATGTGTTTACTTATGTATTTATATGATCATTTAAACATTTTACTGACCACTGACACACTGATGTCTATTGCTTAAAAATATTTGTTATAGTCACTGGAAACAAAGCAAATCATTACGAACTTAACTCAGTAGCATACTCTTTATGCTTTTGTAGAATTAC